>NW_027361858.1:4257500-4405000 GCF_039654945.1 Dendrobates tinctorius | reverse complement strand
TTAGAAGAAATGAAGATTTTTTTGTTAGAAGATGATGAGGAAGAACCAGCAGTAACTGAGGATTTAGAGGAATCTAGTGACATTTCATCTGAAGATGAGGTAGCAGAATGTAACACTGATTCTGGAACAGAGCAGGATGGTGATGACACTGATACAGAGGAAACAGACACAGATCTAGCTTATTATTTGGGCAAAGATAAAAATACAAAGGACGTCCCAAGGACGTTCCAGAACAAACACCGACTCTACCACCTTCTAAAAGACGCAGTTGTACTACCTGCTCATTTGTATCTGGTTTCAGAAGGCTTTCTAAATATGACTGCAAAATATGTAAAGAATCAATCTGCCTTTCCCATGCAACTTTTGTCTGCCAGCCTTGCTTTTCTAAGTGTACCTGTGCTGCTTCTGCTGCAATTGAAACCACTGAAGATGAGTAGAAAATAATTAAGTAACATCTAAGTGCAATATCCTTTAAGTTTTTTTCCATAATTTTATATTTAAGCAATAGTTAAGTAAAGATAACTGGAGCCTATTTGGCGGTACTACCGAAAAGTGGTACTTTTAGTTTTAATAAGTTTATGGTTAATAAATGTTTTTTTTGCATCTGATTTGGTGTAATCTCTTTTAATACATTCCTATGAAGGTCACTGACTACTTCTATAGTCCTGAAATTGAAATATGTAGCTACTATAGGTGGTTTTCTGACCTGTGCTTGTCAGGCACATTGCGCATGAACTGAGGAGAATCTATATTGCGCCTGACGGAGGGTTAACTAACCCTAACTCTAACCCAAACCCCTAAATTCCATTGTCTAAACTAATGGTTAAAAAAAACGCATGTGCAAAAAAACGCATACATAAGCATGCCAATGCGCACATATGCTCACCATAGACTTATAATGGGTGTCTTGCTGTAAAAAAACGCATTGCGCGCGCATGCGTTTTTTTGAGGCAAGTTGGACGCCCAAAAAATGCAACAGGTTGCATTTTGTGCGCCCGAGCGCATACCGCAAAAAAACGCATGCGCGGAAAAACGCGTACAAACGCATGTGTATGCGCACATAAGCGCATCCCATGCAAAGTATAGGAAAAAAAACGCATGCGCTATTTAGCGCTAAAATACCACGGAAAAAAAACGCAAATGTGAAACCAGCCTAACACAACCCCCATATGGTCCTACACAAAAATCCCTGTAGCCCCTTCTTTGCTTCTTCACCATACATTATGTCATATTCCTCCATCCTCACTCCATGCAAGGACTTTGTGTCAAGAATGTCTCTGATTGCACAACGCACATCGTGATATCACGAAAAGACATAAAAACATGAGTCATGAGCTCAAAGGTTTACTTAGCGCCAGAAGCCTTAGTGTAAACTGAAGTTGAAAAAAAGACTACACCATATGTGGTGGAAAATTAAAGAACATGACTTAAAAGGGTTGACCCAAAAATAAATTACATTTTAGTCAATAGATTTTGGAATAATAATATCTTCCACAATTGGATGTATTAAAATTTTTTCCTATGCCAAGATAATCTTATAAATGGATCCCTGCTGTGTACCGAGTAATGGTTGTGTCTGACTATATAGGAACATGGTTGGTGCATACCACAATTCCTGGCCAGGAGGAAAAATAAAGGATTATATACATGACATCGCAGTGGCTTTCAGCTGCTGCTTTCTGTTAGATAAAGCATTACTCTACCTGTTTTATATCCAAGAAGTATCATTTCTTTTAAGTCAAGTATCATTGAATTGTTACCTCCAATAGGTGGCACTAGAGTTCTAGTCCTCTTCCTCTCTGAAGAGACAATTTGCATAATCTACCTGTTTTATCATGCGTAAGGGTTTCTCTGATGTCTCCAATCCCTTATGCTCATCATAAATCAATTCAGTAAAGCATGAGATAAAGTTGTCACTGACTTGATTTTTGATGATCTCAGAGTGATGGAGTTTAGAGATGAGCGTACCCATGGATGTTCAGGTCTGTTGGTTTGGCAGAACATTAAAAAAAGTTTGTTTCAGGTACCAGAACGATACACAAACTCAAACCCAAACCCAGACCCCATTCAAAGGACTGGGGGGGGCCTGAACATCTGCCATTTCCCACATGGACATCTGTATTGTTAGGGCTGGCAGAACGCACCAAATAATAAAATAATAGTAAGGTGCGTTCGCAGCCCGGGGTCCACCGTGCAGGGGTGATAAACTGTTGCTTTCTAATGGTGGAAGTATAAAGCAGTATACAAAAGGTCACATGTGGGTTACCGTCACCCAGTGTGAACAGAAGCGAACTCTGTTACGACACAGAGCTGCACTACCGCTGAACATAAATGCCGGAGCCTGTTAAACTCACAGTACTCGGCAAGAGTGGTCACAGAACTCAGCCCCAAGGACACGAGGTCTGAGTCCCTCTAGACCTACTAATCATGTGGTGTCGCACCTGCGGGCGCCCCTAAAGAATGCTGACTACAGAGGAGTGCAGACAAAGCCACCGGTGGGTGTTGATGCCAGTCTCTGACTCTGCCTCTACCCGGCCCTCAGCCTGGGCGCTAGCAGGCTAGGTTGCACAACTCATGTGTACCAAGGGTAGGGGTTTACAATGAGTCAATCACCAGAGACATTCATACATGCATATAACACTCGCTACACATGGTCTAAATCTTTCTCTATATTAGCGCATGGCCATGCGGTCGTGTGATCCTTTTATAGACGTAGCCTTCTGGGACCTTCCTGATGGCCCAATCCGACCTGCAATAGGACCTGAGCATATGACCTTCGACCTCCAATGAGAGGTCATCCCATGGGAATGCTCAGTAGGACAAAAGCAGGACTTAGTCCCAGGAATGTCTGCACGCTGCTGACTCATGCATGGTACAATAGCTGAGCCTGGAGAAGCAACCAGACACCTAACACTAGCCTGGGCAAGATGCTGGGACCGACGTCCCTGCTGTGCAGGAAATTCTGTGGCCACAGAGCAATGGGAGACCGCAGAGGATATGGCTTGAGATTCCCCCTGTGCAGTGGGAGAACCTCGGTGCCTAACATGTATGACAGTGCAAGAAACAACAGCTCTGATCTGCAGTAAGTTTACCACTGGGCAGAGCACTGCAGTTTCCACACTATAATACAAATGACAGTGTTTGATCCAACAGCTATTATCGACGGTAAAAAAGTTACTGAGAGACACAAGCATTGGCTGATGAGAGTAGTGCTTTCATCATCATACATGTGGTCTCTCTGAGAGCAGGCGTATAATAATGAAAATATTCACCAGCCAATGTCTGTGAATAAAAAAAAAATAAAAAATGTCATAACCAGTGCAGGTAAAGCTGACAGCTGTGGCTGCAGCCTTCATCTGTCACAGATATCTTATCTGGCTATGAAAAGTAGAGGGAACCCAACACCATTTTTTTAAATGATTTAGATAAATAATTGAAAAAAGTTATATGGGATTCCCTCCATTTTTGCCAACCAGCCAAGTTTAAACAAATAGCTGGAGTCTGATATTCTCAGACTTAGAAGGATGTTGGTCCTTCCCGGCCTAAAAATAGCAGCCCGCAGCTGCTACAAAAAAGTGCATGTAGTTGATGCGCCAATTCTGGTGCATTGCCCTCCTCTTCCCACTTTCACTGCTGCTGTGGCAAATGTGGTAATTGTTATGAGGTTGTAGTCCAGTCAAAATACGAAAAAAAAAATCCTTTACCCTGAACAAATTCCAAGAAAGCGTTTTATTGTTTTTTTTGGTAGTATTACATGTAGGGGAAAACATACTAAAAGTTTACCAAAATAGGGTTACCATAAAGGGTCCAAATCTGACGTCAAAGAAAATGACCGCCAAGCTGTAAAATGTTAAATGCGACTCACCTTTCAGTGTCTATCATATTTCTTTTACAATTACTACTATTATTATATTTATTATATTTATTATTTAACATAATACAATCAGAGGGGGATGCAGATGTGGAGATTGTTAAGGCAGCAGTGTCAATGTCATCCAACAAAAGTACTAGTCTCATTGGCGAAGATACAGATCTTTTGGTGTTGTTACTTCATCACGCATCAACCAGCGATGGCAACAAGCTTTATTTCTACTCAGATAAAGGGAGTCCTGCAACAGTCTATGACATTAAGGTTATGAAGAAGTTCCTGGGAAACCATGTCTGCAGCAGTCTTCCTTCAAGCATTCACGGGTTGCGATACCACTTCCGCGGTTTTTGGAATTGGAAAAAAAGTCGGTCTACACAAGGTTTTGAAGGGAGACTCAGTCTTAAATAGCTGTGCTAAAATCTTTTCCACACCTAACAAAACCAGAGCTGAGATTGAAGACGCTGGGTGTAAAGCGATGGTGGCATTGTTCGGGGGCAAAACTGGAGACAATCTGTCTGCAATGAGGTATTCTACTCTCTGCAAAAAAGTTAGTTCAGCCAAAATCTTTGTTACACCTGAACGACTGCCACCGACCTCCTCTGCAACGAAGTATCATGCCCTTCGAAGTTCCCTCCAAGTGATGCTTTGGATGGACAATGGTGAGGCCATGGATACTACTGAATGGGGATGGGAATTGCAGAACAACAGTCTGCTTCCAGTGATGATGGATACTTCACCCGTGCCAGAAACACTTCTGAAAATAATTCACTGCAATTGTTCTGATGGTTGTAGTACACTTTGGTGCACTTGCAAAAGACATGGACTTACCTGTTCACGGGTATGCGGACCATGTCAAGAAAAGCATTGTGACAATATGAGTGAGGAAGCAGTGTCTGATGATGAAAATAGTGACTATTGACCTGACATGCTTATTCAGTGATGAAGTAGGTCTTAAAATGCACTGTGTATTAATTCTATAATTTCTAGAAATGTACATATATGTCATGACGTCATTGATGACATCATGACCTCGCCTGTCCATGTAGTTAGTATAAAACTTTGTATAAAAATTGTTATATGAAAATATATAGTATGCAAAATGCAAACTCTTCTGTAACCTAAAGCTACAGCTTTGAAATAGGGAAATATTCGCTATTTTTAGTGCGATGGCTGTCATCGTCTTATGATGTCATAGTTAGGACCTTTGTGGTGATCAATTTTTGGAAAACTTTTGATATGTTGTTCCCCACATGTAATAGTAATAAAAAAAATCATAAAACGCTTTCTTGGAATTTGTTCCAAGTCAAACCGTATTTTGACTGGACTATTGATGCCAGCTGTTTTATGGCAACTAACATCAAGCTCATGGGTTAGTAAAGACAAGGCGTCTATTAAAATAAAGACAGAGATATAGTAAAGTCCTTTAATTGAAATAAATACAGACTCCTTTATATAAAAGAAAAACTCCCGACCATCTTATACCCTTACATACGAAAAATTTAAATAAAAAAGCAAAGTTTTACTTACCTTTCAGCCAATAATCCTTTAATAGCCATGTACCACAACAATTCGGATAATTTGAAGAGCAGTGACAACAGCGATGCAACTGTTCGACATACCACTGAGAAGTGCGTGGGAAGCTCTGCCTGTGACCGAGGGTGACGTCATTGAGTTTACTGCTGGTACATAAAACACTTTCGATGAGTAACTGAATCCTGAAAAATAATTGTTCCCTTTGTGGAGTCTTATATACCACCGCAATGTAAAACAAAGAACGTAATACTCTATAGAAGACAAATTCAGTCCAGAAAAATTTTTGAACGAAAATATTTTGAAAGTGTAGTTGACGTACTCCTACACTCATAAAAGCTTTTTACAAAATTCAATGCCAGGAAAAAATATAAGGAGGGTCATCCTTAGACCCTTCAAGGCAACAACTGTAGTAACTCATAAAAAATTGTGAACAAAGTGTAGCTGTGGTACTTCTACATTCATAAAAGCTTTGCACTTAGTGCAAAGCCTGCCAAAAATTACAAGCAGGGTTTCAAGGCACCAACTGTAGTACCTCATTTAAATATTAAAAAATAGGTAGGTGTGCCACTTCTACATTCGCAAAGGCTTTGCAAAATATGCAAAGTCAGGAAAAATGTTAAAGCAGGGTCTTCCAGTCATCCATAGACACTTGAAAGGTGACAACTGGTGGGCCTCATTCAAATTATTTGAAAGTGTAGTTGATGTACTCCTACAATCATAAGACTTTGTGTTGTGAGTTTACCATGACAGAGAGAGTCCAGAAGACCGCATCATATGATTTCATGTACTCCTGTGCTGATTAGAAGCACGTCTCCTTCAAGCAGTGCAAGTTTATGTTAGCATTGCAGGGGTTAAACCATTAAGCATAGTGTCTCTGAAGCCTTCCTGCTGGGATGATCTCAGCTGTTCAGCATTAGTCACTCCCCTCTCCTATATATACTCACATTTAGCATTCTGTATTGCAGTGTTAGTCGTATACTGCCTGTGACTTAGTGTTTCAGCTGTGCTCAATTCTTTGTCCTCTCCTTTTTGGTTTTCCTCCCTTTTCTACTTGAGGTCCCTCTCTGCTGCATGTGAGTGCATATTTGTATGCTTGGTATTTTCATTTATCCCTGTATGTCCTCCTTTGTTAGTCTGGTTAGAGAATATTCATACAGGATTACTCCCCACTTCCCTGAATCGGGAGGGGGACAGATATAAAGCTACTTCAGGAGTTCAGAAAAGCACATAGCTGAGGCATCTTCACCATCAGAAGTAATCTGGGGAGCAGGGATAGCTAGGGACAGGGAAGGAGCCCCTGGCCCTGGGAATTTTGACAAAAGAAGTGTGACACTTTACACAAAGTGGAAAGCCAGGAAATAATTATAAAGGGGGTCATCCAGTCATCCATAGACACCTGAAAGGCAACAACCGGAAGGCCTCATTCATATATTTTGAAAGAGTAGTTAATGTACTCCAGGCTTCTATACTCATAAAGGCTTTGCACAAAGTGCAAAGCCAGGAAAAAATTATAAGTATGGTAATACAGTAATCCTCTTAAGGTGTCTGCTTCTTGTTCTCCTTCCTCAGGAGGCTTGGGGGACTGTCTCCAATTGCTTCCTGGATCCTGATTCCCACTTGCCTGGACTGTAAGTGATCCAGGTTTGGGTAGTGCTGGAACCCCCGACATGTAGAAATGGGTTACAGCCCCCTGTGTCACTTGCACTACTGCCTGCTCCCACATAAGAAGTGGAGCACTCCAGGGACAGTCTGATCTCGGGAGTGGTAGCTCTATCTCGAGCCACCTCAAGGAAGCTCTCCCAGGCTCATTCATTTCACAAGAAAGGTTCATCTTGCTGCTATCCTAATCAGATCACACTCACCCCATACCAGCAATGTTGCCCCTCCATTTTGGTGTACTTGACCCTAGTTCCAACCATCAGTTCTTGCAGCCTTTGAGACAAGTGTTACGTCTCTATTGCCAGATGGTTGAATGAGATGCATTGACAGGTTCCAAACTTTTTTATGGATCCTTCCATCTTTGCTGTCAGCCGTACACAATGACCTCCCCCAATATGCTAACCCTTGATATTTGTGGCTAGTGGATCTGCTAGCATGTCTCCAGATCATGGCTCGCCTTATTCTCTCTTTCAACCAACCTACAGTAGGCCCCACAATCCACTCACTAGTTGCCGGATCCTTCTGTCTGAAAGAACCCCAGAGGTGAAGCTTAAGTCTTGGGTTCGGGTCTTGGTGGATCGGGGAAGCGGCCAGTTCCAGATCACAGGTTCATGCCACCTCCACTATCACGCCAGCTTGGTCTGACTCCAATATTCCTCTGGTTGCTCTTTTGGGAGTCACACAAGATTTTGCAATCTGTGTTGCCTTATCGCCTAGTAAGCAATTAATACTCTGTTTATGACTATTTGAATCTAGAAAATATTTTCAATGCTATCTTGGAGTGTTATGTACCACCAAAATGTGACAAAAAGCTTGTAAAACTCAATGGATGACTAATTGAATCCAGAAACAAATTTCATAGCTTTTTTGGAGTGTAATATAACACCAAAATATAACAGAAAGTACATAATACTCTATGGATGACAATATAGTAAATTTTTTCATCCTCTAAAAAAAAAATGTGGTCACATGAAGTTGTAGATATATATTTAGTAACAGGCTTAAAAGCCTTATCACCTGCCTAGACACTGTATTCTGAGGCTCTCCCTGCTGCAGCTGTCCCTAGACTAAATGCAGAATGTATCACATAAAAACTGAAAAAGTACAAGATGAGCCCTTAGAAGGATTGTTGGTGTGATGGTATGATGGTTCAGCTTCAGCATCAGTATCAACAATACAAGACTCTGACTCATTAAACTGTTCACACAGGCCTGGAAAAGCACTCTTTTCTTCAAATAAGAACTGTCTCTAAGCTGTGCAATAGTAACAGTGAGCCAAACGTCTGATGAGGTAATGAAGCCAGCCAATCACAGTAATGCCACTAACAAGATGGCCACGGCATTATAGTGACTGGCAGGTAATCACTGCATGCTCATTGTCTGTGTAACTGGTCCTAAACATGCAGGGGGGAGATTTTAGCTTCAAATCCAGCCAATGCTCATCGAGCACATCCAAGCACCCAGATACTTGAGTGATAGTGGAGTATCACTGTCACGTTCACTCATCCCACATAATGATTCTAAACACTCGCCAAAATTCACAATAAACTACCTCATAAAGTGGAATTTGAATGTTTTACAATGGCGCTCGCAGTCCACTGATCTGAATATCTTTGAAAATCTGTGGCTAGACCTCAAAATAGCAGAGGATGCAAGACAATCCACGAATGTCGCAGAACTACAAGAATTTTTTAACAAAGAAGAGAAGGAAATCCCTCAAACAAAAATTGAAGGACCCTTGCGTGACTACAAAAAGCATTGACAAGCTGTGATAATTACACAACGGAGTGCCACTAGGTACTACTCATGGAGGATGCTCAAACTTTTGCATGGGCTTATTTTCATTTTTGTAATTTTAAAATGTAAAACATGAAAATATTTATATATTTTTGCTTAAAATACAAAGGAAATGTGTCATCTTTTCAAATTGCTTAAAAGTTCACAATAGCAGTAATTTTGAACGGGGGTGCCGAAACTTTTACATGTTACTTTATACTACAGGCTTAATTCCTGAGCCTATTCCATAATCTTCCTGCAACCATATGATTAAAAGTGTGATATTAAAAAGTCTCTCAACCTTCTATGCTAGTAAAAATGGTGAAAAATATTCACAGAAAATTTGATAACTGGAGTTTGTTCTCATCACAATTCAGCTCCTATTGCTCATCCAGATGGCATAATATCTTTATAGATTATGAGCTCTGAAAACAGAAATATGGTTTGAATACACAAGCATTTAGTTTTTTTTTTTTTAAATAACTTTTGCTTTATGTTTTATGAACTGCAAAAAGTTATATTTAGGAAACTTAAACTGTATAATTAAGCAACCAAAGCCATATTTTGTTCATTCTGTTTACTTCTTGTTTAAAGCTTACATTTAACACATACAGTAAGAGATCCACCCAATGTTTGTCTCGAATATAGGCTCCAAATGTAGTGTGAACAGCAACTAACGGCTTGTTAGACTATTTTAAAATAAAATAGTAAAAGAAAGCAGAGCAATAAAACATCATGTATAGCATCACAAAACATTAACACTTTATTGTTTTGACACTACTTAGTTTTTCCTTCAACATTGTGCAAAGTACAAGTTTGAAAGTTTTGAATTTATACCATCTATATTTACAAGAGGTTAATAAAGTATGTGGATTGTTATCCTTTTATTTTTGCTCTGGGCAACGAAAGAAACATGGATCAGCTATCTGTTTTGACAATTGTATCTATAGCTTCCATTAAAAAAAAGCCCCAGGATACATTTTATACCAGTCAAGCTATTTTATAGGTTATAAACCATAATCAACAAAATGACTGCGATAAAGAGGAAAAATACCTCTTCTGCACTTTAAAAAATAAAATAACAATTTTTACCATAGCATTATGTGAACCTTAACTGTAGTGGAGTAAATAAACATTACGTACAGAATATCTACAGTTGTGCTCAAAAGTTTACATACCCAGGCAGAATTTTTGCTTTCTTAGCCTTTTTTCAGAGAATATGAATGATAAAACCAAACTTTTTTCTCCACTCATGGTTAGTGGTTGGGTGAAGCCATTTATTGTATTTTCTCTTTTTAAATAATAGTGACAATGCATAACATTCAAATAACCCTCATCAAAAGTTCTCATACCCTGGTGATTTTGGCCTGATAACATGCACAGAAGTTGACGCAAATGGGTTTTGAATAGCTACTAAAGGTAACATCCTCACCTGTGACCTGTTTACTTGTAATCAGTCTATGTGCTTAAAAGCTGAGTGAGTTTCTGGGATCCAGACAGACTCTTGCATCTTTTGTCCAGCCACTGACGTTTCTAGATTGTGAGTCATGGGGAAAGCAAAAGAATTGTCAACGGATCTATGGGAAAAGGTAGTTGAACTGTATAAAACAGCAAAGGGATACACAAAGATATCCAAGGAATTGATAATGACAGTCAGCTGCGTTCAAACTGTGATTAACAAATGTAAAATCAGAGGCTCTGTAAAAACAAAACCAGGATCAGGTAGACTGACAAAATTTTTTTTCACAACTGCCAGGAAAATTTTTAGGGATACAAAGAAAAACCTACAAATATCATCAGTTGAAATACTGAACTCTATGAAAACTAGCGGTGTGGCTGTTTCAAGATGCACAACAAGGAGAAACTTGAAAAAAATGCGCTGCATGGTCGAGTTGCCAGAAGAAAGCCATTGCTGCGCAAATGCCACAAAGTATCTCTCCTACAACACACAAAACAGCACAGAGACAAGCCTCAAAACTTCTGGAACATGGTAATTTGGAGTGATGAGACCAAAATATAACTTTTTGGCCAGAACCATAAATGTTACAATTGGATAGAGGACAACAAGGCCTAAGATGAAAGGAACACATCCCTACTGTAAAGCACTGAGGTGGATCGCTGATGTTTTGGAGATGTGAGAGCTACAAAGGCATAGGAAACTTGGTCAAAGTTGAAGGAAAGATTAATGAGGCATGCTATCAGCAAATACTGGAGGCAAATTTGCAATCATCAGCCCGGAAGCTGCGCAGCGCATGGGACGCACTTGGACGTTCCAACATGACAACAATCCAAAACACAAGGCCAAGTGAAGGTTATGGAGTGGCTATCTCAGTCTCCTCACCTCAATATCATTGAGCCACTCTGAGGAGATCTCAAGAGTGTAGTTCAAGCTAGACAGCCCAAGAATTTACAGGAACTGAAGGCTTTTTGCCAACAAGAGTGGGCAACTTTACCATCTGAGAAAATAAAGAACCTCATCCACAACTACCACAAAAAAACTTCAAGCTGTAATTGACATTAGACGATAATAAAAATTGGGGTATGTGACATTTGGATCAGGATCATTTGGATCTTTTGGTTTGTCATTATGATTTAAAAGAGAAAACACAGTAGTCTGACAATAAATGGCTTCACCCAACCACTAACCATGAGTGGAGAAAAAGTTTTGGTTTTATCATTCATACTCTCTAAAAAAGGACCAATAAAGCAAAAATTCTGCCAGAGTATGTAAACTTTTTAGCACAACTGTATATACAGTGGCATGAAAAAGTTTGGTCAAAATTACTGTTATTATGAAAAGTTAGTCAAGCTGAAGAAGAAACGATCTCTAAAAGGGCTAAAGTTAAAGATTACACATTTTAAAAATTGCAAAAAGAAAAATGGGCTGATGCAAAAGTTTGGGCACACTGCACGGTAGATACCTAGTAGCACCTCCTTTTGAAAGTATCACGGTTTGTAAATTTTTTTAAGCTAGTCAAGAGTCTTTCAATTCTTGTTTGAGGGATTTTTATCCATTCTTGCATGAAAAATTCTTCCAGTTCTGTGAGATTCCTGGGATGTCTTCCATGCACTGCTGTTTTGAAGTCTAGCCACAGATTTCAATGCTTTTCAGATCATGGGACTTTGAGTGCCATTGTAAAATCTTCAGCTTGCCCCTTTTGAGGTAGTCTTTTGTGGATTTTGACATGTGTTTAGGATCATTATCTATTTGAAGAAGCCATCCTCTTTTCAACTTCAGCTTTTTATACAGATGGTGTTATGTTTTGCATCAAGGATTGTTGAAATTTCATTGAATCCATTCTTCCTTCTACCCGTGAAATGTTCCCCATGCCATTGGCTGCAACACAACCTTCAAGCATAATTTTTCCACCCTCATGCTTAATGGTTAGCGAGATGTCCTTTTCCTGAAATTCTATGTCCCTTTTTCTCCATATATAGTTTTGATCATTGGGGCCAAAGAGTTCTATTTTTACCTCATTGGGCCACAACACTTGTTTCTAAAATACATTAGGTTTGCTTAGGTGTTCTTTTACTTACTTTTGATGCAGACTTTTATAGTGAGGAAGCAGGAGAGATTTTCCTCTGATAACTCTTCAATGAAAGCCATATTTGTGCAGGTGTCATTGAACAGTAGAACAATGTACAACAACTGCTAAATCTTTCTGAAGGTTTCTTCCAGTCAAACATGGATTCCGATTTGCCTCTCTAGCAATCCTATAAGCAGCTCTCAATGAAATTTGCTTGGTTTTGCAGACCTTATCTTGATCTCAACTGTTTTTGTTACTTGCCATTTCTTCATTACATTTCAAACTGTAGAAAGGGCAACTTGAAAATGCCTTAGTGTCTTTTCATAGCCTTCTCCTGCTTTGCAGGTCTCCATCATTTTCATTTTCAGAGTGCTAGGCAGCTACTTAGAAGAATCCAGGAATCCTGTTTTTTGACACAAGGTTAGAGGAGGCTGGGTTTTTATAAAGTTGGGAGATTTGCTTCATCTAGACATTCTTCATGATGATATTGAACAAGCCATAACCCAAACAGGCTAATTAAGGATTGAAACCTTGTTCAAAATTGTCTGAGCAAGCATATTTACAAGGTGCTCAAACTTTTGAATCAATCTATTTTTCTTTTTTCTTTTTGTAATTCTTAAAATGTAAAAAATTATATATATCTATATATATATATACTCAATATATATATATATATATATATATATATATATATATATATATATATATACAGTACAGACCAAAGGTTTGGACACACCTTCTCATTCAAAGAGTTTTCTTTATTTTCATGACTATGAAAATTGTAGATTCACTCTGAAGGCATCAAAACTATGAATTAAAACATGTGGAATTATACAGTTAACAAAAAAGTGTGAAACAACTGAAAATATGTCTTATATTCTAGGTTCTTCAAAGTAGCCACCTTTTGCTTTGATTACTGCTTTGCACACTCTTGGCATTCTCTTGATGAACTTCAAGAGGTAGTCACCAGAAATGGTCTTCCAACAGTCTTGAAGGAGTTCCCAGAGATGCTTAGCACTTGTTGGCCATTTGGCCTTCTCTCTGCGGTCCAACTCATCCCAAACCATCTCGATTGTGTTCAGGTCTGGTGACTGTGGAGGCCAGGTCATCTGGCGTAGCACCCCATAACTCTCCTTCAAATAGCCCTTACACAGCCTGGAGGTGTGTTTGGGTCATTGTCCTGTTGAAAAATAAATGATGGTACAACTAAACGCAAACCCGATGGAATAGCATGCCGCTGCAAGATGCTGTGGTAGCCATGCTGGTTCAGTATGCCTTCAATTTTGAATAAATCCCCAACAGTGTCACCCGCAAAGCACCCCCACACCATCACACCTCCTCCTCCATGCTTCATGGTGGGAACCAGGCATGTGGAGTCCATCCGTTCACCTTTTCTGCGTCCCACAAAGACACGGTGGTTGGAGCCATAGATCTCAAATTTGGACTCATCAGACCAAAGCACAGATTTCCACTTGTCTAATGTCCATTTCTTGTGTTCTTTAGTCCAAACAAGTCTCTTCTGCTTGTTGCCTGTCCTTAGCAGTGGTTTTCTAGCAGCTATTTTACCATGAAGGTCTGCTGCACAAATTCTCCTCTTAACAGTTGTTGTAGAGATGTGTCTGCTGCTAGAACTCTCTGTGGCATTGACCTGGTCTCTAATCTGAGCTGCTGTTAACCTGCGATTCCTGAGGCTGGTGACTCAGATGAACTTATCCTCTGCAGCAGAGGTGATCCTTGGTATTCCTTTCCTGGGGCGTTCCTCATGTGAGCCAGTTTCTTTGTAGTGCTTGATGGTTTTTGCCACTGCACTTGGGGACACTTTCAAAGTTTTCTGAATTTTTCGGACTGACTGATCTTCATTTCTAAAAGTAATGATGGCCACTCATTTTTCTTTAAAAAGCAGCTAACAGTCTATTCAGTAGGACTATCAGCTGTGTATCCACCAGACTTCTGCACAACACAGCTGATGGTCCCAACCCCATTTATAAGGCATGAAATACCACTTATTAGACATGACATGGCACACCTGTGAAGTGAAAACCATTTCCGATGACTACCTCTTGAAGCTCATCAAGAGAATGCCAAGAGTGTGCAAAGCAGTAATCAAAGTAAAAGGTGGCTACTTTGAAGAACCTAGAATATACAGTAAGACATACAGTATTTTCAGTTGTTTCACACTTTTTTGTTAGTTATATAATTCCACATGTGTTAATTCATAGTTTTGATGCCTTCAGAGTGAATCTACAATTTTCACAGTCATGAAAATAAAGAAAACTCTTTGAATGAGAAGGTGTGTCCAAACGTTTGGTCTGTACTGTATAATATATATATATATATATATATATATACATATATATATACACGCACACACGTGGTCAAAATTGTTTAATGACAGAAAAACCCACAATGAAATAAGTAATTTTATTGATACAAAAGAGTTATACACAATAAAAATATTAGAAGACATTATTTAGTTTTTCATTTGGCT
Organism: Dendrobates tinctorius; assembly: GCF_039654945.1. Taxonomy (NCBI): domain Eukaryota; kingdom Metazoa; phylum Chordata; class Amphibia; order Anura; family Dendrobatidae; genus Dendrobates; species Dendrobates tinctorius. Next base: position 4,390,150 of record NW_027361858.1, on the reverse strand, counting down.
CAAGAGGACCATGTTATTTAAAGGCACTAGGACAAAAGGAATTTTTGATCGGAGTTCATCTGACCTTATTAGGGGTTGTTTGGGATGAGTCGGCTGGTGGATGACTTTGTCTCTGCTTTAAGGTACTTTGTCTCTGCTTTAAGGTACTAGGATAGAGGGTATTTGCCCTGGGTTTACGTGACCTTATTTATCAGGATGGGTCTATTCTGGAATATCATCATAGCTCTGGGAGGCTATATTTTTATTAGTGCTCCCTTTTGGACGATATTTATTCCCTTTACTGTAGTGGACTTGGAGAGGGGTAATTATAGAGTAGTTCTTGGCATTTTTGGATAACTATTGATGCCACTTTTCTCTGAAATAGTGGGGTATTTTGTACACCCCCTGTCTATATATAAGTACTTATGACCTTTTTCATATAGTCTCATTACCAATTGTGTCTTACTTCGTACTTTCTCCCCTTCCCCCTTTCCCTCCCCCTCCTCTTTGATCCTAGCCTCTTGATATAAATAGCCTCTTTGATATTTACAGTACCTTTTGCACTTTTTGTGCTGCGACATATTCTCATAAATATCTTTATGATATATGTTCTTTTTTCGGTATTTGTTGGTATCTGCCAGTATTTGCTAAAGTACCATAATTCCCCATACCATATTTCTCCAATAATTTGGCTATTGGGTTGTTTGAAGTATTATACCAAAGGTAAAATGGATTCCAGATTAACTATGGAGGGTTGCCTCCTTAATGAGTGTCCTGATCACCGGTTATGATACCACCTTATAAGGTGAAGATTTTCATATCTGTTATGTCTTGTGTTGTTGTCCTCCCCCATGTATATGTGTATTTTATGGTGTATACAGTATGTATGTCTGGTCCCTGTATGTTTCTGTGCTCACGGGAGCGGCGCGCTCGCTTATTTATGTACCAGCACTAACTCACACTGGTGGTGGTAATATATGCGGTGGTTTAGTGCGCCTCAAATATGTTAGCCTGCGTTCCACTGGATGCAGGCGTGGTGGGGCTGATATTCTTGATTCATTACAGGCTCTTATAACACATGAGCGTTGTGGCAAGACCGCCAGCTTGTATTTACTATAGGCTTACACAGCACATGCGCGGTTGCCATGGGCCCTGCTCACATGACCGGGACGCCGGCTCATACACTTCATGCTTTGGCTGCCTCATAGAGGGGATGTCCATAGTGCATTGGAACACCCCGACTGACTTCTGCAAGGTATTTAAAGCCCCCTGGATCACTGTTTTGTCATTTCCCCTGACGAAGCTGTACGGGTTACGGCGATACGCATGGGGTAATGGTCCTGGGTATGGCATCCATGTATCTGCATTTTCATTGCGGCAATTGATCTTTTTTATGGCAGTTTTTGATATTGCTTGCCTTATTGTGTGCTTCGGCATCACTGATATTTGAAGGGTTTAACTTTTCCCACCTTTTCTTGCTATCTGGGCTTATCATGGTCCCGTTATGAAAGCTATATAACATGGATTGTTATGTGTGGTTGCTCCATCTTACCTATGGGCTGTGCTTTGTTTAGGGTTATACAGTCCTCATGAGCCTAGGAATAGAGAGGGTATACTGCTACATTGCCACATTGTCGTTAGATTATATGCATACATTATATATGCTTATATGTATGATGTTTTTGTATTAATATGTATCATGGGTACTATGGATGCTATAGTTTTGTGATTTTATTATGTTTTTATTGTGTATAACTCTTTTGTATCAATAAAATTACTCATTTCAGTCTTAATTATATTTGGTGCAGTGTGCGCTTTTCTGCAGTGGTGCTTTCCCTGCTTTTTTCCTATTGTTATTATTCCACTGCTGCGGCACCTGGCCATATCATTAATGTTGTTATCTTGCACAGCTTAGTGCGCCCATAATTGCACCTTGTGTTTTAGAAAAACCCACAATGGTCACAGAAATAACTTGAATCTGACAAAAGTTATAATAAATCAAAAATCTATGAAATGAACAAATGGAAGTCAGACACATGAAATAGGCCTGGACAGAAATGATGGTACCCTTAACTTAATATTTTGTTGCACAACCTTTTGAGGCAATCACTGCAATCAAACAATTCCTTTAACTGTTAATGAGACTTCTGCACCTCTCGACAGGTATTTTGGCCCACTCCTCAAGAGCAAACTGCTCCAGTTGTCTCATGTTTGAAGTTTGCTTTTTCCAGATGGCATGTTTCAATCTCTTTCCAATGATGCTCAATATGATTTAGGTCAGGGCTCATAGAAGGCCACTTCAGAATAGTCCAATGTTTCCCACTTAGCCATTCTTGTGTGTTTTTAGCTCTGTTTTGGGTCATTATCCTGGTGCAAGACTCAAGACCTGCGACTGAGACCAAACTTTCTTACACTGGGCAGCACATTTCTCTCTTGAATCCCTTAATGGTCTTGAGATTAAATTGTACCCTGCACAGATTCTAGACAACCTGAGTCAGATGCAACAAAGCAGCCCCAGGACATAAAAGAGTATCCTCCATGTTTCACAGTAGGGACAGTGTTCTTTTCATGATATGCTTCATTTTTCCATCTGTGAACATAGAGCTGATGTGCCTTGCCAAAAAGTTCCGTTTTTGTCTCATCTGTCCAAAGGACATTCTCCCAGAAGCTTTGTGGCAAATTCCAGTCTGGCTTTTTTATGATTTTTTTCAACAATGGTGTCCTCCTTGGCTGTCTCCAACGAAGTCCATTTTGGATTATACTACGACAGATGGGCGATCTGACACTGATGTTCCTTGAGCTTGAAGTTCACCTTTAATCTATTTAGAAGTTTTTCTAGGCTCTTTTGTTACCATTCGTATTATCCATCTCTTTGATTTGTCATCAATTTTCCTCCTGCAGCCATGTCCTGGAAGGTTGGCTACAGTCACATGGAGCTTAAATTTCTGAATAATATGTGCAACTATAGTCACAGGAACATCAAGCTGCTTGGAGATGGTCATATAACGTTTAACTTTGACATGTTTGTTTATAATTTTCTTTCTAATCTCCTGAGACAACTCTTTCCTTCTCTTCCTCCGAACCATGTTGAGTGTGATACACATCATGTCACAAAACAGTACAGTGAGTATGTGTAGCCCTCTATAAAGGCCCACTCACTGATTCCAAGATTGTAGACAACCGTGATGCTAATTAGTGGAAACACCTTGATTTAACATGTCCCTTTTGTCACATTATTTTCAGGAGTACCATCATTTCTATCCAGGCCTTTTTCATGAGTTTTATGTTTTAAAAAATTATGTGGAAGCATGGTTGAAAACCAATGACCGACTTTCATTTGTTCATTTTCATAGATTTTTGATTACTTTTGTCAGATTCAAGATATTTTTGCCACCATTGTGGGTTTTTCTGTCATTAAACACGAGGGGTACCAACAATTTTGACCATGTGTGTGTATATATATATTTCCAAGAACTAAATTTTGTATTTACTTTTAGAAAATGAGAAATGGTCAAAATGACAAAAAAATTCAGTGCTTGCAGACCTCAAATAGTGGTAGGAAAACAAATTCATAATCATTTAGAAACAACAATAATAATGTTTTAACTCAGGAAGTGTTCAGAAATCAATATTTTATGGAATAGCCATGATTTTTAATCACAGCTTTCATGCGTCTTGGCATGCTTTCCACCAGTCTTTCACTCTGCTCTTGGGTGACCTTATACCTCTCCTGATACAAAAATTTAAGCAGTTCTTCTTTGTTTGATGGCTTGTGACTAGAGTTGAGCGATACCGTCCGATACTTCAAAGTATCGTATCGGATGGTATCGGCCGATCTTTAAAAAAAGTATCGGTATCGCCGATTCCGATACCGGAAGTCCCATTCAAGTCTATGGGACTTCCGGTATCGGAATAAGAAAAACCCTTTCCTGCCCTTGTACAGCCTCTCTGGGGTCTGTACGGGCCTTTCGGGGGGCTGTGCCGGCCTGCCAGGGGGTCTGTGCAGGCTCCGGTGGTCTGTGCCGGCCTGCCGGTGGTCTGTGCAGGCTCCGGGGGGCTGTGCCGGCCTGCCGGGGGGCTGTGCCGGCCTGCCGGGGGGCTGTGCCGGCCTGCCGGGGGGCTGTACAGGCTCCAGGGGGCTGTGCCGGCCTGCCGGGGGGCTGTGCCGGCCTGCCGGGGGGCTGTGCCGGCCTGCCGGTGGTCTGTGCAGGCTCCGGGGGTCTGTGCAGGCATCGTCCGATGGGACTACAAGTCCCATCGGGCGATGCCTGCTACCATGACAGTGATTGACACATTAGCCAATGATGGGACAGTAGTAGTCCCATCATCCGGCTAATGTGTTAAATGTAAAAAAAAAAAAAAATTACATGCTACATACATACAACATGCATACTACATACATGCTACATTCATACTACATACTACATACATGCTACATTCATACTACATAAATACTACATGCAACATACATACTACATATATACTACATGCATGCTACATACATACTGCATGCTACATACATACCACATATATACTACATACATACTACATGCATGCTACATGCATGCTACATGCTACATACATAACACATATATACTACATGCATGCTACATACATACTACATGCTACATACTACATATATACTACATGCATGCTACATACTACATGCTACATACATACTACATATATACTACATGCATGCTACATACATACTGCATGCTACATGCATGCTACATACATACTACATACATACTACATGCTACATACATACTACATATATACTACATACATACTACATACATACTACATGCATGCTACATGCATGCTACATACATACCACATACATAACACATATATACTACATGCATGCTACATACATACTACATGCTACATACATACCATATACATACTACATGCATGCTACATACATACTACATGCATGCTACATACATACTACATGCTACATACATACTACATGCTACATACATACTACATATATACTACATGCATGCTACATACATACTACATGCTACATACATACTACATATATACTACATGCATGCTACATACTACATGCTACATACATACTACATATATACTACATGCATGCTACATACATACTACATGCATGCTACATACATACTACATGCTACATACATACCACATACATACTACATATATACTACATGCATGCTACATACATACTGCATGCTACATGCATGCTACATACATACTACATACATACTACATGCTACATACATACCACATATATACTACATACATACAATACATTCATACAATACATACATAGACATACAGTACATATAACATAGAGTAACATACCAATACTTGTCACATTGTTCCCCGAAGCCATTGTCTTTTCCGGAATAAATATTAACATAACAAACCACAAAAATACTCACCCACGATCCGAAGCAGTCCACGAGTGTGTCCCACGACGATCTTGGGTAGAGAACTGCAGCATCAGATGATGCTGCCGTTCTCTACGGGCTGCAGGAATCCAATGACGGAAGGTAGGTATCCTTCCGCACTGTATTCCTCCGCCACTTAAAAAAAAAAAAGTCCCTAGTCTCACTTTATGCCATTGCTGTGTGGGAAATTCCCACGCAGCAATGGCATAAAGTGAGACTAGGGACTTTTTTTTTTTTAAGTGGCGGAGGAATACAGTGCGGAAGGATACCTACCTTCCGTCATTGGATTCCTGCAGCCCGTAGAGAACGGCAGCATCATCTGATGCTGCAGTTCTCTACCCAAGATCGTCGTGGGACACACTCGTGGACTGCTTCGGATCGTGGGTGAGTATTTTTGTGGTTTGTTATGTTAATATTTATTCCGGAAAAGACAATGGCTTCGGGGAACAATGTGACAAGTATTGGTAAGTATGTTACTCTATGTTATATGTACTGTATGTCTATGTATGTATTGTATGAATGTATTGTATGTATGTAGTATATATGTGGTATGTATGTAGCATGTAGTATGTATGTAGCATGCATGTAGCATGTAGTATGTATGTAGCATGCATGTAGTATATATGTAGTATGTATGTAGCATGCATGTAGTATATATGTAGCATGTATGTAGTATGTATGTGGTATGTATGTAGCATGTAGTATGTATGTAGCATGCATGTAGTATATATGTAGTATGTATGTAGCATGTAGTATGTATGTAGTATGTATGTAGTATGTATGTGGTATGTATGTAGCATGTAGTATGTATGTAGCATGCATGTAGTATATATGTAGTATGTATGTAGCATGTAGTATGTATGTAGTATGTATGTAGTATGTATGTGGTATGTATGTAGCATGTAGTATGTATGTAGCATGCATGTAGTATATATGTAGTATGTAGTATGTATGTAGTATGTATGTGGTATGTATGTAGCATGTAGTATGTATGTAGCATGCATGTAGCATGCATGTAGTATGTATGTAGCATGCATGTAGTATGTATGTAGCATGCATGTAGTATGTATGTAGTATGTATGTAGTATGTATGTAGCATGCAGTATGTATGTAGCATGTATGTAGTATGTATGTAGTATATATGTAGTATGTATGTAGCATGTAGTATGTATGTAGCATGCATGTAGTATATATGTAGTATGTATGTAGCATGCATGTAGTATGTATGTAGTATGTATGTAGCATGCAGTATGTATGTAGCATGTATGTAGTATATATGTAGTATGTATGTAGCATGCATGTAGTATGTATGTAGCATGTAGTATGTATGTAGCATGCATGTAGTATGTATGTAGCATGTATGTAGTATGTATGTAGTATATATGTAGTATGTATGTAGCATGTAGTATGTATGTAGCATGCATGTAGTATGTATGTAGTATTTTTTTTTTTTTTTTTTAACATTTAACACATTAGCCGGATGATGGGACTACTACTGTCCCATCATTGGCTAATGTGTCAATCACTGTCATGGTAGCAGGCATCGCCCGATGGGACTTGTAGTCCCATCGGACGATGCTTGCACAGACCCCCGGACATCAGCACAGCCCCCCGGCAGGCCGGCACAGCCCCCCGGCAGGCCGGTAAAGACCCCCACAGGGTGCACAGACCACCGGCAGGCCGGCAGAGCCCCCCGGCAGGCCGGTACAGACCCCGGGCAGTCCACACAGCCCCCTGGCAGGCCGGCACAGCCCCCCGGCAGGCCGGCAGAGACCCCCGGAAGGCCCGAAATGACGGCGCATCATGATGCGCACACACCGCGCATCATGATGACGTCAGGCCGTCAATCAACTGAACTTCCGATTCCGATGCCGAATTCCGATATTGAAAAAATATCGGAAGTCGGTATCGGAATTCCGATACAGCAAGTATCGGCCGATACCCGATACTTGCGGTATCGGAATGCTCAACACTACTTGTGACTATCCATCTTCCTCTTGATTACATTCCAGAGGTTTTCAATGGGGTTCAGGTCAGGAGATTGGGCTGGCCATGAAAGGGATTTGATGTAGTGGTCCTTCATACACACATTGATTGCCGTATCTGTGTGGCATGGCGCATTGTCCTGCTGGAAAAAAACAGTTCTCAGAGTCAGGGAACATTGCCTGAGCAGAAGGAATCAACTGTTGTTCCAGGATAACCTTGTATGCTGCTTGATTCATACGTCCTTTGCAAAGATTAACCTGCCCAATTAGCATCCCCATATCATCACCGATCCTCCACCAAATTTCACAGTGGGTGCAAGACACTGTGCCTTTTACGCCTCTTCAGATCTCAGTCTAGCCATTAGACAACCAGGTGTTGGGCAAAGCTGAAAATTAGACTCATCAGAGAAGATAACCTTACTCCAGTCCTCTATGGTTCAATCCTTATGGTCTTTGGCAAACTTACGCCTGGCTCTCCTTTGCTTCTCTGTGATGAAAGCCTTTTTGCTATCTTTATATGACTTGAGCCCTGCCACTAGGAGCCTGGTATGAACTGTTCTTACCATGCACTTCACCCCAGCTGCCATTTGCTATTCCTTTTGTAAGTCACTTGATGTCATCCTGTGGTTGCTGAGTGACATTCGAATAAGATGATGATCATCCCAGCCAGTGGAGAGTGATTTTCGCTTCTTGTCGGTCTGTAGCTTTGCTGTCCCCAATGTCTGCTGCTTGACCTTGTTGTAATTCACTGCCGTCTTAGAAATTTTAAGGATGTAGGCAACATGATGCTCACTGTATCCCTCTGCTACTAAAGCCAGAATTGAGCCCTTCTTTTCCTCACTCAATACTTTTCTTTTCAACTCCTTTGGCATGGTTAAAAGTAATTTTTTCATTTCTATTACTTTTGGGATATTACTAGCACTTGTTTTGCCATCCAGCTTGTCCTATTGCAAGATGATTGTGAACACCACAGCAGGTTTTTTTTATACTTTCCTTCATTAAATAAGATTTGGTTCAGGTGATCACCTAATCAGAATCACATGAAGTAGAATGAGGTGTATTCTGGTTGTAATTCAACTGACACTGGAATGGAATGGCTGTCAGACATGTAGAGAAGCTGATTGTTATAAAACTGTGCAATGGTCTCTTAATTTTTGTCAGAGCTGTATATATGCACATATTTATTGCCTAAAATAGAAAGGAAATGTGTCATCTTTAACTTTAGCCGCTTTGAATATCATTTCATCTTCAACTTGTTTAACTGTTCACAATAACAGTAATTTTGACCAAGGGTGCTTCAACTTTTACTCTCACTTTTACGCTCACAAGTACCCTAGGTTCCTTTTACGGAGTCATTCACATATCCATGTATCACTTACATTCTCTAACCATGAATTTCACAGATAGAATCCTTTATATTCTATGGAGCTGTTCACATGTCCTTTTTTGGCAGTTTGTGTGTCTATTTCTACTTTTTATCAGCATCACTGATGAAAAGAGCCCAGAAAAGTCTATGGGTCCCAGGACAGCACTTGGATGGCGAGTAAGTAGAGATGTTGCGATACCTGGATGTTTGGGTCTGGCGGGTTTGGGGAGACAGTTAAAAAGTTTGGGTTTGGGTACCAGAACAGTACCTGGACACAAAAACAAAACTCAACCCCATTCACTTGAGTGGGGGGCCCAAACATCCAGCCCGCAGCTGTGATCGGAGATATAAAGTTTACCTATGGTCACTGGCGTGGCCTGATGGGACTACTGCTTCCATCAGCCTATGCCTGCTTCTGCTAATAACAGCAAGAACAGGAGCAGCTGATGGAAGTATTCATCAGCTGGCACCTGTGCTCTAAATAAATAATTAAAAAAAGAAATATGGCATGGGTTCCCTTGCATTTTTGATAACCAGCAAGGCAAAACTGACAGCTGGGGTCTGCAACTCTCAACTGTCAGCATTAGCAAGGTTGGTTTTCAAGAATAAAGGGGTAACCATGCAGTTTTTTTAAATTCTTTATATGAATAATTACAAAAAACATGTGGAGTCTCCCCTATTTTTGACAACAGCCTTGCTAAAGTAGACAGCTGGGAATTGGTATTCTCAGGCTTGTACAGGGTCATTAATATAGCCCCACCAGCCTAAAAACAGCAGCCCAGAGCCATCTTTTTGATGCGCCAATTCTAGCACTTTACCCAGCTCTTCCCACTTGCTCTGTAGCAGTGACAAGTGGGGTTCAAATTTGTGGGGATGATGTCACTTTTGCATTCTCTTGTGACATCAATCCCACGGATTTGTAATGGAGTGGTTTCTATAAGACACCAATCCATTACTGATCCTATAGCTTTATTGTAAATAAAGACACAACAAGTAAAAAGTCTTTTATTTGAAATAAAACCAAAACACACTTTTCCTTTTTTATTTAAAAATAACAAACACAGTTATACTCACCTAACACCCATTCCATTGAATCCATCCTGTAATAAAGCAAAAATAAAAGACAACAATATCCCTCACCTGTCTGACATCAGATTGTGTACTGTATGTGACAACAATTTCCTGTATTCTTCATATACGGTACCTGGGCTATAAAGTAGGGTGGCAAGAGAGAAGCTTTTTCTTGCAAAGAAGAAAACCCAAGCCTAGATATGTTTTGTAAAGCGTGTGATAGTTTGACGATACCAAGCTTGAACTTTTTAATTTTTTTCCATAATTGCAAAATATAGGATTCTTGCAATGTCAACACTGTGCACCACCAATAGAAAACCATACCCACAGTGAGACAAGGGAGAGGTAGCACTATGTCTATACCCACAGGATAGATAGAATTATGCTTTGGAGCTGTTTTTCAGCAGTTGCAACTGGGTCTTTAGACAAAGTAGAGACATAACTGAACAGTTCCAAATTTCATTCAATTTTATAACAAAACCTTCAGGCTTCTACTACAAAATCTGAAGAGAAATTTCTCTTTTCAGCATGAAAGAGGCCCTAAGCGTACCTCCAAATCAACAGAAGAATGGCTATGCCAACAGCTTATCAAAGTTTTGGAATGAGCTAGCCAGAGCTCAGTCCTGAATCCAATTAAAATTCTGTCTATTGACCTGGAAAAGACTGTATACAGGAGTCAGATTTGGAGTAATACTGCAATGAAAAGTGGGCAATTATTGCCAAATCTACATGTGCAATGCTCATAAACTCCTACTCACAAAAACAGATTGCTGTCATAAATTGAAGGTTACTTCAACAAAATATTAGTTTTAGAGTGTGCAATATTAATAATTAATATATCAATAATAACTGTAATTATACAATACCAACATATTCCACAGCACTTTACAGTTAAGTAGGGACATTTACGCACAATGCAAAGTAAGACATAGCTCAACAGTTACAGTAGGACACAATAGATTAAAAGGGCTTGTCATGTATGTTTCAGCCATCATTATAATAAATAGGGCATTTCAAATAACCTGGTCATCAGGCAGTATCTGTCTAGTTACAGTTTCTGTGTGCTATTGGGTGCATGGAGGATGTGGAGACAGATGAATCGGAGGGACTTGATTCTGGTGAAAGTTTAGAAAGATGTAACAGGGAACAGTTAGATTAGTGAAGTGAAAAGCCTGTGTACTGTAAAGAGATGTGTTTCTAATGCACACTAAAAATGTGGGGGCTAGGTATTAAATGGATTGCCCGCATTTGTGCTTTCCAGAAAACTGGTGCAGCACAAGAGACCGGCTCATCAGGACAGCACACCTCTTGTGTCTAAAGACCCAGATTAACATTAAATTAACATCAGCCAAACATAGAATCATAGAATCGTAGAGTTGGAAGGGACCTCCTGGGCCATCTGGTCCAACCCCCTGCTCAAAGCAGGATTCGCTAAATCATCCCAGTCAGATGTCTGTCCAGCCTCTGTTTGAAGACATCCATTGAAGGAGAACTCACCACTTCTCGTGGCAGCTTGTTCCACTCATTGATCACTCTAACTGTCAAAAAGTTTTTTCTAATATCTAATCTGTGTCTCCTCCCATTCAGTTTCATCCCATTGCTTCTAGTCTTTCCTTGTGCAAATGAGAATAAAGTTGATCCTTCTACAATGTGACAGCCCTTTAGATATTTGTAGACAGCTATTAAGTCTCCTCTCAGTCTTCTCTTTTGCAAACTAAACAATCCCAAATCCTGCAACCTTTCCTCATAAGACAGGGTTTGCAGACCGGTCACCATTCTGGTCGCTCTTTTCTGAACTTGCTCCAGTTTGTTGATGTCTTTTTTAAAATGTGGTGCCCAAAACTGGACACAATATTCCAGATGAGGTCTGACCAAAGAGGAGTAGAGGGAAATAATGACTTCACGTGATCTAGACTGTATGCTTCTGTTAATACATCCTAGAATTGCATTTGCTTTTTTTGCTGCTGCATCACACTGTTGACTCATATTCAGTCTGTGATCTATTAGTATACCCAAGTCTTTTTCACATGTGCTGTTGCTTGATACATTAGTTATTGTGGATGGCCATTTAATATTCATTTGGAAAGTCCTGATTCTTTTTCAACAGAATTGAGGGAACGGAGTTTTGAAAGCTCCATTTTATATGTTCTATTAATTTGTTCGTAACTAAGTGGTTAACGTTTATGGAAGAGTTTGGAGAGAGATCTGTTGGCTAATTGAAACGGCTATGACATTATGACTAAATTATTTTTTAGGCCAAGTTCACACTGGGTGTTTTTTCTGTGTTTGTTCATGCTTGTTCTGCTAATTTTCAGCTAATTTTGACAGTACCAGCTATGTCTATGAGATTTCAGAGCTCTCAAGCACACAGCTTGTTTTTTCCATCAGCATCTTTTAATTTGCTTGTTTTTTTTTTAACATAGAGCATGTCACTACCTGCAGCATTTTTTCAGCATTTTTCACCCATTGAATTTATTGGAAAAAAGACTTGAAAAAAAAATATTGTAAAAAATGCACCAAAACCTGCCACGCATTCATGTTTTTCTGCAGAAAAGATGCAGCAAAAGCACCCAGTGTAAACTTAGCCTTAAGCTTAGCAAATAATTTATATTTTGTAAAATGTTCAAAATAAACATACTATTATACTTCCAAGTATATAAATATAAAAGGATAACTTTGCACAAAATCTAATGAAGTAAAAATGTTTTCTTTTTTTTCTGTAAAGCCCCCATCACACATAACGATGTCCCAGCGATCCCACCAACGATCCGACATGGATGGGATCGCTGGGACATCGTTAGACAGCCCCAGCGATCAGGACCAGTGACGCTGGAAGCTGGTTTCTAATGTAAACGTCAGGTATCCAGGAGCTGCGGCTACTGGATACCGGCTGTTTACCTTGGAAACCAGCGTACACGCTGGTTTCCAAGGTAAATATCGGGTATCTAGGAGCCACGCGACTCCTGGATACCCGACGTTTACATTAGAAACCAGCGTCCAGCGTCGCTGATCGCTGGTCTCTTGCTGCCACACGCAGCGATGCGTGCTGGGCAGTGGGAGACCAGCGATCGAAAATTGGCCCAGGCCGCTCGAGCACGATCAGCGGATAACCGACAGGGGGGCCGGTCGCTGATCCCCGTCACACACAGTGATCTCTAAGTTAAAGGGAATCTGTCACCCCATTTTAGCCCTATCAGCTGCAGAAACTGCCATCAGGGGCTTATCTACAGCATTCTGTAATGCTGTAGATAAGCCCCAGATGTAACCTGAAAGATAAGAAAAAAAAGTTAGATTATACTCACCCAGGGGCGGTCCGGTCCGATGGGTGTCGCTGTCCGGTCCGGCATCTCCCATCTTCTAGCAATGCTGTCTTCCTTCTTCTGCCGCAGCTCCTGCGCTGGCGTACTTTATCTGCCCTGTTGAGGGCAGAGTAAAGTACTGCAGTGCGCAGGTGCCAGACTTCTCTGACCTTTCCTGGCGCCTGCGCACTGCAGTACTTTACTCTGCCCTCAATAAGGCAGATATAGTATGCCTGCACAGGAGCTGTGGCAGAAGTAAGAAGGAGGATGGCATCGTATGAAGATGGGAGGTGCCGGACTGGACCGCGACACCCACCGCACCCGACCATGCCCCCCGGTAAGTATAATCTAACTCGTTTTTCCTCTCTTTCAGGTTACATCGGGGGCTTATCTACAGCATTACATAATGCTAAAAATACATGACATATTCCCTTTAAATGATGTAGTAGTTTCTAGACATAAAAAGATTTAGTGGTTATTTTGCATCAAGTAGAATTCCATGAAGAATAAATGCAGTGAAATAAAAGATAATAGTCTTGTTCAAGAATAACATGCAAGAGATTAATAATGATTCCACAGTTTTTCAGCCTCACCAATCCATTAAGAATTCAAAATGAAAATTCCAAATTCATCCACACTTGCTTTTTTAGAAGCAAAAAAGTAATATTTAAAAGTAATTATAACAGTTTTGTGCTTATAGACAAATGTAAATATAATATTAGAGATATTTATATTTGGATGGATAAAAATAGATATTAAATGGATAGATAACATTATTCCTCAGTCTAAATGTCACTATAATTTTTTTTTAATGGACACAATATCATCCATATCATCCAATGAAATTGATTAAAATATCACAATATTTTTAATTTGGTGGTGGTCTGTCCCTTTTGTAAGATATAGTGACCTGTGATGTAAGAATGGCTTCTCATGCAGTAATGGCAAAATTAAAGCAGAAGTCCTCTGTAGGGAGTTCAAGATCAGTTTAACTCACAAATATGCAGCCAACCTAAGTATTACAGACTCTTATACAGCAACATGCTTAGTGACTGCAAAGTTTCTCATTATAAGCAATACATTAAACAGAGGCAGAAGCTTGGCCTAAACTTCAACAATGTGCTTGCATTTTCAACACTTTATGCAACTTGCTGGCAAACTCCTCAGCAGCTCTGCTGTCATTGTCTGTGTCACATTCAATACAGTGCAGCACATATTTTCGGTTTGTCACCCCTCTTTATAGCAATGCATTTAAATAAAAAATAGCAAGTCTAGCAATCTCCACAATCCTACTGCCTGCTTACACAAATCATTTTCACTTACTCAGCACAAGTTTTATCACAACCTTTGCGTTACAGGGGAGTAAAAAGTTGATCAGCTTCTCATGGACACGTGGTTAAAACCATGAAGTCTTTATTCCAGAAGAATTAAAAATCAGTAAAAAAATTAAAACATACAAAATACATAAAACAAGCGTCCTATATGATGGAGGAGTAGTAGGGGGAACACAAAAAAATTGAGGATACCAGACGCATTTTGAAAGCAAGTTGAAACCAAGCCTAAGAATGCACTTGCGTTTGAAAAGCGTCTGGTATCCCCATTTTTTTGTTTCCCCCTTACTACTTCTCCATCATAGAGGATATTTGATTCTTGTATTTTGCATTTTTGAATTTTTCTACAGATTTTTAATTCTTCTGGAATAAAGACTTCATTATTTTAACCACCGATCCATGAACTGTGGACCAGAAGCTGGATCAACTTTTCCCCTGTGTCTAAGTAACGCCTTGTGGTGGTGTGAATTGCAGGCTTCTGTGCAGTTCGAGCTACATTGAGGGATGAGCTGTTTTCTTCCTTTTTTCTATTCTCTTTGAGTTGACATACATTAGAATACCAACTTTCTCTGGTATGGCAATCTCCTTACTCCTTATAGTTAATATTTGACTATCTGGTGGCTCCACTCTTCATTCACAAAGATAAGCATCTCTGCTCTCTTCTGTTATAGATATTTTCTTTCTCCTTCACCATTAACTTTATGTGAATATTACCGAAAATTATTTCCATCAGAGCATACAGTGATTCCATCTGCATTATCATTATTTCAGGCCTCCAATACTGGAGCATTTTCCTATGTATCGGGCAACATAACTTCCATCTATCACACTTCTGTCAAAGCAGTATACTTCACATGGCAGCAGAAGACATTAAGATTTCTACCTTATCGCTTGTACTGTTTACCTTCTTATTTCTGTTGACTGCAATAAATATTTCATATATTTTATAATCAGGTTTTTCCCATACAAACTAAAAACACCCAAGTCCACTCAAGATGATCATCCTGAATGTCCCAATTAGTGTAGTGGCATTCAATAGAATGGAGAGAAGGTATATCCCCGGTCTCGTAATGGCCCCCAGGGCAAATATATTTTAATTGTTCAGATGGTGGTGAACGTTGGGGTGCAGAGAATAAGTGAAGGACACAGAGAGGTGCAGTTTTATTTACCTTTTACTTGAACGTAAATGCAATCTGGGGCACCAATTGCAGATGATGGATTGAGTCCGGCTTGCCTGGAGGCATTCAGGGGATCCACCCTGCCAAGTGGGGTTGGGTCCTTCCTTCTGCACTCTCTTTTCGGGTCTCTGCTTCTTGTAGCTAAGCTGCATCCCTCTCCTGCATGATGATTTCTAACCTGTATGGCTGACAGCGTGAGCCTATATCACGGGCACTGTCCTTTTCACTGTCAGCCCCGGGCTCTTGGTCTGTAGCTGTGACTTCAGGAGTTTGGTGTGACCAGGGAGCTTGCAGTCCCCTACCCTCCAGATTCGGCTGTCAGGGCATAAAGCACCCTCCCAGCCAAGTCTCTGGTGTCCCTTTTTGTCAGTGCTCCGCTCTGGGGTCAGCAATATGCAATTTTAGTTCCCCAGAGCCCTTGTCTCTGCTCCTTTCCCTTCCCTCTCCACAGACCAACTGCCAACTCTCCTCTCCAACTGTCCTGTCCCGATCTCCAACTGGCTCCCATTTCCATGAAAACTCTCCTGTTTATTCTCTCAGCTGACTTCTTTATGACTCACTAACCTCACCTGTTGGACAGAATTTATAAGGAAGCTTTCCTTTCTGGCCTGGAGCAGGAATTGACATGTACACTGTGTCACTTGGCATGAGGACCCCCTGCCTCCAGGTATGACTTCACCCCTTAGAGGGAGGCAATGTCACCATGGCAACTGGACTCTGGGGTGCCACAGATTCAACAGATATTACTGGCTATTCAGTGGCTATACTCTTGCTAATGTGTGGGCTTCTGCATGGTCTCTCACCCCACTAGTTCTATATACACTCTCAATTTCCCAGTTAGGAAGGTATTCTGAGCACAAATTCAATTATTACTATTTTCTACTTAATAATAAATGTTGCATGCTGTGTTGAGTTTTTTTAATCAGAGGGATAATAGTATTTTAAAAATGCAAAAATAGAAATTTTAAAGCATGATACACACATGATTTTTCTTTTTGCTTACCTGTTTGCAAAAATAATTGGCAATCGTAAACCCCACAACTATACTGTGAATTGTTTATGGATTTTGAGGCTGTGTTTTACGTCTTTCCATCTGTTGTTATTAATGTTCCATTTTTGGGCAGGGATAATTAGTTAGCTTTAAACAAACATTTAAATACAACTTATTAAAGTAAATATACAAAATTCCAAATTATTATGCAAATGCTATTTTTGACTGATTTTCCTAAATGGTTTATGCAAATGATTCAAGATAATGTCCAAATCATCAACCGTTAGAGTATAAATAAAATTTTATTGGATAAATCTCCCAATGATAACAGTATTTTTTTTCAAAACGATAAGAAAAAATTCAAAATGCAGGTTCCAAATTGTTATGCACATCAGAGTTTCGAAACATATTATAGGTTGCAGAGAAATGATAATGATAATTTGTTGAATTTGCAGCATTAAGAGGTTATATTTACTGAAATCAAGAGCCTTTTCCAAGTTACATATTAATATATGACCCCTTCTTTGATATTACCTTGACAATTCTTGCATACATTGAACTTGTGCATTTTTGGATAGTTTCGGTTTGGATTTCTTTGCAGGATATCAGAATAACTTCCAAGAGCTACTGTTTAAATGTTAACTGCCTCCCACCCTCACAGGTCTTGTGCTTGAGAACAGTCCAAAGATTCTTGTAGAGATACAGGGTTAATTGGTGCTCTCATCCGATGGCTTGGCTGCCTTCAGAAAGACTGCATGGACCTGGAGTCATACCACTGAATACCTGCTCTCTCTTCCTGTGGGAAGAACACTACTAAGACAACACAGGGTGAGAGCAAAATCAATGTGGCAATAATTTATTGAACCACCAACACACAATAGCATATAGAACAGTCCCAGCAAATACCCAAGATGGTGCAAAATGCAGAGTCTCACCCTTCTGCTGGCTTGCTGCGATTAGAGCTGTTTCCAGGGCCGAGTACCTCCACCACAGTGAAGAGGTAGCGACAGCTTTGGAAGCTGATAATCCATTGATGTACAAGGCCTGATGACTTGATTGTCCCAACCTGGATTCTCTAAACATCTTTGAGCATTCAGTGACAGTCAATGAAGCAGCTCTGTATTTCTCTGCATGGCTATTGTAATATAATCTCTCCAAAGACAGGTAGATCCTCTAATTCAATCATTCCACCACAGGCTTGGAGGAAAGTGGATAGATTGTCCTTCATATTGCAGAGCACCAATAGGTCAAAATTTTAACAAACGTTCAAACATTGTGCCTTTGTTTCCCAAAGATAGTAGAACAATAGGTAATCAGCAGCCAGTCAACAAATGGCAGCCATTGAACATTAATTCAATGACAATAAGGGTCAACAGTCATTCTTGCATGAAATTTAGCTCGTGACCCTGGGCTTACTAAAATAATATGTCTGGATAATTCAGATTAAATGTGGTGTTGTCACAATTCTCATGGAGGATGGTGGTCACACCAATGAGTCTCTCTCCTTTTATGCCCATAGCCACCAATGACGCAAAGATGTTCTTTGCAGCATGAGATGGTGAATTGTCATGCATAAAGATGATTTCGCTATTGATGGCATAGTTTATCTTTTTGCACCATGGGAGAAAATGGTCAGTCAGGAACTCTATACTATGATTCCATCCCAAAACATGACCACCTACCTCCTTGCTGACATCACAGCCTTGTTGGGATATGGTGGTCATCCACTACTCCATCTACAGTTGTGGCCAAAAGTATTGACACCCCTGCAATTTTGTCAGATAATACTCAGTTTCTTCCTGAAAATGATTGCAAACACAAATTCTTTGGTATTATTATCTTCAATTAATTTGTCTTAAATGAAAAAACACAAAAAGAATTGTCCTAAAGCCAAATTGGATATAATTCCACACCAAACATAAAAAAGAGGGAGGACAAAAGTATTGGCACTGTTCGAAAAATCATGTGATGCTTCTCTAATTTGTGTAATTAACAGCACCTGTAACTTACCTGTGGCACCTAACAGGTGTTGGCAATAACTAAATCACACTTGCAGCCAGTTGACATGGATTAAAGTTGACTCAACCTCTGTCCTGTGTCCTTGTGTGTACCACATTGTGCATGGAGAAAAGAAAGAAAACCAAAGAGCTGTCTGAGGACTTGAGAAACCAAATTGTGAGGAAGCATGAGCAATATCAAGGCTACAGGTCCATCTCCAAAGACCTGAATATTCCTGTGTCCACCATGTGCAGTGTCATCAAGAAGTTTAAAGCCCATGGCACTGTGGCTAACCTCCCTAGATGTGGACGGAAAAGAAAAATTGACAAGAGATTTCAAAGCAAGATTGTGCGGATGTTGGATAAAGAACCTCGACTAACATCCAAACAAGTTCAAGCTGCCCTGCAGTCCGAGGGTACAACAGTGTCAACCTGTACTATCCATCGGCGTCTGAATGAAAAGGGACTGTATGGTAGGAGACTCAGGAAGACCCCACTTCTTACCCCGAGTCATAAAAAAAGCCAGGCTGGAGTTTGCCAAAACTTACCTGAAAAAGCCTAAAACATTTTGGAAGAATGTTCTCTAGTCAGATGAGACAAAAGTAGAGCTTTTTGGGCAAATGCATCAACATAGAGTTTACAGGAGAAAAAAAGAGGCATTCAAAGAAAAGAACACGGTCCCTACAGTCAAACATGGCAGAGTTTCCCTGATGTTTTGGGGTTGCTTTGCTGCCTCTGGCACTGGACTACTTGACCATGTGCATGGCATTATGAAGTCAGAAGACTACCAACAAATTTTGCAGCATAATGTAGGGCCCAGTGTGAGAAAGCTGGGTCTCCCTCAGAGGTCATGGGTCTTCCAGCAGGAAAATGACCCAAATTACACTTCAAAAAGCACTAGAAAATGGTTTGAGAGAAAGTACTGGAGACTTCTAAGGTGGCCAGCAATGAGTCCAGACCTGAATCCCATAGAACACCTGTGAAGAGGTCTAAAAATGGCAGTTTGGAGAAGGAACCCTTCAAATATCAGGGACCTGGAGCAGTTTGCCAAAGAAGAATGGTCTAAAATTCCAGCAGAGCATTGTAAGAAACTCATTGATGGTTACCGGAAGCGGTTGGTCGCAGTTATTTTGGCTAAAGGCTGTGCAACCAAGTATTAGGCTGAGGGTGCCAATACTTTTGTCTGGCCCATTTTTGGAGTTTTGTGTGAAATGATCAATGTTTTGCTTTTTGCTTCATTCTCTTTTGTGTTTTTTCATTTAAGACAAATTAAATGAAGATAATAATACCAAAGAATTTGTGTTTGCAATCATTTTCAGGAAGAAACTGAGTATTATCTGACAGAATTGCAGGGGTGTCAATACTTTTGGCCACAACTGTATTTGGACCATACAGTGTTGCACATAACTCATCAATTAACAAGACTGTTTCAAAATTAATCTTCATGTACGTCTGGGCCCACTGCAACCATTTCTGCTTATGAACACTGTTTAGGGGTGGCTGAATAGTATGTTTATGCACAACTGCAAGCCTGTGGAGGATCCTACACCTTGAGGTTTGCAGGACTTCAGAGGCACCAGCAGCTTCAAATGATTATAACTAATAGACCAAAATTATTAAAGGCTCTCCCATTATAATACAAAAACTATAGAACCACAGGATTATTAGCCAAGGGTACTGTAACAGGGTCACTAGCACTGTATGTGAGGGAAGATATGTGTCACGAAGATTGCTTTCTTCAGTGATCTAAAACCCATACTTTTCTCTCCAGCATGCTATGTGCTGAAAGGGTTAACCAGCCACGATAAGGAACTGGGTTTTAGGTGAGTAGGTCAGAGATGGACGGGACGCCTACTTACCATAGCTCATCTCAAGGGTGCGGATGGTAAGTTAAATGTTCAGCCACTGTTTTTTTTTTCTCTGTGTTGTGTGTTTGGAGAGGAAAGTCTCCTGACCTGGCTCCAGAAGGAGCTGAAGACTTTGAGAGTTCCCTGCGGGTGAAGCTTGCAGGAAAAAGGACGATTGCACATCATCTTTGTTTTGACATTAGGCCAGAAAGGCCACATTTACTTTGTTCAACCATGCTATGGTTTATGCTGGTGACCAGCAGGTGATTTATCACAAGAGGCGTTCCTATGTTTACCTTTCCATGCAGCTGAGTGAGAAAACCCCTCATAATACAGAAAAAGTTTTATTTAATTGAACAATTTTCAAGACTTTATTTAAAAACAAAATCTTAAGAGGAGAATGTCAGACAAAGACACACAAGGGACCGCCAGATATACATCTAATTTATATAGATACATTCACATACAAAAAATCTTTTAGACAGTTGATACAAGAGATATAGTCAATAATTCATATCCAGAGGCATGGAGTGATCAAATTATTATCAGTATGTTGTAGAATAAAAGCTTACACATAAAATAGTAGTCAATACCATAATCTTTCATAAATTATTACTAGTGCATGGATAAAAGAAGTATCAGTAGAGTAAATCTAATAGGTAAATATGGATTGTGCAACACTCAGGGAAATGGACACTGAAGCAGTAAAGCAACAAAATACAATACAGATAATAGATAAGTATTTAGGACAAAGGGTAAACTTTGTCAAGAAAGCCATAGGTATTTTTTTTTAGCTTCAAATACTAGTGATGTGTAGAAATGAGGGAACTTGTGTGGAAAACATTCGCCAAATCATGTACGGATTCCCAAGCATTTTCCTCAAAATCAGAAAAAATTAGGCTAAAGTTTGGTAAATGATTGAGTTTTTGTTAATGCTTTTGTTAGGACTTTGGCTAGGATAGTGGTGCTGATGTGTTTTTTTTTTTTTTTTTTTTTTTTTGCGGGGGGTAAATACTGCTGTATAAAAGTACACTGACACCCAAGACAAAAAAAGAAAACCGCCGTAATCTGGCCAAACTTTGAGCGCTCACAGATATGAGCTGGCACGGAGATACCACACCAAAAAATGTGTGGCCTGTATTCCAATTACACCTGGGGCTAGCTATGTATGGCTAATATATCCCGCAGGTAGCAGCAGCAGCACCAGAACGCAGGAAGGGAATGGACCCTCTTGATGCATGCAATGATCTATATACACACATACAGTGCCTGCAGGCCTTGCACTTATGTGTATAGCGTGCTGTACACTCCCCTGCCTACCTAACACTGGAACCCCTATATACTTAGAAGGACTGTTGGTTTAGCTGGATTTGAGTATTTAAGATGGTAGACCCCACACTAACTAATAAATCCCCAATTCTCACCCTATTTTGGCAGCAGCTCTAAATCCGGAGCTGAGTGCGCCGAGCAGGGCGGCGTCCGGTCTCTTACACCCCTGATGATGCTGAGAGGCCAGCCAATAACTGCATGACCACAACAAAGATGGCTGCTGTGTTTCATAGCCTGGCAGACAATCCCTGCAGCGTGATTGGGTCTCTAAAGTCTGCCAAAAAGGCTGGGTGGAGACCCGACTTCCCGCTGAGTAATCCCGGAAATGCTCGGTGCTCGCCGACTACACCGAGTACCGTGATACTCGGGCAAGTAACAAGTAGTGGCAAGTATGTTCGCTCATCACTACTCGGCGCGCAAAAAATTAGCCAGCACCCAACCCGAGATCACGAAAAATGGAGACGCTACAGGTCTTGGAAAATTGCACATTTTTTTTTTTTTTTTAGTAAACTTTGGAATTTTTTTTCACCACTTAGATAAAAGAGAACCTAGATATGTTTGGTGTCTATTAACTCATAATGACCTGAAGAATCATAATCAATCTCTGCTCTGAATCCACTCCTGTGTCTCCATTCAATGTCAGCAAGCAGTTAATCCTGAATGCTATCTCTGTGTTTTCAACTCTGCAAGCTTATTTCTGGTAATCAGCTTTTTCAATCTCTGCTCTGAATCCACTCCTGTGTCTCCATTCAATGTCAGCAAGCAGTTAATCCTGAATGCTATCTCTGTGTTTTCAACTCTGCAAGCTTATGTCTGGTAATCAGCTTTTTCAATCTCTGCTCTGAATCCACTCCTGTGTCTCCATTCAATGTCAGCAAGCAGTTAATCCTGAATGCTATCTCTGTGTTTTCAACTCTGCAAGCTTATTTCTGGTATATAGTTTTTTCAACTTACTCTGCTTGTCCCCTTATGTTGTGAGGTCAAGAAACTTTTCAAAGTGCTTTATGATCCATGTAGTGCTGGACATGTGTTTATTTGACCACAACATTTTATTGGGTCCTGGTGTCTCAATTTAGTGTGATTGATTAACGAGAAGGGAGAGAGAAAGAAAAAAAAATAAAAAATCTTAGCCTTAACCTCCTATATATTCAGACATAGCTTGGGGAGGGCATTTATGCAGGGGGCATTTATGCACATGTAATCGAAGTACATGTATCAAAGTACTGGCAGTTATAACATGGCAGTTAGACAAGGCAGGAGACAGGTAAGACACTTATATACTTCTCCCTGTACATTTGGATTACAACAAATATATACCATATGCATTTGTGTAATTTATGTCCTGGCCGCTGCATTCACACACATCCACCGTCCTGCCATTAACTCTCTACACTCCATCCATATCAGCCCCTCGCTCCTTTCCTCTCCTATGTATAGCACTCACGCTCTTTTCACATTGCTACACAGCACAGATCCAGTCAGTCCCACCATTCAACATAAGAGACGCTCTCACAAATCACTTAACCATCTGCTCACTCTTTCTATCCTCCTTCTCCTAGTCGCAGGAGACATTGCTCCCAACCCTGGCCCCCCATGTTATAGAAAGTCAAACCCCCATCTGCTACACTCAGAAACCCCTCTAATCTTATCAATATTCCCTGCCTGCCATCTCTCTCTCTTAATTGTGCACTTTGGAATTCTCGCTCAGTGTGTAACAAACTCTCCTTCATCCATGACTTTTTCCTTTTTAATTCTCTTAACCTCCTGGCTCTTACTGAAACCTGGATCCAGCAGTCAGACACTACTGCTGCTGCTGCTCTTTCATACGGGGGACTACACTTCTCTCGTACCCCAAGATCAGACAATAGAGCAGGTGGAGGCGTTGGTCTGCTCCTATCACCAAAATGTACATTTCAAGTTATCCCTCAACTACCCTCCCTAGTCTTCCCTTCTTTTGAGGTCCATGCCGTCAGACTCTACACCCCCTTCTCCATGCGAGTGGTGGTGTATCGTCCTCCTGGGCCTTCCCATCAGTTCCTGGATCATTTTGCCACTTGGCTTCCACATTTTTTCTCCTGTTACATCCCTACCCTCATCATGGGCGATTTCAACATCCCCATTGCTCTTCCCCTCTCACCATCTGCTACTCACCTTTTATCTCTAACCTCCTCATTTGGCCTTTCGCAGCTTACTAATTCTCCAACGCATGAAGACGGAAATTCCCTTGATTTGGTCTTCTCTCGGCTTTGTGCAGTGGATGATTTTGCAAACTCCCCTCTCCCGCTCTCTGACCACAACCTTCTTTCATTCTCTATCAAGAACTGCCAGGCTGCTCAGGTCACCCCCACTGTCCAGACTTATAGAAATATACAGGCCATTAATACCCAGAAACTTATGAAGAACTTGCAGTATTCATTGGCCCCTATCTCCTCCCTCTCATGTCCTGATACTGCATTGAAGCATTACAAAGAAACACTTCAAAGTGCCCTGGATGAATTTGCACCCCCTATAAATAGAACACCACAATGCAGACGGTGACAACCCTGGCACACGGTGCAAACACGTTTCCTGCAGCGGTGCTCCAGGTGCGCCGAACATCTGTGGAGAAAATCCAATCTACACGAAGATTTCATCCATTTTAAGTTTATGCTTAGAACATACAACACTGCCCTTCACCTCTCCAAACAAGCCTATTTCAACACCCTCATCACGTCACTGTCCAATAACCCGAAACGTCTCTTTGACACTTTTCATTCTCTACTCAACCCAAGAGTACAGGCCCCAACCACGGAGCTCCGAGCTGACGATCTGGCCAATTACTTCAAAGAAAAAATTGACCAGATCCGACAGGAAATTATCTCCAAATCCTCTCATACCATGCACTGTCCTCCCTCCCCCACTGCATCTAGCTCACTCTCTGATTTTGAACCAGTCACAGAAGAAGAAGTAAGCAGGCTCCTTGCATCTTCTCGCCCAACCACTTGCACTAGTGACCCATTTCCGTCACATCTGCTCCAGTCCCTTTCCCCTGCTGTCACCCCTCACCTAACTAAAATATTTAACCTCTCTGTCTCTTCTGGTATTTTTCCCTCCTCATTTAAGCATGCTATCATACATCCACTACTTAAAAAACCATCCCTCGACCAAAACTGTGCCGCTAACTATAGACCTGTCTCTAATCTTCCCTTCATCTCTAAACTCCTGGAACGCCTGGTCCACTCCCGTCTGATCAGCTATCTCTCTGATAACTCTCTTCTCGACCCTCTCCAATCCGGTTTCCGCTCTTTACACTCTACTGAAACTGCCCTCACTAAAGTCTCTAATGATCTACTAACAGTTAAATCAAATGGTCATTACTCCATGCTAATTCTCTTGGATCTCTCTGCAGCATTTGACACTGTGGATCATCAACTCCTCCTCACTATGCTCCGTTCCATTGGCCTCAAGGACACCGTTCTCTCATTGTTCTCCTCCTATCTCTCTGACCGCTCCTTTACGGTATCTTTTGCCGGCTCCTCCTCCGCTCACCTTCCCCTTACTGTTGGGGTTCCTCAAGGATCGGTCCTAGGCCCCCTCCTCTTCTCCTTGTACACTGCCCCTATTGGTCAAACAATCAGTAGATTTGGTTTCCAGTACCATCTCTATGCTGATGACACCCAATTATACGCTTCTTCTCCCGACATCACGCCAGCCTTTCTAGAAAACACCGGCGATTGTCTAAACGCTGTGTCTAATATCATGTCCTCACTATATCTGAAACTGAACCTGTCAAAGACTGAACTCCTTGTGTTTCCTCCCGCTACTAATGCACCTATACCCGACATTGCCATTTCCGTGTGTGGTTCCACTATTACTCCCCAGCAACAGGCCCGCTGTCTTGGGGTCATACTTGATTCCGAGCTTTCCTTTGCCCCCCACATTCGATCACTGGCTCGCTCTTGTCATCTGCACCTCAAAAACATTTCTAGAATTCGACCTTTTCTTACTTTTGACTCTGCAAAAACTCTTACTGTTTCTCTTATTCACTCTCGTCTCGACTATTGTAACTCTCTTCTAATCGGTCTCCCTCTTACCAAACTCTCCCCTCTCCAATCTGTCTTGAATGCTGCAGCCAGGATCATATTCCTCACCAATCGTTACACCGATGCCTCTACCTTGTGCCAGTCATTACACTGGCTACCCATCCACTCCAGAATCCAGTACAAACTTATTGCCCTCACCCACAAAGCCCTCCATAGCTCAGCACCACCTTACATCTCCTCCCTTGTTTCAGTATACCACCCTACCCGCGCCCTCCGTTCTGCTGATGACCTCAGGTTAGCATCCTCAATAGTCAGAACCTCCCACTCCCGTCTCCAAGACTTTACACGTGCTGCGCCAATTCTTTGGAATGCACTTCCCAGGTCAATACGATTAGTCCCCAATCCCCACAATTTTAAGCGTGCCCTGAAAACGCATTTATTCAGACAGGCCTATCGCCTCAACACATTAACCTAATCTATCCCTGTGTGGCACAGCCAAAAGTTTTACCATAACCAGGTTCCCCGCATCATGTTCCCACATGCTTTATGCATCCATCAGCCCTCTGTGTCTGTACTGTTACACACTTAACAGTTGCCCTGATTGTACGGACCAGCCATAATGTTACCACCCACCTTTCGTGTCTCCCTTTTTCCCTCATAGACTGTAAGCTTGCGAGCAGGGCCCTCACTCCTCTTGGTATTTTGTTATAATCTACTGTATGTGATTATTGTTATGCTGTAATGTCTATTGTCTGTACAAATCCCCTCTGAAATGTAAAGTGCTGCGGAATATGTCGGCGCTATAAAAATAAAATTTATTATTATTATTATTATGGCACGTCAGTTTTAGCATTTAGTGAACATAGCAAAAAAGCCAAATAAAAAAAACAATGTGGGATTGCATTTTTGAGCAATTTCACCGCACTCGGAATTTTTTTGCCGTTTTCAAGTACACAACCTGGTAAAACCAATAAAAAAGTTATGGCTCTGGAAAGAAGGAGAGCGAAAACCGAAAGTGAAAAATCAAAAAACGCTCCCATCGTGAAGGGGTTAAAAACATACAGCCTTTTGGAGCACATATTCGTGTTCGGCATATCAAAATCTATGAGATACAATAACATTTTCTCAGGGGGCAAGAACTTCGGTGAAATTTGCTGCGCAGTGTTACATAACAAAAACCTGCTGACAGATTTCATTTAAATGATCGTGAGCTGTTGTAGCATCGTCTTTGGCATTCACCTCTATAAAACAATTCAACTAGAACTTGAATTGCTTTAATTTACATGAAAGGAAGGCTTTCAGAATAAATGGTGGGCTCTATGTACCCCATTCCTTGAATTATTGACTCATGTTCCAAAAGTTTTGGTACTATGAAATTAGGATTAACAATAGATCATTTGCATGTTACAAAACAATACTGATCCAAAATGGAATGCCTGCAC
The DNA here is from genome assembly GCF_039654945.1 of Dendrobates tinctorius. Classification (NCBI taxonomy): domain Eukaryota; kingdom Metazoa; phylum Chordata; class Amphibia; order Anura; family Dendrobatidae; genus Dendrobates; species Dendrobates tinctorius. The sequence continues at coordinate 4,362,881 of NW_027361858.1, read as the reverse complement.
ATTTGATGTTGTTCAAATATTTATTTATAGATAGGCAGAGAGAACATGAAATGTCATTCACATGTTGACCTTGATCAGAATCCAGAACGTTACAATTACAAGGCCACAGTGGTACGATTCAGTCACTGTCCTGCACATGATGAACAAAATATTATAGAGGATTGTCTTCTTACCCAAATTTCTGACTGCTGTGGATAAAAAAACCCCAGTGTAATCAGCAACAAAATGTTTTAAAGTACTTTATCTGATGATTGTGAACCAAGCCATTTGTGTTTAGAGTAGCACTTCAAAGTTAATTTCCCACATAATTATTTCCATTGCTGGAATGTTTCTGATAATGCATCTGGTGAACAACCAAAGACAATTGTAATAGTATTCCTTTAAAGCAAATGTGTCAACAGATTTTAGCAAAGTAATGTGAGAGCAGAATAATGTAGGTGATTGAGACCCTGATGCCAGTGATGTGTCCTTAGTAGGCTCTGTCTTGTAGTGTAAAAAAATATTATTTTATCAGCAGGAGATTTTCTGTTTACTAATGCACCTGTAAGGAGATAGACATGCTGACCATGTTCCCCCTTGAAGAACAAAGGTATTGTCGTTTTGCATAATGTGAACTGTGACATGCATTAATAGTAGTGATGAGAGAACATTAAAATGCTTGGGTGCTCGTTACTCGAATTGAGCATGTTGAACTGCTCGGGTGCTCGACTCGAGTAACAAATATAATGGAAGTCAATGGGAAACTTAAGGAGATGTGGGGAGCATTAAAATTGCTGAAACGGATAGAAACAGTGCTGAAATGGAATGAGAACAGCTTGGGGAAGACCCTTGGAAGCATCTCTGCCTCGCAGGTCGCTACTGGGAGCAATGTTGTCAGAGTATTAGGCCACTTTTACGGATTGACAATAAAACATACCAAACAGGAGATTCAGTTCCTTATAAAAGTTTGAGCACCCCTAGTCAAAATCACTGGTATTGTGAACAGCTAAGCAAGCTGAAGATGAAATAATCTCTAAAAGGCCAAAAGTGAAAGATGATAAATTTCCTTTGTATTTTAGGCAAAAAAAAGAGAAAAAAAAGTATATATAGTGAAGGACATAATTATTTGATCTCTTGCTGATTTTGTAAGTCTGCCCACTGACAAAGACATGAACAGTCTATAATGTTAAGGGTAGGTTAATTTTAACATTGAGAGATCGAATATCAAAATAAAATCCAGAAAATCACATTGTATAAATTATATACATTTATTTGCATTTTGCAGAGAGAAATATGTATTTGATCCCCTACCAACCTTTAAAGGCCCTGTCACACTAAGCGATATCGCTAGCAATATTGCTATAACGTCACTGGTTTTGTGACGTAGCAGTGATATTGCTAGTGATATCGCTATGTGTGTTACTTACCTCCGACCGGCTCCCCCGCTGGTTATCGCTGATCGCGCGAGAACGTCCTGGACCGTTTCTCGTCGTCAGCTTCCTGCTGGGCTTCCTGTGGTGCCAACGAGCGACTCGTGGACGCAGGCAGGAGGACGTCAGGATCGCCGCGTCTGACAGGTAAGTAGCGACCCCCGACCGCTGCTATGTTGCTGGTGAGATCTGCCTGTGTGGCAGCTCACTAGCGACCACTTAGCGATGCACCAGCGATCCTGACCGCGTCATATCATTGGTGGGGATCGCTGGTGCATCACTAAGTGTGACAGTACCTTAAGAGTTCTGGCTCCTACAGACCAGTTAGATGCTCCTAATCAACTCGTTACCTGCATTAAAGACAGCTGTCTTACAATGATGTTTAGATCAGAGGACTGTGAGGGCCATTGTAAAACCTTCAGCTTGCGCCTTTTGAGGTAGTCTCTAGTGGATTTTTATGTGTGTTTAGAATCATTATTCATTTTCAACTTCAGCTTTTTTTACAAATGGCGATATGTTTGCATCAAGAATTTGTTGAAATTTCATTGAATCCATTCTACCAGTGAAATGTTCCCCATGCCATTGGATGCAAAGTGACATGGCCAGGGTGGTAGTCATGGCGAGGGGCTGTTGTGTTCCCACACCATGGCACCCAACAAAGAAGACATTATGTCCCGTCTGATGTGTGGTGTGGGAGTATTGCACAAAACTCATGTTTGCGTTAGCAGATCCTGCTAGTCCCATAGTCCCGTCTGCAGATAATATCACACACTCAGAAAAAGGCACCGTATTTGGCTTTAACAAAGTAACTTTTCTTGATAACAAACAATCCATGGCAATTTGAATGCAGCGCAAGTTCATGTTTTCCACCAGAGCTTTCCCTCTCAATGCTGGCTCCTTTAGTCTCTGAGATGCTCTTCCTGGCTCTGTGGTCCCATATTCAGCCTAAGCTTTCCTTGTTAATGCTTGCTCCTCTAGCCTCTGAATTGCTTGTCCTGGCTCTGGGGTCCCCAAATTTCCTGCTCCCACTTTCCAGTACTTGTTCTCATTCTGGCTCCCCTTTAATGGGAGATGAAAAAGGTTCATCTGTTCTAAATCGAGTCATAGGTCCCAGATTCTATAAGGGATTCCACTGTACCAAGTGGTAGCCGATCACATTCTGCTTTTCCCTAGTGTTCTTTGCCTTTCCATACTGTGTAGCCCCCTGGCCTTTTCTGCCTTGTCCTGAATCAATTTCTAGCACTTTCTTAATATTACAACTATAATACATTACTGTACACTGCTTGCCATGACTGACTATCAGGAAGTGTCCTACTTAGAGTTGAGCGAAACGGGTCGAAAAATTTCAAAAGTCGCCGACTTTTGGCAAAGTCGGGTTTCATGAAACGAAACCCGACCCTAGGATGAGGTCGGCCACGAGGTCGGCGACTTACGCGCCAAAGTCGCGTTTCAAAAGTTTGTTTTGCGCTCTTTTTCAGCCAATCAGGATCCACGGACACTGTGGGCAACGTGATGACATAGGCACGGGTCACCACCATCTTTCAGAAGGGCATGCAAGTGATTGGCTTGCTTTGGGGGGCGTCACAGGGGGTATAAAAGGGCGTGCACGCCGACCGCCATGTTACTCATGCTGATCTCAGAATAGAGAGAGCTGCTGCTGCTGCTGATTTTGTAGGGAGAGCGTTAGGCAGGGAAGAAGACACCAAAAACTGCTTCTGCTGCTAGCGATTTTGCCTGTACAACACACCAGTCACTGTGTGTGCAGTGCAAGGGGAGGCTATATAGTGGTGTATCAGTGGTGTTGGTTGTTGGGCTGCCTTCTAAGGCTTCCTGACATTCCTGCATTGCTGTTTACCCACTGCTCCGCAAACTGCTTTTTTAAAAGCAATCCCAATTTTTTTTTTTTGTCCTACTGAGAAGAAAAAAAAACTGCTTCTGCTGCTAGCGATTTTGCCTGTACAACACACCAGTCACTGTGTGTGCAGTGCAAGGGGAGGCTATATAGTGGTGTATCAGTGGTGTTGGTTGTTGGGCTGCCTTCTAAGGCTTCCTGACATTCCTGAATTGCTGTTTACCCACTGCTCCGCAAACTGCTTTTTTAAAAGCAATCCCAATTTTTTTTTTTGTCCTGCTGAGAAGAAAAAAAAACTGCTTCTGCTGCTAGTGATTTTGCCTGTACAACACACCAGTCACTGTGTGCAGTGCAAGGGGAGGCTATATAGTGGTGTATCAGTGGTGTTGGTTGTTGGGCTGCCTTCTAAGGCTTCCTGACATTCCTGCATTGCTGTTTACCCACTGCTCCGCAAACTGCTTTTTTAAAAGCAATCCCAATTTTTTTTTTTTGTCCTGCTGAGGTACTGAGCATGCATTTTTTCACACCATACAGCGGTGTACGCTCCTCACACAGTACCGTGTAACGGCTGTTATCACAGCCACAGTGAAGCTATCTGTGTCACTCTGTGAGAATAAGTCGAGGACATGTTCCGTTCTTACAGACCTGCACTCTAGGGAGATTCCTACTCTGCCCAATTCTACATACACCTTGTAGTTTGTGATACACTAGCCAATTTCTGCCTGTGACATAGTGCTGTGATATTCAGTGGGCCTCACACAATCCAAAAGTGTCCAGTGTCCACAAGTGTCTGCAGAAATTCAAAATCTCCCTTATCCTCTAGTCACTTTGGTCACAGCTGTGCCATCAAGCCTGTGACATAGCGCTCAGATATTCAGTGGGCCTCACACAATCCAAAAGTGTCCAGTGTCCACAAGTGTCTGCAGAAATTCAAAATCTCCCTTATCCTCTAGTCACTTTGGTCACAGCTGTGCCATCGAGCCTGTGACATAGCGCTCAGATATTCAGTGGGCCTCACACAATCCAAAAGTGTCCAGTGTCCACTAGTGTGAGCAGAAATTCAAAATCTCACTTATCCTCTAGTCACTTTGGTCACAGCTGTGCCATCGAGCCTGTGACATAGCGCTCAGATATTCAGTGGGCCTCACACAATCCAAAAGTGTCCAGTGTCTGCAGAAATTCAAAATCTCACTTATCCTCTAGTCACTTTGGTCAAAGCTGTGCCATCGAGCCTGTGACATAGCGCTCAGATATTCAGTGGGCCTCACACAATCCAAAAGTGTCCAGTGTCCACAAGTGTCTGCAGAAATTCAAAATCTCCCTTATCCTCTAGTCACTTTGGTCACAGCTGTGCCATCAAGCCTGTGACATAGCGCTCAGATATTCAGTGGGCCTCACACAATCCAAAAGTGTCCAGTGTCTGCAGAAATTCAAAATCTCACTTATCCTCTAGTCACTTTGGTCAAAGCTGTGCCATCGAGCCTGTGACATAGCGCTCAGATATTCAGTGGGCCTCACACAATCCAAAAGTGTCCAGTGTCCACAAGTGTCTTCAGAAATTCAAAATCTCCCTTATCCTCTAGTCACTTTGGTCACAGCTGTGCCATCGAGCCTGTGACATAGCGCTCAGATATTCAGTGGGCCTCACACAATCCAAAAGTGTCCAGTGTCCACTAGTGTGAGCAGAAATTCAAAATCTCACTTATCCTCTAGTCACTTTGGTCACAGCTGTGCCATTGAGCCTGTGACATAGCGCTCAGATATTCAGTGGGCCTCACACAATCCAAAAGTGTCCAGTGTCCACAAGTGTCTGCAGAAATTCAAAATCTCACTTATCCTCTAGTCACTTTGGTCACAGCTGTGCCATCGAGCCTGTGACATAGCGCTCAGATATTCAGTGGGCCTCACACAATCCAAAAGTGTCCAGTGTCTACTAGTGTGAGCAGAAATTCAAAATCTCCCCTGTCCTATAGACACCTTGTGCCTTGTTTTACATTACTATATAGTTTGTTGGATTTTGTCTACATTTCTACCAAAAATGAGGAAGGCTGGTGGAAGAGGCCGTGGAATTGGGCGGGTGTTGGCAGCTGGTAATGATGGTGTTGGTGGTGGATCTGATGGTAGTGGCAAGAGCAAAATAGGACCGAATGCAGGAGGTGTTGAGCCTGCGTCATCGTCTGGCTCCATAAGGCTTCGAAGGCTTAGTTTTCTAGGAGTTGGCAAACCGCTTTTAAAGCGGAAAAAGTTTTGTCTTACATTGCTGACTCAGCCTCCAGCTCTATCACCTCCTCTTCTTCAGTTGTAAAAAGTAAAAGCACTGAGTCGTCATTGGAGGCTCATGTTCATGAACCACACCTTTCCTTGTGTCCTTCACCCCAACCAAGATTGAAGGATGACGCAGGCCATACTACTGATTACTCCATGGAGCTGTTTTCACATACCATGCCTGGATTATCAAGTCAAATGGTGAATTACCCAGGCCAAGGTGAATCTGACATGGAGTGCACTGATGCACAGCCGCTGATGGATGATTCTGCTGGTACATTCACTCAGAGCACTACATTGTCCTCGCAGTGTACAGAGCCAGATTCTGACCCTGATGAGACTCAGGTGCCCCTTCCCGCACACTATACCACCATACACGGTGACACAGAGGGTGCACATGACATTGAAGAGGAGGTGATGGATGACCCAGTTGTTGACCCAGATTGGCATCCATTGGGGGAAGAGGGTGCTGCTTCCAATAGCTCAAATGAGGAGCATCCACAGCAGACATCGACATCGCAACAGCTGTTATCTGGCAGGCCCGGAGCACTCCAAAGACAGGTTCCAAAAATCAAAAGAGTTGCTGGACAGCTTGTCCAGAGGGTCAAAACATCACAGCGTGCTAGGCCGCAAAATGTCTGCCAAAGTAGGAAGAGTGCAGTGTGGCACTTTTTTGAACAAAATCCTCATGATCAGGCCAAGGTTATCTGTAAGAAGTGTGCAAAGACCTTTAGCCGAGGGAAAAATCTGAAAAATTTGAATACCAGTTGCATGCTTAGACATTTAACCAGCATGCACTTGCAAGCGTGGACACAACACCAAACCTCAAGTGCCACATGTGCAACTGATCATAACGAAGGTAGTCAGCAACGCTACATTGTTTCCCCCACTGTAAGCCCACCGGTTAGCACAGCAGCAAATGTTGAGGTGTCGTTGCAAGGCCACAGCAGTCAGGGAATCCCACTGTTATATCAACAAAAGACTGATTTTAGGCCATCAGAAAGAACACCAACTCCATCACCATCATCAACCCTCTCTCAGTCCGCCCTGTCCACCGCTACTTCCACCATATGCAGCTCTCAAGTCCAGATCACCCTCCCAGAAACTATGAGTAGGTCAAGAAAGTACTCAGTCTCTCATCCGCGTACACTGGGTTTGAACGCCCACATTGCCAAACTAATCTCGTTTGAGATGATGCCCTTTCGGTTGGTGGAAAGCGCAGCTTTCCGCGAACTCATGGCCTATGCAGTACCACGCTATGACCTACCCAGTCGCCACTTCTTCTCTCGCAAAGCCATCTCAGCCCTCCACCATCATGTGAAAGACCGCATTGTCCATGCACTCAAGCAGTCAGTGAGCGGAAAGGTGCACCTCACAACTGATGCATGGTCCAGTCGGCATGGCCAGGGCCGTTACGTGTCCATCACTGCGCACTGGGTTAATGTGGTGGATGCAGGGTCCACAGGGGACAGCGGTGGAGGGACAGTGCTGCCTAGCCCACGGTATAGGAAACAGTTGGCTGTAGGCATTCGACCCTCCTCCTCCTCCTCCAGAAGCGAAAGCTCGTCCACAGAGCGCAGTCGTACGAGCACTCCATCTGCAGCTGCTACTGTTGCTCATGAGATGTCCCCCTATCGAGCAGCTAGTGGAAAGCGTCAGCAGGCTGTGTTGCAGATGATGTGTTTGGGCGACAGACACACTGCCGAGGTGCTGGCCGAGTACTTGAAGCGACAAACTGAGTCATGGCTGGGCAGTGTACATCTTGAGGCAGGCAAGGTAGTTAGTGATAACGGCCGTAATTTTGTGGCAGCCATAGCCCTTTCAGAACTCAGCCACATACCTTTCTTGGCTCACACCTTGAACCTGGTGGTGCAGTGCTTCCTCAAAAATTATCCGGAGTTAACAGCCCTGCTCCAGAAGGTGCGAAGACTGTGCGCGCACATCCGCCGGTCGCCTGTACACTCCATTCGTATGCAGAAGCTGCAGCGATTGCTCCACCTTCCCAACCACCGCCTCATTATCGACATTGCAACAAGGTGGAACTCCACCCTGCACATGGTGGAGCGGCTGTGCGAGCAGAGGCAGGCCATAATGCATTTGTGGGAGGATACACGGCCAGGCACTTTGAGAGCAGACATAGAGTTGACAGGTGTGCAGTGGTCGAAGCTGAAAGACCTCTGTAAAGTCCTTCAGTGTTTTGAGGAATGCACACGGCTGGTAAGCGCAGACGACGCCATCCTAAGCATGAGCATCCCACTTATGCGTCTGCTCATGCAAACTTTGACGCACCTTAAGGAGCAGGCTTCTGCAGCCAATGTTGATGAGGAGGAGGGAATCCTTGATGACATTCAGCCATTGTCTGCTCAGGGACCTCACCTGGACGAGGTGGAGGAAGAGGAGGAGGAGGAGGAGGATGATGGGGATGATTACTTAGGGGAGGAGGATGCATCTCGTGGGGCAAGTGAAAATGTTGGCGTGGCAAGGTCTGGTACAGGGTTTGTGCGTGACTGGAGGGATGTGGATTTGCCAGAAAGTGCTCCTCCAACCAGCACTCGCAGTGCATCATTGACACCGGGAACATTGGCCCACATGTCAGATTATGCCTTGCAGATCCTAAAAAGGGGCCCACGCATTGCCAAAATGATGAACGATGATGACTACTGGTTGGCCAGCATCCTGGATCCACGCTATAAAGGCAAATTACAAAACATCATGCCACAGGAGAACCTTGACCTAATATTGGCTAATAAACAAGCAACTCTGGTAAATCGGTTGCTTGAGGCATTCCCAGCACACAGCAGCGGTGATGGTTCTCACACGAGCCGTACGGGCCGGGGGCAGCTTGGCAGAGGTGTTCGTGGTGCACACAGCAGAAGTGGCGTTGGAGACAGGGGTTTCATGACAATGTTGTGGACTGATTTTTCAAGTACCGCTCACACAACTGGTAATACTGCATCGATGGAAAGTGACAGGAGACAGCAGTTGTCAACTATGGTTACAAACTACTTTTCCTCCCATATCGATGTTCTCCCACACAGGTCATTCCCCTTTGACTATTGGACCGCTAAACTGGACACCTGGCCTGAATTGGCACAATATGCCTTACAGGAGCTCGCTTGCCCAGCTGCAAGTGTGCTATCGGAAAGAGTCTTCAGTGCAGCTGGATCAATCCTGACAGAAAAAAGGACCCGTCTGTCAACCCAAAATGTGGATGATCTAACCTTCATTAAAATGAACCACGCATGGGTTTCCAAGGATTTTGTCCCACCTTCCCCTGATGACACATAGGGTGACAGAAATATGGCTTTCTTTGGTCCACCTCTTCCTGGGACTTGACCTATTTCACCTTTTGCATCAGCTGAATGTCCAACATCAACATATGCCACTTTCTAAAACTCCCTAACTGTGCTGCCTCCCCCCCATGGCCGGGGTCACCACCTAGCGCACGACACCGTGCGAGTGCCGTTGCCCTGGACAGGTGGGTAGGCCGACTCTTGGGCGCAGGCACTGGCACAGGGTCCCTCATAGTGCAATCAAGTGTCTCTGACGGTGGTGGTGCACACCCGCCGTCAGACACACCGCCGTACTATGAGGGGCCCAGTGCCAGTACCGACGCCCACGAGTGGGCCCCCCTTGCTTGGGCAGGGCCCCAGCATTTGCAATCTTTACCTCTCCCTGCTCCTCCGCTGTGTAGTCTGGGCCGTCAAATCCATACTGTGCCTGACACCGTTTGAGCCTGCCTCCTGATGAATAGACATATATTTTGAATGTGTACGCTATCCATACATGTTATCTGGGGATACGGTTCCCTTTCTAACCTTTGTGCAATCACGTGCAATCCATACTGGGCCTAACACCGTCTGAGCCTGCCTCCTGATGTATAGACATATATTTTGAATGTGTACGCTATCCATACATGTTATCTGGGGATACGGTACCCTTTCTAACCTTTGTGCAATCACGTGCAATCCATACTGGGCCTAACACCGTCTGAGCCTGCCTCCTGATGTATATAGACATATTTTGAATGTGTACGCTATCCATACATGTTATCTGGGGATACGGTTCCCTTTCTAACCTTTGTGCAATCACGTGCAATCCATACTGGGCCTAACACCGTCTGAGTCTGCCTCCTGATGTATATAGACATATATTTTGAATGTATACGCTATCCATACGTGTTATCTGGGGATACGGTTCCCTTTCTAACCTTTGTGCAATCACGTGCAATCCATACTGGGCCTAACACCGTCTGAGCCTGCCTCCTGATGTATAGACATATATTTTGAATGTGTACGCTATCCATACATGTTATCTGGGGATACGGTACCCTTTCTAACCTTTGTGCAATCACGTGCAATCCATACTGGGCCTAACACCGTCTGAGCCTGCCTCCTGATGTATAGACATATATTTTGAATGTGTACGCTATCCATACATGTTATCTGGGGATACGGTACCCTTTCTCACCTTTGTGCAATCACGTGCAATCCATACTGGGCCTAACACCGTCTGAGCCTGCCTCCTGATGTATAGTCATATATTTTGAATGTGTACGCTATCCATACATGTTATCTGGGGATACGGTACCCTTTCTCACCTTTGTGCAATCACGTGTAATCCATACTGGGCGTGAGAACGGCTGGCGAGCTGTTAAGCAAGCTACAGCACCTGTGGTTTGCACACGTAAGTTTTTCATTTTTTCAGGAATGACGGTTAGGCCTTATTCCGGAACTGCGGTTGACCTGCACTTACTGGGAAATCATTGTTCGCGGGTAATAATTGTAATCAGTGATCCCCATCACTAACGTTGTTCAGCGGGTTATCTGCACCTGTAAGCGACAAACACTGGCCTTTTCAATGTAGCGCACATGCAGCCACGAACATGTAAGTGCATGACACACCAGTTATTGGCCAATCTCATGTGCCAGAGCCTCACGTGTCCCTCTAGTAAGCCGGACTCGGACCGCGGGGCATGACGTAGTCTCGTTCGTTAACGGAATTAAGCTTGCAATGTGTGCATGTGTTCTGTAGCTGGCATGGTTGAGGTTTCCCAGGTGGAGTCGAATTTAACCGTAGGCTCCACTCCTGGTGGTGCCCTTCTGGACATTCCTTTAAGGTTCAGCTTTGCAACCATACTGCCCACGTAAAACAAACACTTTGTCTTCATGAACGCTGTTTGGAGGGTCATGACTCGTGGGAATAACGCCGCCCAATCAGTTAACCTGCTAGAGAGATCCTTCGTTGCTCCCAAGCATGACATCACACTCTCTAGGAAGAAGGTAATGCCACTGTGGCGACCGTACTCCTGGGGGCGACACAAGTGCACTGATGCCCAGCCACTGCTCGATGAATCTGCTGGTACATTGACCCAGACCACTACATTCCCCTTGCACGCTACACGGCCTGAATCTGACCCTGATGAAACTCAGGTTACCCTTCCCATATACAGTTCCATCTTACACGGTGACAAAGAGGAAGCTGCAGATGAAAGTGCAGGTTCGGCCCACCCACCATCAGACACACCACCGTACTATTAGGGGCCCTGTGCCAGTGCCGTCGCCAACGAGTGGGCCCCCCCTGCTTGCTCAGGATCACAGCACTTGCAAAGTTGAAATACTGTGCAGTGAGATGGAAGATGGGGACGACGAGGAGTCCAGACAAGTACAGGGATTCCCTAGCGAGGAGACTTATTTGATTGTTTTCAATGTTGGGACAGCAATTTTTGGGGAGCACTATACTCTGGAGAATGATAGATGGGGCCCACCATACACTGGAACATTCCAAAGGTGGACATCAGACACTGGAGCAGCATTTACAGGGCCCATTATACACTAGAGCATTAGAAATGGGGCCCATTATGTTTGGAGCATTATTTGGGCCCATAAGACAGTGGAGCTTCATCCATGGGGACCAACATATACTGTAGCATTATGTGGAGCTCATCATATACTGTTTCAAACATTATATGGGACCAATGATTCTGTATGGAGAAATAGATGGGCCTCGTCATGAGATGTAAAAAGTGAAGTATTTTTCATTGTACTATACCGCTATTTCTCTGCCGTATCGGAGCATGATGAGTTGTGGTATGTGTTAAAGGGGCGCTCTTTCGCCCAGGGCACATGAAAACCTGGAGCCAGCCCTCCCCCCCCACAGTCTGTAGCCAAATAACCCCCATTTTTCAGTGCATAACTTGTATTATGAAGTTAATTAAGGTTGACAAGCTTAAGTAAGAAGAATTGATGCTTTTGGCATCCAAATGGGCACCGTAGGTGTGTTTCCTGTCCTCCTCTCACTGCCGACTTTTATTCCCCATTGACTTACATTGGGTTTCGTTTTTCGGGACGACCCCGACTTTTCCCTATAATCGGACTATCTTGCTCGACCCGACTTTTGGAAAAGTCGGGTTTCACGAAACGAAACTCGAGCCTAAAAAACCAAAAGTCACTCAACTCTAGTCCTACTGACAAACTCACTCACTCTTACCCCTCCCAACTTGGAAATCCCCTTATTTCCTTAACTATTCCTATACTGGCACCCTAGTTTTCCTGATTCTGTTGAGCCTCACTATACTAAACCCAATCCTATCCTAATTTATAGCTATCTTCTTATCTTATCCTTTATATATTTCCCTAATCACTATGCATAAATGACATTTAATACCTATAAAATAACATTAAGTGAATACAGTAGTGTTCATAAAATTCTATGCGGCAGCATATAGTATAACAGTGACTATCAGCACACATTTAAAACCTACACTGTTTAGAGAGGGATAGGCACATGACAGCCTCTGACACACCCTTACATGCCTCCCTCCTAAAATATGGTCATCCATGACCATATAGTACCGGTAGGACACGAATTTACACTTAAAACATTTGGCAAGTACTTTTAATATATATAAAACTAATACTTTCTTTATTACCCTGGCCCTTTGGCCAAAAATACATATTCGCCCAAAGACGCGTAAGCACAGTCCCTTATAACCCAGCACGACCCTTGGGTTGTCCGTTCAGTGGTACGGGTCCGTTGGACCCTGGTCCCTCCACCACAGGGACCATGACACAGCATGACTAAGTACCTTTGCCAGCACAGGTCCGCATGACCCTGGTTCATTTTTTTAGGGACACCAGCACAGAATGTCCAAGTTCCTTTTTTCTTAAACATGGGTCCGACTGACCCAGGTCCCTTTGCTCCTGGGAACCGAACACATATCATGCTCACTTACAACATTCCAAGCCCGTTTGCCAGTCCTTTCCTGCTCCAGGTGTCCAAACACAGGAAGTCCTTTTAAAACTTAATGGCCCAGTGGTCAATTCACCACAGCTCCAACAGTCCAGGAGCACTCACAGTCCATGTAGTCCTTACCCAGCTCACTCCTCAGTTCTTCTAGTTCAGTTTTTCAAATACCTCCTTTTTACAGAGTATGGCCCTTTATAAACAAATATGCTGCTTTTAAACTCCTGGGGAGAAAATACAGGGTAAAGGCCAAGGCAGTTCATGGTTAATAGAGCAAAGTCCATAATGCAGCTGCATGCAGTCTGTTTTTATCACAAAGTTTGGTTGACCCCATTAGGGTCTCAGTCCCATAATTCAGCAGGGGAATGCGCAAACATGGACAAAAGATCTAGGAGGGAGGAAAAACAATATAACTCTTGTTAATAAAACACCAACCTATCTGTTCAACACCAGCTGTTCCCTGTTCTCCTTCCCTCAGGGACACAGAACAGTCCCATTTTTTTTCCGTGCCACTAGCACAACAGCAAAAACTTAAAGGGGCCATCTTCACTCAGCAGTGTCTTTGTGGCTGGCACATTCAGCCGCTTCATGCCCCTGCACATAAATAAAGGTGTTTCCTGAGGATCCACTGCTTCCACTACTCCTCTCTACAGCAGACAGTTGGCCCAGCAATCTTGGAGCTACACACTCATGTGGCCCTGCTGCTGTCACCGCTTTGTTTGGGGGTATCACCGCTCTTGAGGTTGTGATGTCCTCAGGTATAGGAGTTCCACTGGAGCGCCAGTCGTAACAGGTGACCACATGATATGTCGGGCCTCCCTCATCCGCTGCTCGATGTTGGATTCATTGCCCACGATGCGTCTGATCAGGATTATCCTCCTGTTGCTGCATTCATGTAGACCTCGTGCTCAGCAATGGTGCCATGCTGTCCACCATGCAGAATCCTTCTTCTGATTTCCACACTTCCAAAGTTGGTGCCTCTTCCAGTTGCACTGCCAGTTCAGCTTTGGACTCCTCTCATTCTTCAGGAATCTGCTGTAGGGGACAGGGCTTCTTCTTTCATTGCTATGCCCACTGTGGGCGGACGCCATTCACCAGTGGATGTGATCAGGGCTCAGGCCATTGTTTCTGCCTGGTGGATTTTCATGTCATTTTCAGTTTAGGACACCCACGATGGGCAGAGCTAGAGCCAACTTCCATGCTATCATTCGCCATTTTAATGTCTCTAACGGCCGCCATCTTCGCCGTTCTATGGGTTACTCTGCTTTCTGAATGTGAGGAATCTGAATCCTGCCAAATAAGACAATTCTGTGAGGTGGCCAAGGTGGTAGTCATGGTGAGGGACTGTTGAGTTCACACACCCTGGCACCCCGCAAAGAAAACATAATGTCCAGTCGGATGTGTGGTGTGGGAGTATTGCACAAAACTCTCACTAATGTTTGCAGATCCTGCTGGTCCCATAGTCCCATCTCTGGATGATATCACAAACTCAGGAACAGACAGTGTATTCTGCTTTAACAGTGTAACTTTACTTGATAACAAACAATCCATGGTAGTTTCAGTACAGCAGAATTTCATGTTTTCAGCCTGAGCTTTCCCTCTCACTGCTGGCTCCTCTAGCCTCTGAGATGCTCTTCCTGGCTCTGTGGTCCCATATTCAGCCTGAACTTTCCTTCTCAATGCTGACTTCTCTAGCCTCTGAGATGCTCATCCTGGCTCTGGGGTCCCCATATTCCTGTACCCACTTTCCCATACTGGTTCCAACTCTGGCTCCCCTTCACTGGGAGATGAAAAAGGTTCCTATGCCCTGATTCAAGCCATAGGCCCTGGATTCTCTAAGGGATACCATTGTACCAAGTGGTGGCCGATCGCATTCTGCTTTTCCAGAGCGTTTTGTGCCTTTCTGTACTGTGTGGCCATCTGGCCTGTTTTTCCTTCTCCTGAATCACTCTCCAGCACTTCATTAACATTGCACCTATAATACATTACTGGCATGGCTGTATTTGCCACTAGGCACTTGAGGGCATGTGAATAGGGCACCAGGATGTGGGAGGGCGGCACCTGAGCAAGTTTTTTTTATGCAGATGTGGAAAAATTGCCGGAACTGCCAAGAATGGCAAAAATCACTGATGTGAAAGTAGCCTAAGTCACTGCCAACATTGTCTGTATTAGCCATGCTCACCAATGGGGGAGGCAGCACAAAAGTGCCTAGGGCAACGTAAACTCTAAATATGGCCCCGTTTACTGTACATTGCTCCCACTGACTGACTGAAAATCAGGAAGTGTCCCACTGACAAACTCACTCACTCATTCTTACCACTCTATACTTGGAAATCCCCTTATTTCCTTAACTGCTCATATACTGGCACCCTAGTTTTCCCCTAGTTTTCCTGGCTTTATTGTGCCCCTCTAAACTAAACCCAATCCTATCCTAAATTATAGCTACCCTTTTATCTTATCTGTTACATCTTTCCTTAATCACTATGCAGAAATGACATTCAATCACTATATAATAACATTAAGCGAATACATTAACGCTCATAAAATACTATGCAGCAGCATATAGTACTCTGCCACATCCTTACAGGAACACAACCCCAAAGTATGACTGATCCACCCCCATGCTTAATGGTTTTTGAGATGCCCTTTTCCTGAAATTCTGTGCCCTTTTTTCTCTACACTTACCTTTGATTATTGTAGCCAAATTGTTCTATTATAACCTGATCTGACCACATAACTTGTTTCCAAAATACATCAGGCTTGTGTAGATGTTCTTTTGCATACTTCTGTTTTCGAATTTTGTGGTGAGAGTGCAGGAGACTTTTTCTTCTGATTACTCTTCCATGAAGACCATATTTCTGCAGGTGTCTTTGAACAGTAGAATATTGTACCACAACTCCAGAGTCTGCTAAGTTTTTCTGAAGGTCTTTTCCAGTCAAGTGGGGGTTCTGATTTGCCTCTCCAGCAATCCTACAAGCAGCTCTCACTGGATATTGCTTGCTCTTTGCAGACCTTATTTTGACCTCCACTCTTCTTGTTCACTGCCATTTCTTAATTACATTTTGAACTGAAAAAAGGGAAATTTGAAAACACTGCTATCTTCCTATGGCCTGTTCCTGCTTTAGGGGCCTCCACCATTTTAATTTTCAGAGTGCTAGTCAGCTGCTTAAAAAATAAACCAAAAAGAAGTATTCACAGAAAAATTTTTATTGATTAATATTAAAACATGATTGCACCACAACAAAGAAAAATAAAAATAATTACACAAGACATGATTATACAGAAAATGAAGAAGTTAAAAAAACAAATATAAAACCACGATAAGTGAGAGGGCAGGATATGTCAGCCAGATTGGCAAAAAATATATATTTTCCAAAGCAATAATACATCAATAGTAACAATCAAAATTTTGTGGGCTGCTGTACAAAAAAATAAATATTAAAATATATTTATTCATAATATAATTTGCATCATGCTGTAATTGATTTAAATACTAATGACCCAAGGTGTATAAGAAATAGATATATCTTTATAAGAAATTATTAAGTAATACAGCAAAAAGTGTAACTCCATACACATTATAGGTGTATGTTATAAACCAAAGAACAAGAAACGTGCATTGTGCAATGGATACAATAGCAATTACAAAAACTGCAATCAACACAAATAATTTTAGTAAAAATAAATCATAATAGCAGTTAAATACCAACAACAGTGAAACACCACTGCCCCCTCACAGCACTCAATTGCGCGTTTCGCTGTCACTTCGTTGGAGTTCCAGTGTAAAAAAAGATATGCAGAGAGATATCAGCTTGAATCTGTAGTGTGGTTAAGAACAGTTTGTAAACTAATGTGTAGGCACATTGGAGCAGCAATAGTATTGGGTAGAGAAGAGACCACATATAAGTATGTAAATATCAAGTCAAAAGTAGAGTATACATAGTAATGCTTTAGTGCTTACAGAGGTAGTGGGATCTCACTCTCCTGGATGGCGTCCTCCCCAACGTGCGTTCCGGCACAATGCTTTTGTCAGGCACCTTGTTATGGTACGGTGAGTGTGCACCCATTTCCCCAAGTCAGCTTCAACTGCCACTGATCTGGCAGTGCTGCAATAGCGCTTGCAAGTACCATCGAACAGACTGGTGTGGAGCTCCACACTACACATTAATGCCAGCTACCAGCTGTCGGTATTTTGGTCAGCCTCTGTACATAATAATCGACGAGTGGGCATGGATGTCTGACATCTGTGAGGTTCTACAAAACTTTGAGGAATTAACCAAGATGGTGATGATGCCATAATCAGTGTACCCATCCCATTTATGTGTCCACTCAAATGCTTGCTAGCACTCATAAATAAAGAGGAAAATTTGCATGTTAGTCAGATGGATATGAAGGAAGAAATTACACATTGTACACATTAATGGGAGAAGAGGGAGGAGAGGATTATCCACCTGTCAATTGAAAATGCTGACTTGCTGACTCATAAAAATGAACAAGGCTTAGATTGGCCCAGACTCCTCAATCCCACCGAATGACAACAGCAGAACATAAAGCAAATTAAAATGTTCCTTTTTTCTTGTGTATTCACGTGCACTTCTCCTTATCCAAAAAAGGTATATGGTTCATGGTTCACACCACTTTCTAGTGCTTAGTTCTCCGTCCCTTGGTGTGTAGTAACTTAGTTATCCAACCCAAGCTGTTTAGTATTTTAGCTCCCCAACCACTGTTGTCCATTACTTTAGTTCTCCATGGCCTGGTGTGTATTTGTTTTGTTCTCCAACCCTAGCGGTTTAGTAGTTTAGTTCTCCAACCCCTGTTGTCTAGTTGTTTAGTTCTCCATCTTATGGTGTGTAATGTTTTAGCTAGACAACTTTAGGTATTTAGTAGTTTATTTCACCAAGCCTTGTAGTCCAGTAGTTTATTTCTTCTTATAGTGTGCAGTGGTTTGCTCTCCATCCCCAAGGGCCCTGCAAGCCTTTGTGATTCCATAACTTGTAGAGCAGCCCCTTCACTGACTGCTCCCACAGCCACCATAGTCACCCAGTGCCGAGTCAGCGAGATGTAATGCCCCTGTCTATGCTTGCTCGTCCAGGTGTCAGTGTTGAAATGCAACCTGGCAGATATACAATTCTTCTGGAAACGGGTGATGTTTTCTGCAACATGCTGATGTCATGCAGGCACATCTTTGTTAGATAAGTAATGGGGACTAGGCAACTGGTACTCGGTGACTGCAACGGTCATCAGCTTTCAAAAACTGTCTTTATCCACAAGGCAGAAAGGCTGCATTTCTCTGACCAAAAGATTGGAATGACCACGCAATAATGTGTGATTTTTGGATCAAGAGCTCTCAGCTAGCCCCTATTATCTAGATAGTTACAGGATTGGGCAACGATCAACTGAGGAGGCCGCAGGCTGTTCACAATAATTAGTTCTAAACTAATAGTGAGCGTATGGCATATCCACCTCTAGATTACAATGCATGGAATGTTTAAATACTGCCATACGATCAATGCTAACTCCACGATAATCCCACACTCCTCGCTGCCACCATCAAACTTGGTTTCCAAAAAATTAAGAAATACAGGCCCATTGGATGCCATTCTTCTTTGAAAGTTCACCCTATCAGGGTCTTCCATCTCCTCTCCCTTAGAGTAGTGGCCATATACCATCCCTCAAGCTCACCCGCTCACTTCCTTGACCACTTTTCTGCTTTATAGCACACTTAATGTCCTCAGAATTGCCAACCCTTATCCTGGGAGACTTCAACATCTCCCCAACTGCATTGCAGCTTCTTAATCTAGCCACTTCTAAAGGCCTTTCACAACTTTCAACCTCTGAGACGCACAACCCTAGCCCAACCCTAACACTACTTTCATTTTCTGCTAGGCAGCTGCTTAGAAGATCCCATGGCTGCTGTTTTTTGACAGAAGGATAGAGGAGGCCGAGTTTTTATAAAAATAGGAAATTTGCATCACCTGACCTTTCCTAACGATGATACTGAACAATAAACATTCTCAGAATCAGTGACAACCATTGAAATTGTTCCAGAGTTATTACCACATAAAATGACAGTGGTCAGAATTATAAAATTTGGCCTGGTCAAGAAAAAGCATATAGGCTTTTGGGGTAAAAGGGCTAATTACATTTTTCAAACTGAGGAAAAGGCTCTTGAAAATGATTTGTGAGCCTCCACTACTTTCATTTTCTGCTAGGCAGCTGCTTTGAAGATCCCATGGCTGCTGTTTTTTGACAGAAGGATAGAGGAGGCTGAGTTTTTATAAAAATAGGAAATTTGCATCACCTGACCTTTCCTAACGATGATACTGAACAACCCTAAGGGTATGTTTCCACTTGCCAGATTACATCCAGATTAGCTGTGGGTTGAACGCTGCATACAACTGCAGCGTTCAATCCGCAGCATCCAGATGTTACAGCATAGGCCTGTTTCATACCTCCGTCGGCGGCGGTCAGCTGAAATCTGCCAAAGGTTGAAAGAAACTGATCTGTCTCCGTTTAGCGATGTCGGATGACATTGGACCACGTAGGAGAACGGATCCATGGAGCGGCGTGATTTAAAGGTACTGCGGTCGTCACGGCGGCTGCGAAGTCGCGGGAGGTCGGCGGCCGCGAAGTCGTGGGAGGTCAGAGCTCGCGATGACTCCGATGTCACGGGTGGTCAGAGCTCGTGATGACTCTGATGTCGCGGGAGGTTGGAGCTCATGATGAATCGCGATGTCGCGGGAGGTCAGAGCTCTGCGGGAGGTCGGAGCTCGTGATGACACCGATGTCGTGGGAGGTCGCGGGATTTCGGAGCTCGCGATGACACTGATGTCGCAGGAGGTCGGAGCTCGCAATGACTCACGATGTCGAGGGAGGTCGGAGCTCACTGGTGACGGCAGGAGCGATGGTCGGAGTTCGGGTGAGGAGATGGCGAGAGCGATGGTCTGAGTTCAGGTGAGGAGAGAGAGACAATATTTAGCGGCTGCCGGAATGGCATGTATGGGTTAATAAGCTTCCATTCCGGGCATGCGCGGATCGAATTAGCGCTCCATCAGAGAAAAAAACTGTCATGGTCACGTGTGTCTGGACGCAGATGTTTCCGCAAGGCGAACCCATAACACACGCGACCCTGGATACAGCGCCTCCAGTGGGGCGAATTTAAATAATAAAACGTGCAGATGGATACACCGCCTCCAGCTGGCGAATTTAGGTATTACACGTTAATATAAATTCTGGAAACCCCGCCTCCAGTACGGCGAATTTAAATAATAAGGGGGACCTGGGAAACATTAACAATGGTGGACCCTGCGATAGGGAAAAGGGAATTGGAGACCTCCTGAGCTCCCCTGAGCCAGTGTCCCTGCACTCCTAACGTTCCCTATGCCAGTTCCGCACCGGGCGCCGCACGCGTACCTCAACGCCCTTGCTCGCCCTGACCCTAAACCCTCACTAGGGAATTGGTCGGTGCGGAAACTAATCCCACCACTGCACTAACAACACACATGAGGGAAAGAGACAATACAGGGGGACACCACTTAGCTTTATGCTCTGTGCTTATGCTCCTGCAACAGAGCCCTCCACCTGCGTGCGTCTTCTCCTCCACCCGGATCCATCACCATAACAGGATCCTTCACCATAGTGCAGCCTTGGAGCAGAGTCCACCACCAGTTGCTGCTGCTTAGTAACAGAGTCCCAGAGATGAGTTCAGCTTCTGCCACGAAGGCAAGCATGCTTGAGTCCAGCTCAGCAGCCAAGTCCCACATGGTGAGTGCCACTCTCCATAGTCGCCACTGAACCAGTCCATGCAGACACTTCCTGCCGACACCATCACTGCGACCCCACCACACCATGCCAGCCCTTCGTCCAGACACCATAGCTGACACACGTCCCCCCTGGCTAAGCTGCGCAGGACTCCCTCCTCAGCTCCATCCTTCCACCAGGCTCTCACCAACTCAGAATCAATGAATTAATGAATCAATCAATATCACCAGCAGTGATTGCACACCCTGAGACTCCTTTATAGAGCCCCACACCTGATTCCTAATTACGTGCACATTAAACTGAAACCTAAGGTGCGATACCACTAACCACCACCGGGGACAGTCAAGTCACCTTGGCAACTTGCCAAAAGGAAAAAAAGTTCACAAAGTGCTTTTAAAACTGTCAGATCACTTCAGATCATGACAAAAACGTTGCAGGGCCCATCTCATCTGCCCGGGAGTCGCTAAATTCTTGTCGGATCTGTACAAAAACGGATGGGACGGATGACCGTCAGTCAGGATCCGCCAATAATGTAAGTCTATGGGGGGAAAAAATGGATCCGCCCCTTTTTTGGCTGATCCATTTTTTAAAAAAATTGGCGGATTTTGACTGACGGGAAATACCTGATGTGTGAAACAGGCCATAGTGGAGGGGATTTTATGAAATCCCATCTCCACTATGCTTGCGAACATGCGTTTCCAGACATGTGGCATGTCTTTTTAGACCGCAGCATGTCTGTTTACCTTGCGGTGATGCTCAGTCTCCGCAAGGTAAATAGCCTACTCTATGTATACGCTGTGGCGATTCTGGATGTGCTCAATGAATCTCCGTGCATACAGAAGGAGGCGGTGCTTTGGGCGGAGCGGGCCCAAACCTTTGCATCAACCAATTTTTCTTTTTAGCATTTTTAAAATGTAAAAATGACAATATATATATATATTTATTTGCCTAAATATATCTTTTACTTTAAGTGTTTTAGAGATCATTTTGTCTATAACTTGCTTATCTGTTCACAAAAACAGTAATTTGGACCATGCCATACATAGGAGATAGACAGACAGACAGATAGATAGATAGATAGATAGATAGATAGATAGGTAAAATGCAAAATAAGTAATTAGTTGCATTTTTTAAAACAATTGGTTACTATATACCTGATATAATTGGTACCTTAAAATTGTCATCATATGAGGTGCTAATCCTACATGAGTAAATATTAGAGTTGAGCGACTTTTGGTTTTTTATGGTCGAGTTTCGTTTCGTGAAACCCGACTTTTCCAAAAGTCGGGTCGAGCAAGATCGGCCGATTATAGGGAAAAGTCGGGGTCGTCCCGAAACACGAAACCCAATGTAAGTCAATGGGGAATAAAAGTCGGCAGTGAGAGGAGGACAGGAAACACACCTACAGTGCTCATTTGAATGCCAAAAGCATCAATTCTTCTTACTTAAGCTGGTCAACCTTAATTAACTTCATAATACAAGTTACGCACTGAAAAATGGGGGTTATTTGGCTAAAGTTGTGGGGGGGTAGGGCTGGCTCCAGGTTTTCATGTGCCCTGGGTGAAAGAGCGCCCCTTTAACACATACCACAACTCATCATGCTCCGATACGGCAGAGAAATAGCGGTATAGTACAATGAAAAATGCTTCACTTTTTACATCTCATGACGAGGCCCATCTATTTCTCCATACAGAATCATTGGTCCCATATAATGTTTGAAACAGTATATGATGAGCTCCACATAATGATACAGTATATGTTGGTCCCCATGGATGAAGCTCCACTGTCTTATGGGCCCAAATAATGCTCCAAACATAATGGGCCCCATTTCTAATGTTCTAGTGTATAATGGGCCCTGTAAATGCTGCTCCAGTGTCTAATGTCCACCTTTGGAATGTTCCAGTGTATGGTGGGCCCCATCTATCATTCTCCAGAGTATAGTGCTCCCCAAAAATTGCTGTCCCAACATTGAAAACAATCAAATAAGTCTCCTCGCTAGGGAATCCCTGTACTAGTCTGGACTCCTCGTCGTCCCCATCTTCCATCTCACTGCACAGTATTTCAACCTTGCAAGTGCTGTGATCCTGAGCAAGCAGAGGGGGCCCACTCGTTGGTGACGGCACTGGCACAGGGCCCCTGATAGTACGGTGGTGTGTCTGATGGCGGGTGGGCCGAACCTGCACTTTCATCTGCAGCTTCCTCTTTGTCACCGTGTAAGATGGAACTGTATATGGGAAGGGTAACCTGAGTTTCATCAGGGTCAGATTCAGGCCGGGTAGCGTGCGAGGGGAATGTAGTGGTCTGGGTCAATGTACCAGCAGATTCATTGAGCAGTGGCTGGGCATCAGTGCACTTGTGTCGCCCCCAGGAGTACGGTCGCCACAGTGGCATTACCTTCCTCCTAGGGAGTGTGATGTCATGCTTGGGAGCAACGAAGGATCTCTCTAGCAGGTTAACTGATTGGGCAGCATTATTCCCACGAGTCATGACCCTCCAAACAGCGTTCATGAAGGCAAAGTGTTTGTTTTACGTGGGCAGTATGGTTGCAAAGCTGAACCTTAAAGGAATGTCCAGAAGGGCACCACCAGGAGTGGAGCCTACGGCGTAATTAGACTCAACACGGGCAACCTCAACCATGCCAGCTACAGAAAAGATGCACACATTGCAAGCTTAATTCTGTTAGCGAACGAGACTCCGTCATGCCCCGCGGTCCGAGTCCGGCTTACTAGAGGGACACGTGAGGCTCTGGCACATGAGATTGGCCAATAACTGGTGTGTCATGCCCTTACATGTCCGTGGCTGCATGTGCGCTACACTGAAAAGGCCAGCGTTTGTCGCTTACAGGTACAGATAACCCGCTGAACAACGTTAGTGATGGGGATCACTGATTACAATTATTACTCGCGAACGATGATTTCCCAGTAAGTGCAGGTCAACCGCAGTTCCGGAATTAGGCCTAACCGTCATTCCTGAAAAAAATGAAAAACTTACGTGTGCAAACCACAGGTGCTGTAGCTTGCTTAACAGCTCGCCAGCCGTTCTCACGCCCAGCATGGGTTACACGTGATTGCACAAAGGTGAGAAAGGGTACCGTATCCCCGGATAACATGTATGGATAGCGTACACATTCAAAAGATATGTCTATACATCAGGAGGCAGGCTCAGACGGTGTTAGGCCCAGTATGGCTTTCACGTGAATGCACAAAGGTGAGAAAGGGTACCGTATCCCCGGATAACATGTATGGATAGCGTACACATTCAAAAGATATGTCTATACATCAGGAGGCAGGCTCAGACGGTGTTAGGCCCAGTATGGCTTGCACGTGATTGCACAAAGGTGAGAAAGGGTACCGTATCCCCGGATAACATGTATGGATAGCGTACACATTCAAAAGATATGTCTATACATCAGGAGGCAGGCTCAGACGGTGTAAGGCCCAGTATGGCTTGCAAGTGATTGCACAAAGGTGAGAAAGGGTACCGTATCCCCGGATAACATGTATGTATAGCGTACACATTCAAAAGATATGTCTATACATCAGGAGGCAGGCTCAGATGGTGTCAGGCCCAGTATGGCTTGCAAGTGATTGCACAAAGGTGAGAAAGGGTACCGTAACCCCGGATAACATGTATGGATAGCGTACACATTCAAAAGATATGTCTATACATCAGGAGGCAGGCTCAGACGGTGTAAGGCCCAGTATGGCTTGCAAGTGATTGCACAAAGGTGAGAAAGGGTATCGTATCCCCGGATAACATGTATGGATAGCGTACACATTCAAAAGATATGTCTATACATCAGGAGGCAGGCTCAGACGGTGTAAGGCCCAGTATGGCTTGCAAGTGATTGCACAAAGGTGAAAAAGGGTACCGTATCCCCGGATAACATGTATGGATAGCGTACACATTCAAAAGATATGTCTATACATCAGGAGGCAGGCTCAGACGGTGTCAGGCACAGTATGGCTTGCAAGTGATTGCACAAAGGTGAGAAAGGGTACCGTATCCCCGGATAACATGTATGGATAGCGTACACATTCAAAAGATATGTCTATACATCAGGAGGCAGGCTCAGACGGTGTCAGGCCCAGTATGGCTTGCAAGTGATTGCACAAAGGTGAGAAAGGGTACCGTATCCCCGCATAACATGTATGGATAGCGTACACATTCAAAAGATATGTCTATACATCAGGAGGCAGGCTCAGATGGTGTCAGGCACAGTATGGCTTGCAAGTGATTGCACAAAGGTGAGAAAGGGTAACGTATCCCCGGATAACATGTATGGATAGCGTACACATTCAAAAGATATGTCTATACATCAGGAGGCAGGCTCAGACGGTGTCAGGCACAGTATGGATTTGACGGCCCAGACTACACAGCGGAGGAGCAGGGAGAGGTAAATGCTGGGGCCCTGCCCAAGCAAGGGGGGCCCACTCGTGGGCGTCGGTACTGGCACTGGGCCCCTCATAGTATGGCGGTGTGTCTGACGGTGGGTGTGCACCACCTCTGTCAGAGACACTTGATTGCACTATGAGGGACCCTGTGCCAGTGCCCGCGCCCAAGAGTCGGCCTACCCACCTGTCCAGGGCAACGGCACTCGCACGGTGTCGTGCGCTAGGTGGTGACCCCGGCCATGGGGGGGAGGCAGCACAGTTAGGGAGTTTTAGAAAGTGGCATATGTTGATGTTGGACATTCAGCTGATGCAAAAGGCGAAATAGGTCAAGTCCCAGGAAGAGGTGGACCAAAGTAAGCCATTTTTCTGTCACCCTATGTGTCATCAGTAGAGTTGAGTGATACCGTCCGTTACTTCAAAGTATCGGATCGGAATGGATCGGCCGATCTTTAAAAAAAGTATCGGTATCGCCGATTCCGATACCAGAAGTCCCATTCAAGTCTATGGGACTTCCGGTATCGGAATAAGAAAAATCCTGTTTTTCCCTTGTACAGCCTCTCTGGGGTCTGTACGGGCCTTTCGGGGGGCTGTGCCGGCCTGCCAGGGGGTCTGTGCAGGCTCCGGTGGTCTGTGCCGGCCTGCCGGGGGGCTGTGCAGGCTCCGGTGGGCTGTGCCGGCCTGCCGGGGGGCTGTGCCGGCCTGCAGGGGGGCTGTGCAGGCTCCGGGGGGCTGTGGCGGCCTGCCTGGGGGCTGTGCCGGCCTGCCGGGGGGCTGTGCAGGCTTCGGGGGTCTGTGCAGGCATCGTCCGATGGGACTACAAGTCCCATCGGGCGATGCCTGCTACCATGACAGTGATTGACACATTAGCCAATGATGGGACAGTAGTAGTCCCATCATCCGGCTAATGTGTTGAATGTAAAAAAAAAAAAAAAAAAAATTGCTACATACATGCTACATACATACAACATGCATACTACATACATGCTACATTCATACTACATACTACATACATGCTACATTCATACTACATATATACTACATGCATGCAACATGCATACTACATATATACTACATGCAACATACATACTACATATATACTACATGCAACATACATACTACATATATACTACATGCATGCAACATGCATACTACATATATACTACATGCTACATACATACTACATATATGCTACATACATACTACATATATACTACATGCATGCTACATACATACTACATGCTACATACATACTACATATATGCTACATACATACTACATATATACTACATGCATGCTACATACATACTGCATGCTACATACATACTACATGCTACATACATACCACATATATACTACATACATACTACATGCATGCTACATGCTACATACATACCACATACATACTACATACATACTACATACATACTACATACATACTACATGCTACATACATACCACATATATACTACATACATACTACATGCTACATACATACTACATATATACTACATGCATGCTACATACATACTGCATGCTACATGCATGCTACATACATACTACATACATACTACATGCTACATACATACCACATACTGTATATACTACATACATACTACATACAATACATCCATGTGTGGGAATTTCCCACGCAGCAATGGCATAAAGTGAGACTAGGGACTTTTTTTTTTTAAGTGGCGGAGGAATACAGTGCGGAAGGATACCTACCTTCCGTCATTGGATTCCTGCAGCCCATAGAGAACGGCAGCAACAGCTGATGCTGCAGTTCTCTACCCAAGATCGTCGTGGGACACACTCGTGGACTGCTTCGGATCGTGGGTGAGTATTTTTGTGGTTTGTTATGTTAATATTTATTCCGTAAAAGACAATGGCTTCGGGGAACAATGTGACAAGTATTGGTAAGTATGTTACTCTATGTTATATGTACTGTATGTCTATGTATGTAGCATGTAGTATGTATGTAGTATGTATGTAGCATGCATGTAGCATACAGTATGTATGTAGTATGTATGTAGCATGCATGTAGCATGCAGTATGTATGTAGCATGCATGTAGTATGTATGTAGTATGTATGTAGCACGTAGTATATATGTGGTATGTATGTAGCATGTAGTATGTACAGTGGGGAAAAAAAGTATTTAGTCAGTCAGCAATAGTGCAAGTTCCACCACTTAAAAAGATGAGAGGCGTCTGTAATTTACATCATAGGTAGACCTCAACTATGGGAGACAAACTGAGAAAAAAAAATCCAGAAAATCACATTGTCTGTTTTGTTTTCATTTTATTTGCATATTATGGTGGAAAATAAGTATTTGGTCAGAAACAAAATTTCATCTCAATACTTTGTTATATATCCTTTGTTGGCAATGACAGAGGTCAAACGTTTTCTGTAAGTCTTCACAAGGTTGCCACACACTGTTGTTGGTATGTTGGCCCATTCCTCCATGCAGATCTCCTCTAGAGCAGTGATGTTTTTGGCTTTTCGCTTGGCAACACGGACTTTCAACTCCCTCCAAAGGTTTTCTATAGGGTTGAGATCTGGAGACTGGCTAGGCCACTCCAGGACCTTGAAATGCTTCTTACGAAGCCACTCCTTCGTTGCCCTGGCGGTGTGCTTTGGATCATTGTCATGTTGAAAGACCCAGCCACGTTTCATCTTCAATGCCCTTGCTGATGGAAGGAGGTTTGCACTCAAAATCTCACGATACATGGCCCCATTCATTCTTTCATGTACCCGGATCAGTCGTCCTGGCCCCTTTGCAGAGAAACAGCCCCAAAGCATGATGTTTCCATCACCATGCTTTACAGTAGGTATGGTGTTTGATGGATGCAACTCAGTATTCTTTTTCCTCCAAACACGACAAGTTGTGTTTCTACCAAACAGTTCCAGTTTGGTTTCATCAGACCATAGGACATTCTCCCAAAACTCCTCTGGATCATCCAAATGCTCTCTAGCAAACTTCAGACGGGCCCGGACATGTACAGGCTTAAGCAGTGGGACACGTCTGGCACTGCAGGATCTGAGTCCATGGTGGCGTAGTGTGTTACTTATGGTAGGCCTTGTTACATTGATCCCAGCTCTCTGCAGTTCATTCACTAGGTCCCCCCGCGTGGTTCTGGGATTTTTGCTCACCGTTCTTGTGATCATTCTGACCCCACGGGGTGGGATTTTGCGTGGAGCACCAGATCGAGGGAGATTATCAGTGGTCTTGTATGTCTTCCATTTTCTAATTATTGCTCCCACAGTAGATTTCTTCACTCCAAGCTGGTTGGCTATTGCAGATTCAGTCTTCCCAGCCTGGTGCAGGGCTACAATTTTGTTTCTGGTGTCCTTTGACAGCTCTTTGGTCTTCACCATAGTGGAGTTTGGAGTCAGACTGTTTGAGGGTGTGCACAGGTGTCTTTTTATACTGATAACAAGTTTAAACAGGTGCCATTACTACAGGTAATGAGTGGAGGAAAGAGGAGACTCTTAAAGAAGAAGTTACAGGTCTGTGAGAGCCAGAAATCTTGATTGCTTGTTTCTGACCAAATACTTATTTTCCACCATAATATGCAAATAAAATGAAAACAAAACAGACAATGTGATTTTCTGGATTTTTTTTTCTCAGTTTGTCTCCCATAGTTGAGGTCTACCTATGATGTAAATTACAGACGCCTCTCATCTTTTTAAGTGGTGGAACTTGCACTATTGCTGACTGACTAAATACTTTTTTTCCCCACTGTATGTAGCATGCATGTAGTATGTATGTAGTATGTATGTAGTATATATGTAGTATGTATGTAGCATGTAGTATGTATGTAGCATGCATGTAGTATATATGTAGTATGTATGTAGCATGCATGTAGTATATATGTAGTATGTATGTAGCATGTAATATGCATGTAGTATGTATGTAGTATGTATGTAGTATATATGTAGTATGTATGTAGCATGTAGTATGTATGTAGTATATATGTAGTATGTATGTAGCATGTAGTATGTATGTAGCATGCATGTAGTATATATGTAGTATGTATGTAGCATGTAGCATGCATGTAGTATGTATGTAGTATGTATGTAGTATGTATGTAGTATATATGTAGCATGTAGTATGTATGTAGCATGCATGTAGTATATATGTGTTATGTATGTAGTATGTATGTAGTATGTATGTAGTATGTATGTAGTATGTATGTGGTATGTATGTAGTATGTATGTAGTATGTATGTAGTATGTATGTGGTATGTATGTGGTATGTATGTAGTATGTATGTAGTATGTATGTAGCATGTAGTATGTATGTAGCATGCATGTATGCATGTAGTATGTATGTAGTATGTATGTAGTATTTTTTTTTTTTTTTTTTTTTTTAACATTTAACACATTAGCCGGATGATGGGACTACTACTGTCCCATCATTGGCTAATGTGTCAATCACTGTCATGGTAGCAGGCATCGCCAGATGGGACTTGTAGTCCCATCGGACGATGCTTGCACAGACCCCCGGACATCAGCACAGCCCCCCGGCAGGCCGGCACAGCCCCCCGGCAGGCCGGTACAGACCACCTGCAGGCCGGCACAGCCCCCCGGCAGGCCGGCACAGCCCCCCGGCAGGCCGGCACAGCCCCCCGGCAGGCCGGTACAGACCCTCACAGGGTGCACAGACCACCGGCAGGCCGGCACAGCCCCCCGGCAGGCCGGTACAGACCCCCACAGGGTGCACAGACCACCGGCAGGCCGGCACAGCCCCCCGGCAGGCCGGTACAGACCCCGGGCAGTCCACACAGCCCCCCGGCAGGCCGGCAGAGACCCCCGGAAGGCCCGAAATGACGGCGCATCATGATGCGCACACACCACGCATCATGATGACGTCAGGCTGTCAATCAACTTTGAACTTCCGATTCCGATGCCGACTTCCGATATAGGCGGATGTGCGCGCACAGTCTTTGCCCTTTTATGGAGCAGGGCTGTTAACTCCGGATAATTTTTGAGGAAGCACTGCACCACCAGGTTCAAGGTGTGAGCCAAGCAAGGTATGTGGCTGAGTTTTGAAAGGGCTATGGCTGCCACAAAATTACGGCCGTTATCACTAACTACCTTGCCTGCCTCAAGATGTACACTGCCCAGCCATGACTCAGTTTGTCGCTTCAAGTACTCGGCCAGCACCTCGGCGGTGTGTCTGTCGCCCAAACACATCATCTGCAACACAGCCTGCTGACGCTTTCCACTAGCTGCTCGATAGGGGGACACCTCGTGTGCAACAGTGGCAGCTGCAGAAGGAGTGCTCGTACGACTGCGCTCTGTGGACGAGCTTTCGCTTCTGGAGGAGGTGCAGGGTGGAACACCTACAGTCAACTGTTTCCTATACCGTGGGCTAGGCAGCACTGTCCCACCACCGCTGTCCCCTGTGGACCCTGCATCCACCACATTAACCCAGTGCGCAGTGATGGACACGTAACGGCCCTGGCCATGCCGACTGGACCATGCATCAGTTGTGAGGTGCACCTTTCCACTCACTGACTGCTTGAGTGCAATGCGGTCTTTCACATGATGGTGTAGGGCTGGGATGGCTTTGCGAGAGAAGAAGTGGTGACTGGGTAGGTCATAGCGTGGTACTGCATAGGCCATGAGTTCGCGGAAAGCTGCGCTTTCCACCAACCGATAGGGCATCATCTCAAACGAGATTAGTTTGGCAATGTGGGCGTTCAAACCCAGTGTACGCGGATGAGAGACTGAGTACTTTCTTGACCTACTCATAGTGTCTGGGAGGGTGAGCTGGACTTGAGAGCTGCATATGGTGGAAGTAGCGGTGGACAGGGCGGACTGAGAGGGTTGATGATGGTGATGGAGTTGGTGTTCTTTCTGATGGCCTAGATTCAGTATTTCGTTGATATAACAGTGGGATTCCCTGACTGCTGTGGCCTTGCAACGACACCTCAACATTTGCTGCTGTGCTAACCGGTGGGCTTACAGTGGGGGAAACAATGTAGCGTTGCTGACTACCTTCTTTGTGATCAGTTGCACATGTGGCACTTGAGGTTTGGTGTTGTGTCCACGCTTGCAAGTGCATGCTGGTTAAATGTCTAAGCATGCAACTGTTATTAAAATTTTTCAGCTTTTTCCCTCGGCTAAAGGTCTTTGCGCACTTCTTACAGATAACCTTGGCCTGATCATGAGGATTTTGTTCAAAAAAGTGCCACACTGCACTCTTCCTACTTTGGCAGACATTTTGCGGCCTAGTACGCTGTGATGTTTTGACCCTCTGGACAAGCTGTCCAGCAACTCTTTTGATTTTTGGAACCTGTCTTTGGAGTGCTCCGGGCCTGCCAGATAACAGCTGTTGTGATGTTGATGTCTGCTGTGGATGCTCCTCATCTGAGCTATTGGAAGCAGCACCCTCTTCCCCCAATGGATGCCAATCTGGGTCAACTACTGGGTCATCCATCACCTCCTCTTCAATGTCATGTGCACCTTCCTCTGTGTCACCGTGTATGGTGGTATAGTGTGCGGGAAGGGGCACCTGAGTCTCATCAGGGTCAGAATCTGGCTCTGTACACTGCGAGGACAATGTAGTGCTCTGAGTGAATGTACCAGCAGAATCATCTATCAGCGGCTGTGCATCAGTGCACTCCATGTCAGATTCATCTTGGCCTGGGAAATTCACCATTTCACTTGATAATCCAGGCATGGTATGTGAAAACAGCTCCATGGAGTAATCAGTAGTATGGCCTGCGTCATCCTTCAATCTTGGTTGTGGTGAAGGACACAAGGAAAGGTGTGGTTCATGAACATGAGCCTCCAATGACGACTCAGTGCTTTTACTTTTTACAACTTCAGAAGAGGAGGCGATAGAGCTGGAGGCTGAGTCAGCAATGTAAGACAAAACTTTTTCCTGATGCTCTGGCGTTAAAAGCGGTTTGCCAACTCCTAGAAAACTAAGCCTTCGAAGCCTTATGGAGCCAGATGATGACGCAGACTCAACACCTCCTGCATTCGGTCCTATTTTGCTTTTGCCACTACCATCAGATCCACCACCAACACCATCATTACCAGCTGCCAACCCACGCCCAATTCCACGGCCTCTTCCACCAGCCTTCCTCATTTTTGGTAGAAATGTAGACAAAATCCTACTAACTATATAGTAATGTAAAACAAGGTACAAGGTGTCTATAGAACAGGGGAGATTTAGATTTTCTGCAGACACTTGTGGACACTGGACACTTGGATTGTGTGAGGCCCACTGAATATCACAGTGCTATGTCACAGGCTCGATGGCACAGGTGTGAAAAAAGTGACTACAGGATAAGGGAGAATTTGAATTTCTGCAGACACTTGTGGACACTGGACACTTGGATTGTGTGAGGCCCACTGAATATCACAGTGCTATGTCACAGGCTCGATGGCACAGGTGTGAAAAAAGTGACTACAGGATAAGGGAGATTTTGAATTTCTGCAGACACTTGTGGACACTGGACACTTGGATTGTGTGAGGCCCACTGAATATCACAGCGCTATGTCACAGGCTTGATGGCACAGGTGTGAAAAAAGTGACTACAGGATAAGGGAGATTTTGAATTTCTGGGAGATTTTGAATTTCTGCAGACACTTGTGGACACTGGACACTTGGATTGTGTGAGGCCCACTGAATATCACAGTGCTATGTCACAGGCGCGATGGCACAGGTGTGAAAAAAGTGACTACAGGATAAGGGAGATTTTGAATTTCTGCAGACACTTGTGGACACTGGACACTTGGATTGTGTGAGGCCCACTGAATATCACAGTGCTTTGTCACAGGCTCGATGGCACAGGTGTGAAAAAAGTGACTACAGGATAAGGGAGATTTTGAATTTTTGGGAGATTTTGAATTTCTGCAGACACTTGTGGACACTGGACACTTGGATTGTGTGAGGCCCACTGAATATCACAGCGCTATGTCACAGGCTCGATGGCACAGGTGTGAAAAAAGTGACTACAGGATAAGGGAGATTTTGAATTTCTGGGAGATTTTGAATTTCTGCAGACACTTGTGGACACTGGACACTTGGATTGTGTGAGGCCCACTGAATATCACAGTGCTATGTCACAGGCTCGATGGCACAGGTGTGAAAAAAGTGACTACAGGATAAGGGAGATTTTGAATTTCTGCAGACACTTGTGGACACTGGACATTTGGATTGTGTGAGGCCCACTGAATATCACAGTGCTATGTCACAGGCTCGATGGCACAGGTGTGAAAAAAGTGACTACAGGATAAGGGAGATTTTGAATTTCTGCAGACACTTGTGGACACTGGACACTTGGATTGTGTGAGGCCCACTGAATATCACAGTGCTATGTCACAGGCTCGATGGCACAGGTGTGAAAAAAGTGACTACAGGATAAGGGAGATTTTGAATTTCTGGGAGATTTTGAATTTCTGCAGACACTTGTGGACACTGGACACTTGGATTGTGTGAGGCCCACTGAATATCACAGCGCTATGTCACAGGCTCGATGGCACAGGTGTGAATAAAGTGACTACAGGATAAGGGAGATTTTAAATTTCTGCAGACACTTGTGGACACTGGACACTTGGATTGTGTGAGGCCCACTGAATATCATAGCGCTATGTCACAGGCTCGATGGCACAGGTGTGAAAAAAGTGACTACAGGATAAGGGAGATTTTGAATTTCTGCAGACACTTGTGGACACTGGACACTTTTGGATTGTGTGAGGCCCAATGAATATCAGAGCGCTATGTCACAGGCTTGATGCAGCAGGTGTGAAAAAAGTGACTACAGGATAAGGGAGATTTTGAATTTCTGCAGACACTTGTGGACACTGGACACTTTTGGATTGTGTGAGGCCCAATGAATATCAGAGCGCTATGTCACAGGCTCGATGCAGCAGGTGTGAAAAAAGTGACTACAGGATAAGGGAGATTTTGAATTTCTGCAGACACTTGTGGACACTGGACACTTGGATTGTGTGAGGCCCACTGAATATCACAGCGCTATGTCACAGGCTCGATGGCACAGGTGTGAAAAAAGTGACTGCAGGATAAGGGAGATTTTAAATTTCTGCAGACACTTGTGGACACTGGACACTTGGATTGTGTGAGGCCCACTGAATATCACAGCGCTATGTCACAGGCTCGATGGCACAGGTGTGAAAAAAGTGACTACAGGATAAGGAAGATTTTGAATTTCTGCAGACACTTGTGGACACTGGACACTTTTGGATTGTGTGAGGCCCAATGAATATCAGAGCGCTATGTCACAGGCTCGATGCAGCAGGTGTGAAAAAAGTGACTACAGGATAAGGGAGATTTTGAATTTCTGCAGACACTGGACACTTTTGGATTGTGTGAGGCCCAATGAATATAGGAGCGCTATGTCACAGGCTCGATGCAGCAGGTGTGAAAAAAGTGACTACAGGATAAGGGAGATTTTGAATTTCTGCAGACACTTGTGGACACTGGACACTTTTGGATTGTGTGAGGCCCACTGAATATCAGAGCGCTATGTCACAGGCTCGATGGCACAGGTGTGAAAAAAGTGAATTGTAGAATTGGGCAGAATAGGAATCTCCCTAGAGTGTAGGTCTGTAAGAACGGAACAAGTCCTCCACTTATCCTTCCACAGTGACACACAGATAGCTTCACTGTGGCTGTGATAACAGCCGTTACACGGTACTGTGTGAGGAGCGTACACCGCTGTATGGTGTGAATAAATGCACGTTCAGTACCTTAGCAGGAAAAAAAAAAATTGGGATTGCTTTTAAAAAAGCAGTTTGCAGAGCAGTGGGGAAACAGCAATGCAGCTGTCAGGAAGCCTTAGAAGGCAGCCTAATAACCAACACCGCTGATCCACCACAATATAGCCTCCCCTTGCACTACACACACAGTGACTGGTGTGTTGCACAGGCAAAATCGCTAGCAGCAGAAGCAGTTTTTTTGTCTTCTTCCCTGCCTAACGCTCTCCCTACAGAATCAGCAACCTCTCCCTATGCTAAGATCGGCAGAAGTAAGATGGCGGTCGGCGTGCACGCCCTTTTATAACCCCTGTGACGCCCACCAAAGCAAGCCAATCACTTGCATGCCCTTCTGAAAGATGGTGGCCACCCCTGCCTATGTCATCACGTTGCCCACAGTGTCCGTGGATCCTGATTGGCTGAAAAAGAGCGCTAAACAAACTTTTGAAACGCGACTTTGGCGCGTAAGTCGCCGACCTCGTGGCCGACCTCATCCTAGGGTCGGGTTTCGTTTCATGAAACCCGACTTTGCCAAAAGTCGGCGACTTTTGAAATTGTTCGACCCGTTTCGCTCAACTCTAGTAAATATGAATGTAATCATTTGAAGAAAATGAGTAAATCTATGTATTTATATTTTATATATTTTAGTGAATAGCAAATCTCTAACTGTGAAGTCTTTCATCAGTTCTGATTGCTGAGTTAAAGCAGGCAGAGGATTCCACTGACTGCCTCTGGCTTTTCATGTAAGTTGGTTTATTATCATAAATGAAAACAGCTGGCATTAAAGTTTCATCTCTCAATTTAGTTTACTGCTTCGCAGGAGGTAAAAATGACATATCAGTCTAAGCAGAAATTGAACTGAGATGAAACCTTGGCAAAATACATATAAAGTTCAAGTTCTCATTTTTATAATGGGAAAATGTAGTTGTATTTGGAAACAGGAGTAATATAGTTTACAGCTAAATTGATTTGAATCTTTATTTTTAATCCTCGAATTTCACTTATTTAGACGTTTCTGGGTTATTATTCATGCAGTATGTTCCAAAATTAAAATGCATATAATAAAAAAGAAACTTTGCGCAATACTGATGCCATAATTTAGGAAGATACAAAATACAAGTGACAATAGCAAACATTATAGTAATACCTTAAAAATACAGCGTGATTCAACTGAACAGAGTAAGGGTAGATGCAAATTATGTTTGCGCCCACTGTTGGACACATACATTCAGAAGCAGACCACTGTCAGGTTTTATGCTGATACATCCGTTCTCCAAAGGTGACTTGTAATGGTGGTACAGTGGTGCCTGCTGTGCTTTGGCTAGCGCAATGACGACAGGGGTTTTGGTAATTTGTTAAACCTGGGTGGACTTCTTTACCTCTCCAGCGTTCAGCCTGACTATACCAAGAAGGATTCGCTGGAATAAATCATCTTATCTCTGTTACCATCCAGAGTAGCTTCCTGTAGCTTACCATCTCCACTGCACAATACTCCTCCATTTTTGTCTCCAACATCAGAAGCTCTAAGACATGCTGCTACTTTCTGACTCTCTGACTGTGGACTGACCAACTTCTGCGTAAATTCACACTGCTCGCTTGCTTCCCTTGCTTCCCAGTGAGCAGCGCTTCCCTTAATTTGTGTAAACTCCCATAATGGTCTGAACTGCAAGCAACTTAGGCTGCTTCATGCTCCAGTGTTTTTTCAAAGCTGATAGAAAGGCTTAATTACATTATCCTCCTCTTATTGCTGAATAGGAATTTTTCTTACTTCGTTCCTCCCTCAGGTATGCACTTCCAAGGACAGTCCGCACCTCTCTCAATATTGCACTTCTTCTAGCTGTCTTTCATTTCAGTGAGCTGGGCTACTGTTTGTGCTTTCCAGATAGTCTCTACCCATGATGGGCTTGTCTTTTCCTTCTCACTGTGACACCATCCACCACCTTTAGCCTTAATTTGTAAGACACCATTGCTGCACTGCATGTAATTTGCATACTTTTCAGAACTCTTCCATCCTGCCGACTACACCAATTTATAGCATAAGGGTCACACGGTTCAAGGTTTTCTGTTGATTCCCTTGGTACTACTTACATGGTTTCCTCTGAGTTGTGTTTGTGATGTTATTTGCTGTTGCTGTTTCCCACTGAGGCTGCATAGCCACAGATGACTCAGGAACTACAGATGTAGTGCATAAGTAAGGATTATTATTATTATAATTATTATTTATTTATATAGCGCCATTAATTCCATGGTTCTGTACATGAGAAGGGGGGTTACATACAAAGTTATAGATA
The DNA here is from genome assembly GCF_039654945.1 of Dendrobates tinctorius. NCBI lineage: Eukaryota > Metazoa > Chordata > Amphibia > Anura > Dendrobatidae > Dendrobates > Dendrobates tinctorius. The sequence continues at coordinate 4,325,929 of NW_027361858.1, read as the reverse complement.
TTGTTAACAGTAAACGAATTTACAATGACAGACTGGTACAGAGGGGAGAGGACCTAGTCCTTGCGGACTTACATTCTATGGGATAGTGGGAAAGAGACAGTAGGTCGAGGGTGCAGCAGCTCTGGTGGTTTTGAGGCGGTGGCTCGGGCAGTGGTGAGGCGGCAGAATGGTTATTGCAGACTGTAAGCTTTCCTGAAAAGATGGGTTTTCAGGTTCCGTGTGAAGGATCCGAGGGTGGTGGATAATCGGACATGTTGAGGCATGGAATTCCAGAGGATAGGGGATATTCAAAAGAAATCTTGGAGGCGGTTGTGTGAGCAACAAATAAGTGTGGAGGAGAGTAGGAGGTCTTGGGAGGATCGAAGATTACGTGAGGGATGATATTGGGAGATTAGTTCAGACATATAGGGATGGGATAGGTTGTGGATGGCTTTGTAGGTCAGTGTTAGTAGTTTGAACTGGATGCTTTGGTGAATTGGGAGCCAGTGGAGGGATTTGCAGAGGGGAGAGACAGGGGAGTAGCGAGGAGAGAGGTGGATTAGTCAGGCAGCAGAGTTGAGGACAGACTGGAGTGGTGCAAAAGAGTTAGCAGGGAGGCCACAGAGGAGAGTGTTGCAGTAGTCAAGGCGGGAGATAATGAGGGCATGTACAAGAGTTTTAGTAGATTGAGGGCTGAGGAAGGGACGGATTCTGGAAACATTTTTGAGTTCGAGGCGACAGGAGGTGGCAAGAGTTTGGACGCGTGGTTTGAAGGACAGGGTAGAGTCGAGAGTTACTCTGAGACAGCAGATTTCAGGTGCGGGAGAGAGCGTGATGTCGTTTACCATAATAGATAGATCGGGTAGGGAAGATACGTGAGATGGAGGAAAGATAATGAGTTCAGTTTTGTCTACAGTGAGTTTTAGGAAGCGAGAGGTGAAAAAGGAGGATATGACTGATAGACACTCTGGGATTCTGGACAGAGGAGAGGTGACATCTGGGCCAGAGAGGTAGATCTGAGTGTCGCTTGCATACAGGTGGTACTGGAAGCCATGGGACTTTATGAGTTGTCCTAGGCCAAGAGTATAGATGGAAAAAGTAGGGGCACCAGGACAGAGCCTTGGGGGACTCCAACAGATAAAGGGCGGGATGAGGAAGTAGTGTGGGAGTGGGAAACACTGAATGTGCGGTCAGAATGGTATGAGGCAGTCCAGGACAGGGCAAGGTCTTTGATGCCAAGGGAAGAAAGAATTTGTAGCAGTAGGCAGTGGTCGACTGTATCGAAGGCAGAGGACAGGTCGAGAAGGAGGAGGATGGAGAACTGTCTGTTAGCTTTGCCTGTGAGTAAGTCATTAGTAATTATGGTCAGGGCAGTTTCAGTGGAATGATGAGGGCGGAAGCCAGATTGGAGGATGTCAAGGAGGGAGTTAGATGAGAGGTGGGAGGAAAGTTGAGCGTGGACATGCTGTTCAAGGAGTTTGGAAGCAAACAGGAGCAGTGATATGGGGCGATAGCTGGGCATAGCAGTTGGGTCAAGGTTTGATTTTTTGAGGATGGGTGTTATGGGAAATCAGTCCATTTTTATAAAAATAAAGTAAACCTTACTGGTGGAACTGTTGAAACATATGTAGAGAGCACAGAGCATAGACATATTGGTTTCATGTAATGGCACATAATTTAACATTTCAGCCATATGGCATGCCTTCTTGAGAACTTTATTTTAGTTGTCTTTCTCTGTCCACAGCCCATTTCCCTGTGGAACACTCCCAGGTCCAGTCTAGACAATATTTTTTCAGCCCCAAGTTGCTTGTGCTGTCTCTGGATACCTGTAAACTCATAATTATACCTTCTTGGGCTTCCAGCCATACCCAATGCAGCTGAAATCTGTTTGTGACTGTTAGGCTATGTGCACACAATGCAAATTTGCTGCGTTTCCACAGCGTTATTTCTGAATTGCACCAAATCTGAAAATGATTGCTCAAGTAAGATTATTCAATGACAATCCTGAATTGTTGTGTATATGATGTGGAAAATTCCATCCTGATTTGCAGCGTTTTATTTTCCGCAGCATGTCAATTCTTTTTGTGGATCTGCAGCGTTTTCCACCCATTGACTTCCATTGAGTCACTCAAATCTGCAGCAAAAACACAGCACTAAAAAGGTTTGCGGATTTGGTGTGGATTTACTGTGGATTTGGTACTTATTATTCTTATAAATGATTTAGATAAGGGAATTGAATGTAAACTAATCAAATTTGCAGATGATGCAAAGCTAGGAGGGATAGCTAACACTAGAGAAGACAGAGATAGGATACAGAAGGGTCTAGATAAACTTCGCAGAATGGGAAGTGACTAATAGAATGGTATTTAACAGGGAGGAATGCAGCATTTTACATCTTGGCAAAAAACGAAAACTCCATCTACAGAATGGGAGGAATAGAACTAAGCAACAGAACGTGTGAAAAAAAACTGGGTTTGCTAATAGATCGCAGACTGCACATGAGACCACAGTGTGATGCAGCAGCAAAAAAGGCAAACACATTTCTAGGATGTATTAATATTAAGAGAAGAATAGTGTCTAGATCACGTGAAGTAATTATCCCCCTTTACTCCTCCTTGGTCAGGCCTTGTCTGGAATACTGTGTACTAGAGTTGAGTGAAACGGGTAGGTCAAATTCAAAAGTCGCCGACTTTCGCTGAAGTCGGGTTTCATGAAACGAAACCCGACCATAGCAGGATATCGGCCACGAGGTGAGACACCAGAGTGCCAAAGTTGCGTTTCAAATGATGCTTCCAGCGCCCTTTTTCAGCCAATGATGGAGGACGCACACTGTGTGCAATGCGATGACATGGGCATCGGTCACCACCATCTTTGAGAAGGGCATGCAAGTGATTGGCTTGCTTTGTGTGGCGTCACAGGGGCTATAAAAGGGCGTGCATGCCGACCGCCATCTTACTTCTGCCGATCTTAGCATAGGGAGAGGTTGCAGCTGCTGATTCTGAATAAGGGAGAGCGTTAGGCAGGGAAGAAGAACCAAAAATTGCTTCTGCTGGTAGTGAAGTGCAGTGAAGAGGAGGCTATATTTTTTGTGCATCAGCTCTTTTGGTTATTAGGCTGCCTTATAAGGCTCCCTGATAGCTGCATTTTTGCTTGCACACTGCTGTGCAAACTGCTTTTTTAAAAGCAAAAATACTTTTCTTCCTCTTTTCTGCACAGTTACCAAACCTTAATTTTTCCACACTTTTGTGTGCAGCAGTCCTGTTTATTAGGCTGCCTGCTGTCTTACTTGGACTGAGAGCATCATTGTCAGCCTACTAAAATCTCTAGGGAGCATCCAATTCTCCCCAATACTATATACACCTTGTGCCTGGTCATACACCTGCCTATTTCAGCCTCTTAATTTGAGGTGTAATCTATAGTGGGCCTGAGATAATTGTTCAGCCTCCTAAAGTCTCTAGGGAGCTTCCAATTCTCCCCAATACTATATACACACCTTGTACTTTGTCATACACAATCCAATTTCAGCCTGTTAAATTGAGGTGTAATCTATAGTGGGCCTGAGATAATAGTTCAGCCTCCTAAAATCTCTAGGGAGCTTCCAATTCTCCCCAATACTATATACACACCTTGTACTTTGTCATACACAATCCAATTTCAGCCTGTTAAATTGAGGTGTAATCTATAGTGGGCCTGAGATAATAGTTCAGCCTCCTAAAATCCCTAGGGAGCTTCCAATTCTCCCCAATACTATATACACACCTTGTGCATGGTCATACACCTGCCTATTTCAGCCTCTTAAATTGAGGTGTAATCTATAGTGGGCCTGAGATAACAATTCAGCCTCCTAAAATCTCTAGGGAGCTTCCAATTCTCCCCAATACTATATACACACCGTGTACTTTGTCATACACCAGCCAATTTCAGCCTGTTAAATTGAGGTGTAATCTATTGTGGGCCTGAGATAATAGTTCAGCCTCCTAAAATCTCTAGGGAGCTTCCAATTCTCCCTAATGCTATAAACACACCTTGTGCATGGTCATGCACCTGCCTGTTTCAGCCGGTTCAGTTGAGGTGTAATCTATAGTGGGCCTGAGATAATAGTTCAGCCTCCTAAAATCTCTAGGGAGATTCCAATTCTCCCCAATACTATATACACACCTTGTGCATGGTCATACACATGCCTATTTCAGCCTGTTCAATTGAGGTGTAATCTATAGTGGGCCTGAGATAATAGTTCAGCCTCCTAAAATCTCTAGGGAGATTTAAATTCTCCACAATACTATATACACCTTGTACCTTGTTTTACAGTACCATATAGCTGGTGGTATTTTGAGCATATTTTTCCAAAAATGAGGAAGTATGGTGGAAAAGGCCGTGGAAGTGGGCAGGGGTTGCCAGCTGGTACTGATGGTGGTGGGGGTAGTGCATCTGCTGGTAGTGGCAAAAGCACAATAGCACCTAAGGCAGGAGGTGTTGAGCCTACATCATCGTCTGGCTCCACAAGGCCTCAAAGGCTCCCTTTTCTGGGAGTAGGTAAACCGCTTTTAAAGCCGGAGCTTCAGGAACAAGTTTTGGCTTACATTGCTGACACAGCCTCCAGCTCTATCGCCTCCTCTTCTGAAGTTTCAAAAAATAAAAGCACTGAGTCGTCAGTGGAGGCTCCTGGTCAGGAACAACACCTTTCCTTGTGTCCTTCACCCCTACCAAAAGTGAAGGATGCGGCAGGCCACACTACAGATTACTCCATGGAGCCCTTTTCACATACCATGCCTGGGTTATCAAGTCAAATCGTGAATTCCCCAGTCCAAGATGAATCGGACATGGAGTGCACTGATGCAGAGCCACTGCTAGATTTTTCTGCTGGTACATTCACTCAGAGCACTACATTGTCCTCGCAGTGTACTGAGCCAGAATCTGACCCTGATGAAACTCAGGTGCCCCTTCCCACATGCTATACCACCTTACAAGGTGACACAGTGGAAAGTGCACATGAAAATGAAGAGGAGGTGATGGATGACCCAGTTGTTGACCCAGATTAGCATCCATTGGGGGAAGAGGGTGCCGCTGCCAATAGCTCAGAAGAGGATGAGGAGGATCCGCAGCAGGCATCGACATCGCAACAGCTGTTATCTGGCTGGCCCGTAGCAGTCCAAAAATGGTTTACAAAAACCCAAAGAGTTGCAGGACAACTTGGTCAGACGGTCAAATTAGCACAGGTGGCAGGCCTCAAAATGTCTTCCATAGTAGGAAGAGTGCAGTGTGGCACTTTTTTGAACAAAATCCTAATGATCAGGCAAAGGTTATCTGTAAGAAGTGCACTAAGACCTTTAGCCGAGGGAAAAATCTGAAAAATTTGAATACCAGTTGCATGCTTAGACTACCAAACCTCACGTACCACATGTGCACCTGCTCCAAATGAAGGTAGTCAGCAACGCTACATCGCTTCCCCCACTGTAAGTCCACCGGTTAGCACATCACCAGCAGCAGATATTGAGGTGTCGTCGCAAGGCCAAAGCAGTCAGGGAATCACAATGTTATTGCTATGAAAGACTGAATCTAGGCCATCAGCAAGACCACCAACACCATCACCAACCCTATCTCAGTCCGCCATGTCCACCGCTAGACCCACCATATGCAGCTCTCAAGTCTAACTCACCCTACCAGAGACTCTCAGTAGGACAAGAAAGTGCTCATCCTCTCATCCGCGTACACAGTGTTTGAACACCCACATTGCCAAACTAATCTCGTTAGAGATGATGCCCTACCGGTTGATTGAAAGCGAAGCTTTCTGCGAGCTCATGGCCTACGCAGTACCACGCTATGACCTACCCAGTCGGCACTTCTTTTCTCGAAAAGATATCCCAGCCCTCCACCTGCATGTGAAAGACCGCATTGTCCATGCACTCAAGCAATCAGTGAGTGGAAAGGTGCACCTCACAACAGATGCATGGTCCAGTAGGCATGGCAAGGGCCGTTACGTGTCCATCACTGCGCACAGGGTTAATGTGGTGGATGCAGGGTCCACAGGGGACAGCGGCAGTGGGACAGTGCTGCCTAGCCCACGGTATAGGAAACAGTTGGCTGTAGGTGCTTGACCCTCCTCCTCCTCCAGAAGTGAAAGCTCGTCCACAGAGCGCAGTCACACGAGCACTCCATCCACAGCTGCCAGTGTTGCACACGAGGTGTCCCACTATCGAACATCTAGTGGTAAGCGTCAGCTGGCTGCGTTGAAGATGATGTGTTTGGGTGACAACAGACACACCGCGGAGGTACATGCCAACTACTTGCAGCGACAAACTGAGTAATGGCTGGGCAGTCTACATCTTGAGGCAGGCAAGGTAGTTAGTGATAGCGGCCGGAATTTTGTGGCAGCCATAGCCCTTTCAAAAGTCAGACACATACCTTGCCTGGCTCAGACCTTGAACCTGGTGGTGCAGTGCTTCCTTAATAATTATCCGGAGATAACTGCCCTGCTCTATAAGGTGCGAAGACTGTGCTCGCACATCCGCCGCTCGCCCGAACACTCCAGTCGTATGCAGAAGATGCAGCGATTGCTCCACCTTCCCAAGCACCGCCTAATTATCGACGTTGCAACAAGGCGGAACTCCACCCTGCACATGGTTCAGAGGCTATGTGAACAGAGACAGGCTGTAATGCATTTGTGGGAGGATACACGGGCAGGCAGTTTGAGGGCAGACATGGAGTTGTCTGGTGTGCAGTGGTCGAAGCTGAAAGACCTCTGTAAAGTCTTTCAGTGTTTTGAGGAATGCATATGGCTGGTAAGCGCAGACGACGCCATCATAAGCATGAGCATCCCACTTATGCGTCTGCTCATGCAAACTTTGATGCACATTAAGGAGCAGGCATCTGCAGCCGGGGAGGAAGAGGAGGAGGGAAGCCTTGATGACAATCAGCCATTGTCTGCTCAGAGAACTCTCCTGGACGAGGTGGAGGACAAAGAGGAAGAGGAGGAGGAGGAGGATGATGGGGATGATTATTTAGGGGAGGAGGATGCTTCTCAGGGGGCAAGAGAAAATGTTGGCATAGCAAGGTCAGGTACAGGGTTTGTGCGTGACTGGAGGGATGTTGATTTGCCAGAAAGTGCTCCTCCACCCAGCACTCGCAGTGCATCATTGACACCTGGACCATTGGCCCACATGTGTGATTATGCCTTGCAGATCCTAAAAAGGGACCCCCGCATTGCCAAAATGATGAACGATGACAACTACTGATTGGCCAGCATCCTGGATCCACGCTATAAAGGCAAATTCCAAAACATCATGCCACAGGAGAACCTAGAGCTAATATTGGCTAACAAACAAGCAACTCTGGTAAACCGTTTGTTTGAGGCATTCCCAGCACACAGCGGCGATGATGGTTCTCCCACGAGCCGTATGGGGCAACATGGAAGAGGTGTTCGTGGTGCACACGGCTCAAGTGGTGTTGGACACAGGGGTTTCATGACCATGTTGTGGACTGATTTTTCAAGTACCGCTCACACGACTGGAAATGCTGCATCGATTGAAAGTGACAGGAGACAGCAGTTGTCAACTATTGTTACAAACTACTTCTCCTCCCATATCGATGTTCTCCCTCGCAGGTTATTCCCCTTTGACTATTGGACCTGTAAACTGGACACCTGGCCTGAATTGGCACAATATGCCTTACAGGAGCTCGCTTGCCCTGCTGCTAGTGTGCTATCCGAAAGAGTCTTCAGTGCTGCTGGATCAATCCTGACAGAAAAAAGGACCCGTCTGTGGACCCAAAATGTTGATGATCTAACCTTCATTAAATTGAACCATGCATGGGTTTCAAAGGATTTTGTCCCACCTTCCCCTGCTGACACGTAGGTTGCCAGAAAAATGGCTCGCTTTTGTCCTCCTCTTCCTCGGACTTCTCCAATTCCTCCATTTGCAGCTGCTGAATGTCCAACATCAACATATGTCATTTTTTCAACCTCCCTAACTGGGCTGCCTCCCCCCCCAGAGCCGGGGTCACCACCTGGCGCACGCACCCGTGCGAGTGCCGTTGCCCTGGACAGGTGGGTGGGCCCACTCTGGGGCGACGGCACTGTCACAGGGTCCCTCATAGTACAATCTAGTGTCTCTGACGGCGGGAGTGCACACCCACCATCAGACACATCAGCGTACTCTGAGGGGCCTTGTGCCAGTACCACTGCGCACGAGTGGGCCCCCCTGCTTGCTCAGGGCCCCAGCACTTGCAATACTTACCTCTCCCTGCTCCACCGCTGTGTAGTCTGGGCTGTTAAATCCTTCACTGGGACTGCCACTACAAATTTGATGAACTGATAGATGATGGTTAAGACGTAGCTATGCCCTGTCCTGCTGGGCTCTATCTTCAGATGATCATTGGCTTCCATTTGTTATGGACATCGACTCACAATGAGATGCACTGGTGGTTTATTATCAGCTTTCACGGTTTTCCTACTTACAGACGTGTGACATTCCTGCCCACATTTTTAAATGTGTCCTCTCATGCCAATCCAATAGAATCGCCTACGGCCTGTGGCTTCTGTCTTTTGCACTCCAAAGTGACCAGACAGATCATGATAGGCAGTGAGGACAATGTCTACATCTCTCCCTGTGATCACAATTTGATGGAGATGAGTAACGGTGATGGGATCCACGGTACTGCGATACAGAAAACCTTTCTTCACAAAGAACTGTTTTTGCTGTCTCCACAGAAAAGTAATTGAGGGTCAGCATCGCCTCTGAGAATTCTCCCTGGAGTTTTTCCCATGATTAGTAATTCCAAAATTTCTGCAATCACTCGACTTTCCGTCTGTACTTGTATCCATCTCGTTTCCTCTTGCGGAGAGTCTGGACTGTGTTACTGAGACTGAAATATATATGAAGATTGAAAAATACCCCAACAGTGTATACTGGTGTATGCTTCAAATACATTACACTATTTCTCCTTTTTAGATTCTTTTCTAATCCATACTGAGGCTGTGAGTGTCTTTGTCAGACTTTGAAAATATACACAGAGATTTTTAATGTTTAAATTATGCTATATATACGTGGTATCCAGTGATACTGTACCCTTTCTCAACTTTCTACAATCTTGTCGAATTAATACTGGGCCTGAGACCGTCTGAGTCTGCCTCATGATATATAGACATAGATTTTTAATGTGTAAACTATGCTATATAGCTGTTATCCGGTGATACTGTACCCTTTCTCAACTTTCTTCAATCTTGTAGAATCCATACTGGGCCTGAGACCATCTGAGTCTGCCTCCTAATATATAGACATAGATTTTTAATGTGTAAACTATGCTACATATATACCTGTTATCCGGTGATACTGTACCCTTTCTCAACTTTCTACAATCTTGTCGAATCCATACTGGGCCTGAGACCGTCTGAGTCTGATTCCTGATTAGAGATGAGCGGTGTTCGAGTCGACCTGTTCGCCAAGTTCAAATTCGAGGTGTTTTGGGCGGTGTTCGAGCCGTTCGTCGAACTCGAACACTTTGCTTAAAATTCGGCTGTTTGAGGTTCCGTTCGAGAACGGTTCGTTCACCAAAAGCGTAACTTTATTTTCACATTAATAATGGTTTTAAATGTTAATAGACATTTTCATGGCATAGTAGTGGTGTCTGGTAGCCAGCGGTGTAGTGCACCAGTCAAGGAGCTACACCGTGTGTGTTTCTAATAATTTTTTACCGCATCTTGTCCAGAAAATCCTTTTGGGCCTTGTAGCACTGTCTGCTACTCAGCAGAGGAGCCCACCCGTGAACCTAGCTATGCCGCCTGTTTATGAAAGAACCAGTTTTTGACTGCATTTAGCCCAGTTAATACTTTGGGCCTAGTAACTGTGTCTGCTACTCAGCAGAGGAGCCCACCCGTGAACCAAGCTGTGCCGCCTGTTGATGTAAGAACCATTTTTTAACTCCATTTAGCCTAGTCAATACTTTGGGCCTAGTACCTGTGTCTACTGCTCAGCAGAGGAGCCACCCGTCAACCTAGCTATGCCGCCTGTTTATGTAAGAACTGTGTGCTACTCAGCAGAGGAGCCCAGCTGTTAAGCAAGCTACAGCACCTGTGGTTTGGACAATTAATTTTTTCACATTCTTTCAGGAATGCCAGTTAGGCCTAATTCTGGAAATCCGGTTGACTTGCACTTACTGGGAAATCCTTGATAGGGAAGAATTGGAATCCCAGATCACCATCACTAATGGGGTTCACCGGGTTATCCGCACCTGTAAGCGAAACATGCTGGTCCTTTCAGTGTAGCGCACATGCAGCCCCGGACATGTAAGGGCATGACAGACCTGTTATTGCTCGATCTCGCGTGCCAGAGCCTTGCGTGTCCCTCTAGTAAGCTGGACGCGGACCACGGGGTCATGCCGGAGTCTCGCTCGTTAACGGAATTAAGCTGACAAATTGCTAGCACAACTAAAAACGGCCATGCACCACCACCCACAGAATCGACAAAGCTTGCAATCTGTCCATCTTTTCCGTAGCTGACATGGTTGAGGTTGCCCATGTGGAGTCCAATTAAGCCGCAGGCTCCACTCCTGGTGGTGTCCTTCTGGACATTCCTTTAAGGTTGGTTCAGCTTTGCAACCATACTGCCCCCGGAAACCAAACACTTTGCCTTCATGGACGCTGTTCGGAGGGTCGTGGGAATAACGCTGCCCGATCGGCAGTTGGCATAATTTATGGTGGGAAGTCCAATGGTATATGATCGTCTTCGATTTTAGAATTTTAGATTTTTTTTATTTTAGATTTTTAGTCCAGCCTTTCTTGACTTTGTAAGGGCATGACATGCCTAAATCTGTGTCTCCTCCTCCTTTTACTTCTCCACCTATTTTCTATATGTAGTTGCCCTTTTCCATATGTTATTTTTGTCTTCTGAGCATTGTGTCTGCTTTGGGACACCTTTTAAGGTGTTTTGTAATTGTTTTCTATGTGTTTGTATGTGTTTGTGTTTGCCTGCCATTGTTTTCAATGGGGCTCAACGGTGTTCGTCGAACGTTCGACTAACATTCGACGAACTTGGCTCCTCTTCGACGAACCGAACCGAACTCTAGCGGGGTGGCTCAACACTACTCCATGATATATAGACGTACATTTTTAATGTTTAAACTATGCTATATATACCTGGTATCTGGTGATACTGTACCCTTTCTGCCAGGAAGTCCTCCTCCACCCACCACTCTAAGTGTATCATTGACACTTGGAACATTGGCCCACATGTGTGATTACTTCTTGCGGATCTTCTTTTTATATTGTGGTGTGATTTATATGCAGATTTAAAAATTACCCCAACACTGTATACAGCTCTAAGCTTGTGATACATTACCCATTTACTGCTTTCTATATTCTGGTCTAATCCAAACTGACCAAGTGAGAGTCTGTTTCTGACTGTGGAAATAAATACTGAGATTAACAATGACCCCTACACTGTGTACAGCTGAACGCTTCAGATCCATTAACGTTTTACGGCTTTTTATATTGTGTTGTAATCCATACTGAGACTGAGAGCGTCTGTGTCTTTCTCCTGAAATATATACGGAGATTTAGAATGTTTAAACTATACTATATATACCTGGTATCTGATGATACTGTACCCTTTTTCTACTTTTTATATTCTTGTCTAATCCATACTGAGCCTGTGAGCGTCTCTGTCTGACTCATAAAATATATAGGGAGATTGACAATTATCCTTTGACTGTATAGAGCTGTACGCTTCTAATTCAGTACCATATATCTGATGTTATTTTGGGTAAATTTTCTCCAAAATTTGGAAGTATGGTGGAAGAGGCTGCGGACGTGGGCGTGGGGGGGCCAGCTGGTACTGATGGTGGTGGTGCCTCTGCTGGTAGTGGCAAAAGCACAATAGCAGCTAAGGTAGGAGCTGTTGAGCCTGCGTCATGGTCTGACTCAGGAATGCCAGGAAGGCTACCTTTTCTGGGAGTAGGTTAACCGCTTTTAAAGCCAGAGCATCAGGAACTGGTTTTTGCTTACATTACCGAAACAGACTCCAGCAAATATGCCCTCCTCTTCTGAAGTTTCAAAAAATGCAAGCACTGAGTCGTCAAGTGCTGGCTCCTGGTTAGGAAGAACCCCTTTCCTTGTGTCCTTCACCCCCACCAAAAGTGAATGATGCAGCAGGCCACTCTTCACATTAGTCCATGTAGCTCTTTCCCACATACCATGCCTTGGTTATCAAGTCAAATCGTGAATTCCCCAGTTCAAGATGAATCTGACATCGAGTGTGGGTGGCCAGCCAGGGCAGTGGGGTTAATGGGTACCGGGCCAGTGTCTCAGAGGGATGTGTCACGGTGATGGTAACCCGGTCCGTGGGCATGGGCATGCAGAGGGGTGAATAACATTTATAGGTGAATGATACGTGAAGCCACCTGTGGTTTCTGATCAGACTGACCAGTGCTGCAGTTTTGCTTCTCTGGGACAGATGTTGTGGTGCAGCTAAGATGTCGAAGCCCTGCACAGGTAGGGCCGTAGTCGTAGCGCAGATGAAAGAGTTGGTAGATGGTGTGCAGTGCAGGATGTAGCAGAGCCGTGCATCAGGCGCAGGAGAAAGATGACAGACATAGTCGTGCAGTTCCTTTACCTGTACTCGGTAAGTGCCGTACAGGACCAAGAGTACAGATGGAGAAGGAGTTGGTCAGCCTGGAAGCAAATGAGGAATTCTGCCTCCGCAGATAGGTAGTGTGGCCTCTGTTCTAGCGCTTATCTGAGGTACTCGCAGAACTGAGTTCACTGAAGTTCCCCCTGTTGACTCTCTTTTGGAAATTTCTCGTATGGCAGCCGTAGCCTTTTCCTTCTGGCTCACACAAGTCACTGCTGGGGCCTCCTAGCCTTAGTTGGGAACAGAGCATTTACAGCTGCTAATTCCTCCGGTTTCTGCTGCAGGACCGTCAGTGTCCCTACAAACTCGGAGACCGGAATCTGGACCATGCGCTCCAGCTAGGAGTGAGCCTTAACTCTGCTCATCCTCCAGCTCCCCTTCTCACATCCACACACTTCCCCTTCCCTTCACAGACTGCCTTAACTTCCCTCCTCCCGACCACAGAGAGCAGCGCCTCAGCAGTCAGGTTCAGAGCTCTCCCTGCTGGCCTGGAGTGGGAACTGTGTTGTGTGTTGTTTAAGTGTTAGAGAGATCCTTCGTTGTTTCCAAGCATGACATCACACTCGCTAGGAGGAAGGTAATGCCACTGTGGCGACCGTACTCCTGGGGGCACCACAAGCGCACTGATGCTCAGCCACTGCTAGATGATTCTGCTGGTACATTGACCCAGACCACTACATTCCCCTCGCACTCTACACAGCCAGAATCTGGCCCTGATGAAACTCAGGTTCCTGTTATGAGCTCATTTTCTCCTTCACCTTTGATGTCCGATGAACTCCCTCTGCTGGTGAAAGGAGGTAGTGAAATTGATTTGGATGGGAAAAACCTGTCATCTGAACAGGTGGAGTGTGATTGGACATCCGGAATCTCTGAGTGGATATAAGGCCGCCGACGCCCTGCTGGGTTGCTGGTGATCCTCTCTGCTCTGAGCTCTGGCCTCCAGTTTAGTCCTGTCTACTAAAGCTAAGTTTTTGCTCTACTATTGTTCCATGAGATTTTGTCTGGTTTACTTAGTGTTTGTGTTCAGCCAGCCCTGGTTGGGACTGGCTGAACTCCATTTTTGTCTCTGATCAGTTGATCTCTTTGCTCTGTTTTCAGAATATACCTGAGTGCTGATATAGTGATTTTGAAGTCTAGTGACTTCAGAGCCTTTTCTATCAGATGTGTTGGACATTATTTTTGGCAGGGTTTTTGCGTGATTGCAGACAGTTGCTTTTCTTTCCTGTCCTATCTAGTTAGTGAGGGCCCCATTGTTTTCTCAGCCTGTCTTTCTGTCTGTGTTTGTGTTTTCATCTCTTTTCACCGTCAATACATGTTGGGGGCTGTCTATTGCTTTGGGGTCTGCTCTGGGGCAGTTTAGATTTCCCCTTTCTTTCTTTAGGTTTATTTAGTTCTCCGGCTGTGAACGAGGTGTTTAGGACCACCGTAGGAACACCCCATGGCTACTGTTAGTTGTTGTCAATAGGATCAGGGGTCTGCAATCCGCTAGCTACCAACCTCTCCGGTTTTCTGGACTTAGCTTGTATTTTTGTTTTTTCCTCCTCCAGTGACTCATTCATAACAGAATCACCAGCCATACCGCAGATTCTAGGGTACTCAATAGCAGGAAAGAATTGTAAAAAAAAAAAAGGGTCAGAATTTTTTTTTTAATGTATATTTTTTCCTCTTTTTATCTGGGGCCTTAGAAGGAATTTTCTTAATGGAGATTAAGCAATTGTCTGATCGTGTGGAGCAGCTGGCTGCTGAAGTGTGGGGAATTTCCGCCTATCTTGCTCATTCACAAGCTGCTGAACCAAAGATTCCTACTCCTGATGTGTTTTTTGGGGATCGGTCTAAATTTTTGAATTTTAAGAATAATTGTAAATTATTTCTTGCCTTGAAGCCTAATTCATCGGGGAGCTCTGTGTAGCAGGTTAAAATTATCATCTCTTTGTTGCGTGGCGATCCCCAGGATTCGGCGTTTTCTTTGACACCTGATGATCCTATTCTAACTAATGTGGATGCATTTTTTCAAGCCTTGGGGTTGTTGTATGATGAACCTAATGCTATTGATCAAGCTGAGAAAGCCATGTTGGCATTGAGCCAGGGTTAGGATTCTGCAGAGTTATACTGTCAAAAATTCAGAAAGTGAGCGGTCCTTACTACCTGGAATGATGGTGCCTTGGCAGCTCTCTTTTGGAAGGGTTTGTCAGAAACCGTAAAATATGCTATGGTGGGATTTCCTGTTCCCTCTGGTCTTGATGATTCTATGTCATTGGCCATTCAGGTTGATCGGCGTTTACGTGACCATAAGAGTACACGAGAAATGTTGCCACCTGTTGAACAAATGTCTGCACCTATGCAATGTGATGAGAGTTTTGTCTAGGGCGCAACGTCAGGAGTTCAGAAGGCATAATAAGCTGTGTTTTTTCTGTGGAGATGCCTCTCATATGATTTCTGTCTGCCCTAAACGAGAGAAACGTTTTGCACACACATTTGCTGTGGGTGGTGTTCAACCTAAGTTTCTTCTGGCAATTACGCTGATCTGCTCCCTGTCCACATTTTCCGCTAAGGCTTTTGTGGATTTGGGAGCGGCTCTGAACCTGATGGACTTGGATTTTGCTAAACATTGTGGGTTTCCTATGACACCTCTGCGGACTCCTATCCCTTTGAGGGGTATTGATGCTACTCCTTTGGCGAAGAATAAACCTCAGTTTTGGACCCAGGTGTTAATGTGACCCGCCCCAGACCATCAAGAAAATTGCAGATTTTTGGTGTTGCATAATTTGCATGATACCATTGTTCTGGGATTTCCCTGGTTGCAAATCCATAATCCAGTTTTGGATTGGAAATCTGTGTCTGTGGTGAGTTGGGGTTGTCGGTGTGCTCTTGGTGATGCTCCTGTTTTCTCCACCTCTCTCCAGTTGCATGATGTTCCTGACTATTTGGCTGATTTTTATGATGTATTTAGTGAGAATAAGTCTGCGTCTTTGCCTCCTCATAGGAGTTATGACTGTGCAATTGAGTTGAGCCCTGGGTGTCAATTTCCCAAGGGTTGACTTTTCAATTTATCTGTACCCGAGCATGAGGCTATGTGATCTTATATTAAGGAGTTGTTGGAGAAGGGTCATATTAGACCATCCTCTTCACCCTTGGGTGCTGGGTTTTTTTTCGGGGCCAAGAAAGATGGTTCATTAAGGCCTTGTATTGACTATCGTTCCCTCAACAAAATTACTGTTAAATATCAGTATCTGCTACCCCTGATTTCTGATCTATTCTCCAGAGTTAAAGGTGCTTGCTGGTTTACCAAGCTTGACCTCAGGGGGCGTATAATCTTATTCACATTAAGCATGGGGATGAATGGAAGAAGGCGTTTAATACTCCGGAGGGACATTTTGAGTACCTGGTGATGCCTTTTGGGCTCACTAATGCCCCTTCTGTCTTCCAGTGCTTCATGAATTATATTTTCCGGGACTTTGTGGATAAATTTTTGATCATCTATCTGGATGATATTTTGATCTTTTCCAGGGATTGGGACTCTCATGTGGAACATGTTCAGACTGTGTTCCGGATTTTGAGGGAGAATTCTCTGTATGTTAAGGGATCGAAATGCCTTTTTGGTGTACAGAGGATTTCATTTTTGGGATTTATTTTGTCTCCGTCAACTATTGAAATGGACCCGGCCAAGGTACAGGCCATTAATGATTGGGTTCAGCCAATTTCTTTGAAGGCCCTCCAGAAGTTTTTGGGTTTTGCTCTTTTTTATCGTAAATTTATAGCTTTTTTCTGGTATTGCCAAACCATTGACTGATTTGACTAAGAAGGGTGCTGATGTGCTGAATTCGTCTCCAGTGGCTGTTTCTTCCTTTCAGGAGCTGAAACGGAGGTTCACTTCTGCTCCGGTTTTGCGGCAACCTGATGTCTCACTTCCGTTTCAGGTAGAGGTGGACGCTTCTGAGATTGGTGCAGGAGCTGTTTTGTCCCAAAAAGATCCGGTAACATCTAAAATGAATCCCTGTGCTTTCTTTTCCTGAAAGTTCTCCCTATCCGAACGCAACTATGATGTGGGGAATCAGAACTGTTAGCCATGAAATGGACATTTGAGGAGTAGAGACATTGGTTGGAGGGAGCTAAACATCAAGTCGTGGTCCTTACTGACCACAAGAATTTGATTTACCTTGAGTCGGCCAAACGCTTGAATCCTAGACAGGCTTGGTGGGCCTTGTTTTTCACACGTTTTGATTTTGTGGTCTCTTTTCTTCCGGGCACTAAGAATGTCAAGGCAGACGCCCTCTCTAGGAGTTTCTTTGCTGATTCTCCTATTGTGACCGAGCCTGCTACAATCTTAGGTGAGGGGGTAGTTCTTTCTGCCATCTCGCCCGATTTGAGACGTGCACTGAAAGAGCTTCAGGAGGACAAACCTGAGCATTGTCCCTTTGGAAAATTGTATGTTCCTGACCAGTGGACTAAGAGAGTAATGTCTGAAGTTCATTGCTCCGCATTGGCTGGTCATCCAGGTATTTTTGATACTAGAGATTTGGTGAGTCTGTCTTTTTGGTGGCCCGCCTTGTCTCGTGATGTCAGGAATTTTGTGCAGTCCTGTGGGACTTGCTCCTGGTCTAAACCTTGTTCTCGCTCTAGTGGGTTGTTGATGCCTCTGCCGGTGCCCAGGAGGCCATGGACCCATATTTCAATGGATTTTATTTCTCATATGCCTGTCTCTCAGAGAATGACTGTTATTTGGGTGATTTGTGATAGATTCTCTAAGATGGTCCATCTTGTACAACTCCCTAAGTTGCCATCTTCCTCAGAGTTGGTGCCCTTGTTTTTGCAACAGGTGGTTCGCTTGCATGGGATTCCTGAGAACATTGTGTCTGACAGAGGAGTTCAGCTTGTTTCTAGATTTTGGAGGACTTTTTGTTCCAAGCTGGGAATTCAGTTGTCCTTCTCCTCTGCGTTTCACCCTCAGACCAATGCTAGAAAAAACAAAAATGGAAATCGCACATAGGGTGTATTGTCTTGAAGAACCACAATAGCAAGCAAGCCCAATCAGTTAGACTCACCTGCTGAAGTTGTGTGAGTCACAACAAACTGGGAATCTCTCATAAAGGTCCGGTCGTCGCTGGTATCCCGCTGGTAGTAAATGAAACAAATCCAAAGTGGAAAAAAGAGCTGCGCTGAATAAACCGCGCTGACCAGAAAAAAACGCACCTTCGGCAGTCCATATAGTAAAAAACTTATTTAATAAGCCTACGCGTTTCGTGGCAAAACCAGCCACTTCATCAGGGCATAAAAAACAATCACAAATTCAGGATATAAATACAATCATATATCATATAAATAAAAAATGCTTAAATATTGTGATTAAAATCCAATAACATATCTATCAATATCATGGAAACATTATACACCACAGAACCCTGATGGAACACTGCGCAGTTTAGGTTTAACATTCGGAAGGGATATATGAAACATGGTTTGTCCCGTCACTGCGCAGTGTTCCATTAAGGTTCTGTGTCTCTGACGGTGCTTCCCATAGATCATGTATCCGAACATACCCCGAATAGAATACAAAATTTAAAAAGAAAGGAAACTTATTGGATATATAAATTAAATACACTCCAACCAATGGGTTTAAATGAAATTAGTGACCTTTTTTAGACATATTTTGGTGAAATAATTAAATGAGTGGGGTATTTGTTACATATGAGGATCTCATGGGATATGTGGATTTGGTGTGGTCCAGTGGGCTAAGGCCTGTTTCACACTTGCTTTTTTTTGCAGCGCGTTTTTCCCGCAAAAAAACGCATTGAAAAACGCATACAACTGCTGCGTTTTTTTTCAAGCATTTTTATGAGCATGCATGAAAAAAACGCAGCGTTTTATGCGTTTGTATGCGTTTTTAGTGCGTTTTTACCGCGTTTGCGTTTTTTTCCAACATTAGGTGGCCCCTCACACTAACCCAAACCATGACTTTACTAACCCTAACCCTAACCCTGACCCTAACCCTAACCCTAACCCTTAACCAAACCATACTTAACCCTAACCCTGACCCTAACCCTTAACCAAACCATACTTAACCCTAACCCAAACCCTAACTAACCTTAACCCTAACCCTAACCCTGACCCTAACCCTAACCCTAACCCTAACCCTGACCCTAACCCTTAACCAAACCATACTTAACCCTAACCCTGACCCTAACCCTGACCCTAACCCTTAACCAAACCATACTTGACTCTAACCCTGACCCTAACCCTAAACCTAACCCTAACCCTGACCCTAACCCTAACCCTAACCCTAACCCTGACCCTAACCCTAACCCTAACCCTAACCCTAACCCTAACCCTTAACCAAACCATACTTAACCCTAACCCTGACCCTAACCCTTAACCAAACCATACTTAACCTTAACCCTAACCCTAACCCTGACCCTAACCCTAACCCTAACCCTGACCCTAACCCTAACCCTAACCCTAACCCTTAACCAAACCATACTTAACCCTAACCCTGACCCTAACCCTTAACCAAACCATACTTAACCCTAACCCTGACCCTAACCATAACCCTAACCCTAACCATAACCCTGACCCTAACCATAACCCTGACCCTAACCCTTAACCAAACCATACTTAACCCTAACCCTGACCCTAACCCTGACCCTAACCCTAACCCTAACCCTAACTCTAACCCTAACCCTAACCCTAACCCTGACCCTAACCCTAACCCTAACCCTAACCCTTAACCAAACCATACTTAACCCTAACCCTGACCCTAACCCTTAACCAAACCATACTTAACCTTAACCCTAACCCTAACCCTGACCCTAACCCTAACCCTAACCCTAACCCTGACCCTAACCCTTAACCAAACCATACTTAACCCTAACCCTGACCCTAACCCTAACCCTAACCCTAACCCTGACCCTAACCCTTAACCAAACCATACTTAACCCTAACCCTGACCCTAACCCTAACCCTAACCCTAACCCTGACCCTAACCCTAAACCCCCTTAACTAACCCTAACTTTACCCACACCCCTAAATTCCATTGTCTAAACTAATGGTAAAAAAAAAAACGCATGTGCAAAAAAACGCATACATAAGCATGCCAATGCACACATATGCTCACCATAGACTTATAATGAGTGTCTTGCTGTAAAAAAATGCATTGCGCGCATGCGTTTTTTTGAGGCAAATCGGACGCACAAAAAATGCAACAAGTTGCATTTTGTGCGCCCGAGCGCATACCGCAAAAAAACGCATGCGCGGTAAAACGCGTACAAATGCATGTGTATGCGCACATAAGCGCATCCCATGCAAAGTATAGGAAAAAAAAACGCATGCGCTATTTAGCGCTAAATTACCGCGAAAAAAAACGCAAATGTGAAACCAGCCTTAGACATGTAAAC
The DNA here is from genome assembly GCF_039654945.1 of Dendrobates tinctorius. Taxonomy (NCBI): domain Eukaryota; kingdom Metazoa; phylum Chordata; class Amphibia; order Anura; family Dendrobatidae; genus Dendrobates; species Dendrobates tinctorius. The sequence goes on along the minus strand of NW_027361858.1, from coordinate 4,305,942 downwards.
TACATTTTTGAGTTGTTCTGAAGTGGTGGGTTCAAGTTCATTTTTTTTGCATTTTATTTTATCATATATATTTTTTGTTATTTTGGTGTATAATATTTCCATGATATTGATAGATATGTTATTGGATTTTAATCGCAATATTTAAGCATTTTTTATTTATATACATGGTTTTATATGATATATGGGTGTTTCCATAGGAAATGATGTCAAAGAAAGGTGTATTGAAACAGTTTGTGATTGTATTTATATCCTGAATTTGTGATTGTTTTTTATGCCCTGATGAAGTGGCTGGTTTTGCCACGAAACGCGTAGGCTTATTAAATAAGTTTTTTATTATATGGACTGCCGAAGGTGCGTTTTTTTCTGGTCAGCACGGTTTATTCAGCCCAGCTCTTTTTTCCACTTTGGATTTGCCTCAGACCAATGGGCAGACGGAGAGCACAAACCAGACTTTGGAGTCTTATTTGAGATGTTTTATTTCTGCTGATCAGGATGATTGGGTTTCATTTTTGCCCTTGGTCGAATTTGCTTTAAATAATAGAGCTAGTTCTGCCACTTTGATGTCACCTTTTTTTTTGTAACTTTGGGTTTCATCCTCGATTCTCTTCAGGGCAGGTGGAGTCTTCTGCCTGCCCAGGTGTTAACACTGTGGTGGAGAGAATGCACCAGATCTAGGACCAAGTGGTGGATAAGTTGTCTCTCTCCCAAGAAAAGGCCCAGCGGTTTTCCAACCGGCATAGGACCATTGGTCCCCGGTTTAAGGTGGGTGATATGGTTTGGTTGTCATCAAAGAATATCTCTATGAAGGTGGCTTCTCCAAAGTTTAAAACCTAGATTTATTGAACCTTACAAGATTTTGGAGATTCTTAATCCGGTCTCTTTTCGATTGGCTCTTCCTGTTACATTCAAGATCCATAACGTGTTTCATAAGTCTCTGTTAAAGAGGTTAGTTGAGCCAGTAGTTCCTGTGGTGGCACCTCCTGACCCTGTATTGGCTGAAGGTAATGTGGAATATGAGGTTGAGAAGATACTGGATTCTCGTCTGGCTAGACAGAGACTCCAGTATTTGGTTAAGTGGAAGGGTTATGGCCAGGAGGATAATTCTTGGGTCTCTGCATCCGATATTCATGGCGAAAGAATGGTTCGTGCTTTTCATCGGGCCCATCCTGATCGCCCTGGTGGCGTGGATGAGGGTTCGGTGACCCCTCCTCAAGGGGTAATTACTGTTATGAGCTCATTTTCTCCTTCACCTTTGATGTCCGATGAACTCCCTCTGCTGGTGAAAGGAGGTAGTGAAATTGATTTGGATAGGAAAAACCTGTCATCTGAACAGGTAGAGTGTGATTGGACAAGCGGAATCTCTGAGTGGATATACGGCCGCCCACGCCCTGCTGGGTTGCTGGTGATCCTCTCTGCTCTGAGCTCTGGCCTCCAGTTTAGTCCTGTCTACTAAAGCTAAGTTTTTGCTCTGCTATTGTTCCATGAGATTTTGTCTGGTTTACTTAGTGTTTGTGTTCAGCCAGCCCTGGTTGGGACTGGCTGAACTCCATTTTTGTCTCTGATCAGTTGATCTCTTTGCTCTGTTTTCAGAATATACTTGAGTGCTGATATAGTGATTTTGAAGTCTAGTGACTTCAGGGCCTTTTCTGTCAGACGTGTTGGACATTATTTTTGGCAGGGTTTTTGCGTGATTGCAGACAGTTGCTTTTCTTTCCTGTCCTATCTAGTTAGTGAGGGCCCCATCATTTTCTCAGCCTGTCTTTCTGTCTGTGTTTGTGTTTTCATCTCTTTTCATTGTCAATACATGTTGGGGGCTGTCTATTGCTTTGGGGTCTGCTCTGGGGCAGTTTAGATTTCCCCTTTCTTTCTTTAGGTTTATTTAGTTCTCCGGCTGTGAGCGAGGTGTCTAGGACCACCGTAGGAACACCCCACGGCTACTGTTAGTTGTTGTGAATAGGATCAGGGGTCTGCAATCCGCTAGCTACCAACCTCTCTGGTTTTCTGGACTTAGCTTGTATTTTTGTTATTTCCTCCTCTGGTGACACATTCATAACATTCATAGCATACTATACCACCTTACACGATGACAAAGAGGAAGGTGCAGATGAAAGTGCAGGTTCCTTGAGCAGGTGGGGGGCATGCTCATGGGCGACAGCACTGGCACAGGGCCCCTCATAGTACGCAAATGTGTCTCTGCTGGTGGGAGGGCCCACCTGCCGTCAGACACACCGCCGTACTATGAGGGGCCCTGTGCCAGTGCCGTCGCCAATGAGTGTGCCCTCCTGCATGCTCAGGATCACAGCACTTGCAAATTTGAAATACTTACCTCTCCCTGCTCCACTGCCGTGACGTCTTCTGCGTTTCCTGACAGTGATATTCTGGTCAGAGAGCGCGATGACATCACGTCTGTACACCCTCTGCCTAAACAGTCCAAGTGCAGAGAGATGGAAGATGGGGACGATGAGGAGTCCAGACTAGTACAGGGATTCCCTAGCGAGGAGACTTATTTAATTGTTTTAAAGGTTGTGAGCAAATTTTGGGGAGCACTATACTCTGGAGAATGATATATGGGAGCATTCCAAAGGTGGACATCAGACACTGGAGCAGCATTTACAGGGCCCATTATACACTGGAGCATTAGAAATGGGGCCCATTATATATGGAGCATTATTTGGGCCCATAAGACAGTGGAGCTTCATCCATGGGGATCAACATATACTGTTGCATTATGTGGAGCTCATCATATACTGTATGGAATGATTCTGTATGGAGAAATATATGGGCCTCATTACTCTGTATAGCGCACTATGCGGTGGCCATAATACTGTATGGAGTAATATACTGTCCGTTTTTGGAGCTATTGGAGAATTTAAAATGGATATCAGTCATGTGATGCAAGAAGTGAAGTATTTTTCATTGTACTATACCGCTATTTCTCTGCCGTATCAGAGGATCATGAATCGTGGCATGTGTTAAAGGAGCCCATTGACGCTCTTTGGTCCTGGGCCCACGAAAATCTGGAGCCAGCCCTACCCCCCCACAACTTTAGCCAAATAACCCCCAGTTTTCAATGCCTAACTATTATTATACAGTAAATTAAGGTTGACAAGCTTAAGCAATAAGAATTGATGTTTTTGGCATTAAAATGGGCACTGTAGGTGTGTTTCCTGTCCTCCACTCACTGCCGACTATTCTTCCACATTGACTTGATTGGGTTTCGTGTTTCAGTCGGCCTTCGACTTTTCACGACAAACGGCCGATTTCGTTCGACCCGACTTTTGTATCATGAAACCCGACTCGGCCGATTTCGTTCGACCCGACTTTTGTATCATGAAACCCGACTCGACCCGAAAAAAGGCAAAGTCGCTCATCTCTACTGTGTACTCATCTGGGCATCACATTTTATAAAAGGCATTGAAAAACTGTAGCAAGTTTAGAGAAGAGGTACCAGGATGGTAAGCGGACTGCAAAGTATGTCCTGCGAGGAACGGTTAATGGATCTAGAGATGTTTAGCTTGCAATAAAAGAATGCTAAGAAGACACAGTGGGAAAAAAAGTATTTAGTTAGACACCAATTGTGCAAGTTCTCCTATTTAAAAAGATGAGAGACACCTGTAATTGACATCAGAAGTAGACCACAGATATGAGAGTCAAAATGAGAAAACAAATCCAGAATATTATCTTGTCTGATTTGGCAAGATTTATTTTGCAAATTACGGTGTAGGGGTATGTTAGACATTTGACTCACATGGTGTCACAAAGGATAAAAATAAAAAAGGATGTGTAGATATAAATATGGGGAGATGGTGATAAATGTACAATAGCTTATCTATGCTGTCAAACATGTATATATTTAAGTGCAAATTAAACAAATCAAACCAAGTACCTCTCATGCTCTGTAAACCGCTGAAGTGAATAGAGAGGCTCCGCCTTTTAAAGCTTAGGTTTCCGGTCTTTGGGGGTGGATCCTCACTTTCCATGGTGCTGTGATTGGTTCTGGAAAATCCAACTGCTGATAAGTTATTTTCATTTTTATACCTAGACCTGCAATTATGACAAAGGGCAATCCCCATATGTCTAGAGGAAAGAAAGGTTAAACTTAATCACAGATGCAATGAGACAATGGATCTTACTGTCACATAATCATGTACTGGTTGATTCACTACAAAAGTTCTAGGTGTGCCTGGCTGCCTTACTTAAAAAATATAAAAAATATAATATAAATTGATCAAGGGAACTAGTCCGATTTTCATATGTATTGTCTGGAAGGAATCTTTGCCCAAACATGGGGCAATTATTTCCTGCCTCATGTGGATTTTGCCTTCCTCTGGATCAACATGTTAGGCTATTGTTGATATTGATGAATTTATGTCTACCTTCAATCTTAAAAAAAAAAAAAAAAATATGAAACTATATTGAAGTTTTGGCATCAATCCATCAATGTGTAAAGCAAACTATTAAATTATGAATGCATTACTAAAACAAAATAGTGGTTCACACATCATTATTTACAAAAATAATGTAAAATGTAGCCATAAAACAGTAAGTATGTATTTTCAAATTCATAAAAGTTTAGCAATTGTTCTCCATAATACACACAAGCTAAATGCATCTGCAGAGCATCTTTTCATATTGCAGTGGTTGTAAATAAGCATTCTTCCAAATAATATTTTACAGTAAACAGTACTTCTTGGTCTTTCCTTAGATTTTGACCTTCCAAACACTGTCATAGTTATAAATATTGTTTCTTACAATAAATCATTTTAAAAGGATGTTTTACGAAATGGATGTCTTTATAAAACAGAAAATAATAATGGTTCTGGGAGTTTAACTTGTCTTAAGGCCCCTAAGATATTTTATGTGTGGCTTCAAATTTTATTAAAATACATAGGTTATCATACTATATTCATATTTGTCTGAAAAGGTCATACACAGTGAATTTCCTGCAAAGTCGTACATTAGTAAAATCTCTCTAGAGGCATATTGGAGATATAGATCTTTTCTTCTGCTACAAGAAGAAATGTCAACAACTTTAAGTAGTAATAATTATAGTATATTAAATGGTTGAATATTAAAGGATCACATAATAACCAAACAAACTTGATCAGCTTTGTCTCTTACTTAAAACATTTCCCCCTTGAACCTTTGACATTTTAAAGAGTTCTTTAGTTCTCTCCTCTCCTCCAGCCTTGCAGAAAACCAATGGTGCTTTATAAATAAATAATAATAATAATAATAATAATAATAATAATAATAAATAATAAAAACAGATTTTTCCAGCCATTTCACAAAATTCAATATGATTAACTTTCAAGTTTCCATGGAACCACACAGGAGCTATAAGTTACCAGAGAGTTGTCATGGTTTATGTAACATGACCTTCTAGATGTCAAAGTTTAGGAAAGGGCTATGTATGACGTAGGCCAGATTCACATATCCTTGGGTTGTCCGAATACATGGACTGGCCATGGTTCTCTTGACCTGAACTTGACAGCAGAGGCGTGTCTGGGAGGACAGCTGGGGCACGTTCCCCGGGCACAGCTGGCAGGGGGGCGCTGTCGGGCCACCTAATTCGACGGTCCACAGTGTCTCCCCCAGAGGCTGCATTCTGCCGCCCCCCTGGACTGGGAGTCAGCTCTTCTCTGTACCATCTGTCAAGGAGACAATATGGTGAATAGGGGGATGTGAGAGGAGACAGTATGAGGAAGGAGGGGAATAGTGTGAAGAGAGAGTATGGTGGGAGAAAAGTGAGTGGACATAGAATAGAAAGTGAGTAGAGGGGGCGTAGCATGGGGGGACAGAGTACCAAGGAGGGGGAGTGTGATGAGAGAGTACAGTATAAAGACTGGGCCCTATAGGGGGACACAGTGTGAGAGGACAGGGTGAAGAGGGGGGCCACTATGCAAAGGAGAGGTCATTGTAAAGAGCATGTACCATAAGAGGGATAGTGTGGGGTCATATTTTGTGCAGACAATATAGTGAGGGGCAATTTTTTATTCAGCATGTTAGGCATTGAGTTTCCCCCACTACACAGGGGGAATCTCTAGCCATGTCCTCTGTGGTCTCCCATTCTTCTGCAGCTGCAGAGGTTCCTGCTCAGCAGGGACATCGGTCCCAGCATCTTGCCCAGGCTAATGCTAGGTGTCTGTTTGCTGCTCCAGGCTCAGCCATAGCACCATGTATGAGTCAGCGGCGAGTAGACGCTCCTGGGACTAAGTCCTGCTTTCCTCCATCTGAGCATGCCCGTGAGATGATCGCTCATTGGTGGTCGGAGGTCACATGCTCAAGTCCTCAAGCAGCTCAGATTGGGCCATCAGGAAGGTCCCGGAAGGCTGGGCCTATAAAAGGATTGCACGGCCGCACGACCGTGCGCTAGTATAAACCATGAGGAGTGAGAGTTCAATGCACATATGAATGTCTCTGGTGATTGACTCATTCAGAACCCCTACCCTTGGTACACATGTGTTGTGCAGCCTTGCCTGTTAGCGCCCAGGCTGAGGTGTAGGTAGGAGGCTGAGTCATAGACAGGCATCAACGCCAAGTGGTGGCTTGTCTGTATGCCACACTACTCTTGGTCAGCACTCCACGGTAGCCAGCGTCAATTTGTGGCATCCGCAGGTGCAACATCGCACACTTAGTAGGTCTAGAGGGACTCAGACCCCATGTCCTTGGGGCAGAATTCTGTGACCATATACTGGGCGCTCACCTTGCCGAGCTCTGTGAGCTTAATAGGCTTTGCCATTTACAGTACAGACCAAAAGTTTGGACACACCTTCTCATGCAAAGAGTTTTCTTTATTTTGATGACTATGAAAATTGTAGATTCATTCTGAAGGCATCAAAACTATGAATTAACACATGTGGAATTATATAATTAACAAAAAAGTGTGAAACAACTGAAAATATGTCTTATATTCTAGGTTCTTCAAAGTAGTCACCTTTTGCTTTGATTACTGCTTTGCACACTCTTGGCATTCTCTTGATGAGCTTCAAGAGGTAGTCACCAGAAATGGTCTTCCAACAGTCTTGAAGGAGTTCCCAGAGATGTTTAGCACTTGTTGGCCCTTTTGCCTTCACTCTGCGGTTCAGCTCACCCCAAACCATCTCGATTGGGTTCAGGTCTGGTGACTATGGAGGCCAGGTCATCTGGCGTAGCACCCCATCACTCTCCTCCTTGGTCAAATAGCCCATACACAGCCTGAAGGTGTGTTCGGGGTCATTGTCCTGTTGAAAAATAAATGATGGTCCAACTAAATGCAAACTGGATGGAATAGCATGCCGCTGCAAGATGCTGTGGTAGCCATGCTGGTTCAGTATGCCTTCAATTTTGAATAAATCCCCAATAGTGTCACCAGCAAAGCACCCCCACACCATCTCACCTCCTCCTCCATGCTTTACGGTGGGAACCTGGCATGTACAGTCTATCCATTCAACTTTTCTGAGTCGCACAAAGACACGGTGGTTGGAGCCAAAGATCTCAAATTTGGACTCATCAGACCAAAACACAGATTTTCACTGGTCTAATGTCCATTCCTTGTGTTCTTTAGCCCAAACAAGTCTCTTCTGCTTGTTGCCTGTCCTTAGCAGTGGTTTCCTAGCAGCTATTTTACCATGAAGGCCTGCTGCACAAAGTCTCCTCTTAACAGTTGTTGTAGAGCTGTGTCTGCTAGAACTCTGTGTGGCATTGACCTGGTCTCTAATCTGAGCTGCTGTTAACCTGCGATTCCTGAGGCTGGTGACTCGGATGAACTTATCCTCCGCAGCAGAGGTGACTCTTGGTCTTCCTTTCCTGGGGCGGTCGTCATGTGAGCCAGTTTCTTTGTAGCGCTTAAAGTAATGATGGCCACTAGTTTTTGTTTACTTAGCTGCTTTTTTCTTGCCATAATACAAATTCTAGCAGTCTATTCAGTAGGACTATCAGCTGTGTATCCACCAGACTTCTGCACAACACAACTGATGGCCCCAACCCAATTTATAAGGCAAGAAATCCCACTTATTAAACCTGACAGGGCACACCTGTGAAGGGAAAACCATTTCCTGTGACTACCTCTTGAAGCTCATCAAGAGAATGCCTAGAGTATGCAAAGCAGTAATTAAAGCAAAAGGTGGCTACTTTGAATAACCTAGAATATAAGACATACAGTATTTTCAGTTGTTTCACACTTTTTTGTTAATTATATAATTCCACGTGTTAATTCATAGTTTTGATGCCTTCAGAGTGAATTAACAATTTTCATAGTCAAGAAAATAAATAAAACTCTTTGAATGAGAAGGTGTGTTTAAACTTTTAGTCTGTACTGTATGTTCCGTAGTAGTGCGGCTCTGTGAAGCAACAGAATCCGCCTCTGTCCACATCGGGTGACGTTAACCCGCATGTGTTCTTCTATTATACCGCCACATAGTGTCTGCCATTACCGGGCAGCAGTTTACCATTTCTGCAAGGTGGACCCCGGGCTGCGAACGCACCTTATTACTATATTTTATTATTTGGTGCGTTCCGCCAGCCCTAACACAGGGGCATTATAATAACACTGCTCTCTTAAGGGGATCATGTGGAAATTTGCTGTAGAAGACTGGAGAAGACTGAAGTCTGCAGAGACGTGCTGTGGATGAAGGTCTGGACAAGATGAAGAAAAGAAGAACGACTCAAGAGACGGCATCATCTATAAAGTACCTGGATGTAAATGTTATTTGTGATACTGACTAATTCTCATGTTTTTATTTATGTTAGGAGCATTAAAGGGGTTGTCCAGGTTTGTGCTGAGTCTGCAGTCATTCTATGTGACTACAGACTTCTGAATTCTGACAGTGCTCACTTTATGCTGTCAGGATTCTCTCGTGCTGGCTAGACACATGCCATCACATGCTGACTAAACATGTGTGGCCTCACTTAATGAAAATGAACTGAGCAAGGCCAAGCACGTCTAGTCGGAATGTGGCCAGAAGTATACAAATCACATACTTGTGCTGACATGACTGTCCACTGGCAAGAGAGAATCCTAAAAGTGTGCATGCATTCGTTGTGAGGCTTCAGAAGCCTGCACAATGTCAGGATTCAGCTCTGCAGGTTCCTGTAGTCATCACATGGACACTTCACTCGTATGCGATTTTCATACTTATGGTCCTGTGACAACGAGCTTCTCTTCTGATTCTCTCAGTTTTTCAATGAACATTGAGAGCATTAGGGAGAGGAGATCATTGGTACATGACTATGTGTGCAAATTGCATGTATGCTGATGGGGGGACGCCAAACTAAATTCTTGCCCCAGGTGCCAGAAAACCCATATGCACCTCTGCTTGACAGCCTCATTATGCCTATGCATAAGCTAGCATAAGCTGGTCCAGAAATCATGGCCATGTGACTGCATCTTTAAGCAGCAGTGATTCAACATATTATGCAATTTATTAATTACTGAAAATAGCTTTTTGACCTTTGGCAGAGCAATTGAACATGTACCTATCGGCAGGACTGTCAATACCTGAAAGATTATGCACTTGCCAGCATGCCAATGATTTTTGCCTTAACAAACAGTTAAGTATTGGATTATAGATTTATGTTAATAAAGTGTTGTTACTGAAAATTTATGTACATCAAAAGTTCATAAAGAGAAAAACAAATAATTAAAGATTAGTTCAGTTCATTACCCATACATTTTCACAGCTTAGTGATATGCGTATAAGACAAAATTAAAATTTGCCTGTTTGCGAAGAATTTTCCGGGAAATTCTATTTGCACAGAAGTTGTTCTCTGCAAATGTAATATTCCTTTTTATGCTCTGGTGTCTTTACAGACCATAGAGCATAATAAACGTGAGAAGTAAAAAAATAAAAGCATAAATAAGTATTCTCCCTTAGCACTTACCTCGCTGATACCTCCTTTCCTCACGTGTCCAGTCTTCATCACATGTTCTGATCGCCAACATGATCACACTGTTCTGCTCAAGCATGTGAAATGCCATGACATTATATTATCATGACATTTACTGTGATCTTTCTTGCGCATGTGCTAAACCACCCCATTTCTCGTAAGAGTCGCAAGTCCTAGGATTCAGCACTCACAGCCCTAAGGTAACAATCAGCGCTGATGTCAACATGATCAGTAACAGGTGGATGAAGAACAGGTGTAAGCCTGCTGCTCTCAGAGGTCTGCCAAATTTAGGCAACACACATAAAGGGGTGCAAACATTTTTGAAAAATTCTGTTACTGTACTGTCTACTTGACCCCCTTTCTTTGGCAGCTGCAAAGCGGTAGTATTATTATTGTTTATTGTTATAGCGCCATTCATTCTATGATGCTTTACATGTGAAAATGCTTAAATATAATAAAACAAGGACAATAATCTTAAACAAGACAAGTCATTGACTGGTACTGGAGGAGAGAGGATGCCGCCCACAAAGGCTCAAGGTCCACAAGAGATGGGTGACTATACCATAGGTGAGAGTAGAACTGCTTTTGCAGCAGTATGGTGGAGAGATGGTTAGTGTAGATTGCAGGCTTGTTGAAAGGTGGTTCTTCAGGTTCATTTTGAAAGTTTCCATGGTAGACGAGAATATGATATGTTGGGGTAAAATTAGCATGCAATTGTGGGAATAGGAGATAAAAGGAGAGTAGAGTAGGAGATCTTGTTCCAATTGGAGGTTGCATGCAGGTAGTACCGGCAGACCATGTCACAGATGTATGGAGAAGACAGGTTTTGGATGGCTTTGTATGCCAAAGTTAGAGTTTTGAACAGAAGTCTCTGGGCAATGGGGAGCTAGTTCATGAATTGACACAAGGGAAAAGCTGGGGAATAGCGGGGTGACAGATGGAGTAGTCGGGCAGCAGAGTTTAGTATAGATTGGATGGGTGCGAGAGTGTTATAAAGGAAGCCACACAGAGGCAGCAGTAGGTGAAGCAGGAGATGATGAGAGCATGCACTAGTGCTTTTTGCAGATTCATGATTGAGGAATGTGCGGATCCAGAAATTATTTTTGAGTTGGAGATAGCAGGAAGAGGAAACGGCTTGGATTTCAGATTTGAGGAAGAGATCAGACTCAAGCTTGCGGGACTGGGAACAGTGGGCAGCCAGTGACTTTGATAGATAGGTCAATTGGGGGCATTGAATGAGATGGTGGAAAGATGAAGAATTTGGTTTTATTCATGTTAAGTTTTAGAAATCTAGCCGAAAAGAAAGATGAAATAGTGGATAGACATTATGGGAATCTGGTTAATAAGGAGGTGATATCAGGTCCAAAGAGGTAGATCTGTGTGTCATCTCCATAGAGGTGATACCGAAAGCTGTGAAACTCTATGAGCTGTCCCAGGCCGAAGGTGTAGATGGAGAAGAGCAAGAGTTCAAGAACTAAACCTTGAGGGACACCGACAAATAGGGGGTGAGATGAGAAGGTGGTGTGTGAGTGGGAGACACTGAATATCCTGTCTGTTATCAAGATATCCAAGATAGGGCCAAGTCTGTGATGCCAAGAGATGAGAAAGACTGTAGTAAGAGGGAATAGTCCACTCTGCCGAAGGCAGTTGACAGGTCCAAGAGGAGCAGGAGGAAAAAATAGTGTTGCTTGGATTTGGCAGTTATTAAGTCATTGTTGACTTTACTCAGAGCTGTTTCAGTGGAATGGTGCTGTCAGATGCTAGACTGTAAGTGGTCAAAGATGGAGCAATAGGAGAGTTGGGAGGACAGTTCAAAATAGTTCAAGTAGTTTTGAGGCATAAGAGAGAAGTGATATGGGCTGACAGCTAGACACAGAGGATGAACCACAGGAGGGTTTTTTAGGATGGGTGGGATCAAGGTATATTTATAGCATGAAATGAAGACAACAGTTGTTAGTCACAGGTTGTAGAAGTGAGTTCTGATTGAAATGAAGACTGTGATACAGTTTGGAAGGAGGTGGGATGGGACTGGGTCAAGTTAACAGGTGGTGAGACATGATTTGGAAAGTAAAGAAGAAAGTTGATCTTCCATGATGGTGGAGAAGTTGGTTTTGTAGAAGGAGAGTTGAGTATTTATGAGGAGAAGCTGTGTGGACTTTAGGCAAAAACTTTGCCCTTTGTTGTTAATCTGCTTGGAGAATGAAAATTTTCAGCTGAGATGAGTGGAGAGGGAGGGGGAGCTGGGGGACAGAGGAGAGAATTGGAAATGCTGAATAGTTGTTTAGGGTTGCGAGACAGGGATGATATGAGAGAATGAGAAGTAATTTGTTTTTCTGTAGTGAGTAATTGTGCAGCATTTTGACAACTTCTGTTACTGAACGGGTTTCTCGACTCCCTTTCTTTGGCAGCCTACAGAGCAGTATGCCTTGTAGATGAGGGCCAGAAAGAGCATGTGCTCCAGTGAATGGCAAGCTCTACATCAAGTGGCCGCTCCTCCTCTTACGCCACCTTATAGAGAATCTGTCACCTCATTTTTCCGATATGAGATGCGGCCACCACCATCAGGGGCTTATCTACAGCATTCTGTAATGCTGTAGATAAGCCCCCGATGTAACCTGAAAGATAAGAAAAACAAGATAGATTATTCTCACCCGGGGGTCCAGTCCGGTCCGATGGGTGTCGCGGTCCGGTCCGGCACCTCCCATCTCCTAGCAATGACGTCCTCCTCCGTACTTCCTCGTGTGGCTCCTGCGCAGGTGTACTTACTCTGCCCTGTTGAGGGCAGAGTAAAGTACTGCAGTGCACAGGCGCCGGACCTCTCTGACCTTTCCTGGCACCTGCACACTCAACAGGGCAGATGAAGTACGCCTGCCAGGAGCTGCGGCAGAAATAAGGATGAGGACATCATCGCTAGAAGATGGGATGCGCCGGACCGGACCGTGACACCCATTGGACCAGACCGGACACCAGGGTGAGTATAATCTTATCTTATCTTTCAGGTTACATCGAGGGCTTATCAACCGCATTACAGAATGCTGTAGATAAGCCCCTGATGGCAGTGGCTGCATCTCATATTGGAAAAATGAGGTTACAGATTCCCTTTAACATTAGACACAGTACAGACCTCATAAGTGGCACTCCATTTACCCTTGTTTCCACCCGTGTCACAACTCTCCAACCACCCAACCGACTGTGGGAGACCATAATTGGGCGCGTCTGCAGAGCTGTTTGCACAATCTAGTCCATGGGCATCAGAGGTCTCTTCCAAAGATTCACAGACTCAAGAGAAGGAAAGCATGCAGAGACATGATCATACCACAGCTCCTTGGCAGGGGGAGAAAAAGATTAGACAGATATTACAGCAGGGGATCACAAATTATTCTTTCTTTGAAGTAAAACATTATTTAAAACAGGCATTGAAATGTTTTACGTCACAAAAAAATGTAGCAGCAATCCCCTGCTGTAATGTCTGAATAGTCTTTTACATCCTCCTCTGCCCAGATGTGGTATGATCAGACCATGTTCCTGTAAGGTCAAAACTTTTACTATGTTTTTTTAATGAAGCATATCAAGAAAAGAACAATGTCCCTACTTTGAAACATGAGGAGGCTCTGTTATGTTCTGGGGCTGCTTTGCTGCATCTGGCACAGGGTGTCTAGAATCTGTGCAGGGTACAATGAAATCTCAAAATTATCAAAGAATTCTAGAGAGAAATGTGCTGCCCAGTGTCAGAAAGCTTGGTCTCAGTCGCAGGTCATGGGTCTCGCAACAGGATAATGGCCTAAAACACACAGCTAAAAGCACCCAAGAATGGCTAAGAGGAAAACATTGGACTATTCTGAAGTGGTCTTCTATGAGCCCTGACATAAATCCTATTGAGCATCTTTGGAAAGAGCTGAAACATGCCATCTGGAAAAGGCAATCTTCAAACACGAGACAACTGGAGCAGTTTGCTCTTGTGGAGTGGGCCAAAATACCTGTCAAGAAGTGCAGAAGTCTCATTGACAGTGGCAGGAATTGTTTGATTGCAGTGATTGCCTCAAAAAGTTGTGCAACAATATATTAAGTTAAGGATACCGTCATTTCTGATCTGGCCTATTTCATGAGATTTATTTTTTTTTACATTTTGTGGATCCATGGTTGAAGAGCAATGTTTGACTCTCATTTGTTCATTTTCAAAGATTTTTTATTTTTTATTATTTTGTCAGATTCAAGTTATTTCTGTCACCATTGTGGGTTTTTCTGTCATTAAATGAGGGGTACCAACAATTTTGACCACGTGTGCAACTGTTGGACATGCACAGTTTTAAAAAACTGATGGTTGTGGCTGTCCCACAGTACGTTGTTCCCTTCTACCACTACTTTGCCAGGCGGGCCATGCATGCTCTGCACTGACATATTTCTGACCAAGTCAGATGTGCACTGTGCAACGCCATCAGTGGCAAGGTCCACATAACTACCAATATGTAGACCAGTAAGCTCCGCCAGGGACATTATATCCCCTAACTGCACACTGGGTAATTATAGTGGCGGCTGGGACAGAGGTGGAAGGTGTTCTTGCGCAAGTGAAAAATATGGGCTTAAATTAAATTTATGGGATCAAATAAGTAAAAATTGGCATATGCATTTCACTAGGGTTGAGCAAACGTACTTGGTGATAATCAGATATCACTCAACTATCTGGGTACTCGGATGTACTCGACACTCAATGAGCAACGGCTAGTGCTTGAATTTGAAGCTCGAATCCCCTCCTTGCATATTTGGTGCCAGTTACACAGCCAATAGGCATGCATAGATTACCTGCCAGTCGTGTAATCTCGTAGCCATTTTGGTAGTGGCATTACTATGATTGGCTGGCAACATTAAGTCATCAGAGATTATAAAAGGTAAGGTGCCACCACACTCAGCTCACTGATGCTATTACACAGCTCAGGGAAAGTTGTGATTGGAGGAAGAGAGCAGTTATTCAGGCCTATGTGCACAGTTTAGCTAAGCAAAGTCCTCTAGTGTTGATAGTGGTGCTGATGCTGAACCATGATACTAACAGTCCTTCTAAGGGCTAACATTGTGCTTTGCTGTTTATGTCAGATTCTTTATTTACCAAAGGACAGTGGCATGAGCAGGGAAAGTGGCAGAATCCAGGCTCTAGGCAGGGCTTAAGGCTTTACAGTCCATTACTACATATATAGCTGCTGCACGTGACCAAATTGTTTTTTTGGGGTGGTGAAAAAAATGACTATATTACAATACAGTGGTATTACTCTCCGAAAAACCATTCACAAAACCTTTCAGGGTTGAATTAATAATCCATACAATGCAACGTGCAAAGGGTTGCATTACGGTGGTATTAACCTCTAAAAAACAGTCAAAAAATCTTTGTGGAATTAAATAATAATCCGTACAGTGTAACATCTGAAGTGTTACATTACAGCATTATTACCCTCCAAAAAAATCTTTAAAAATCTTTCTGTATTAAATTAGTCATCCATAGAGTTTAATGTGGTTATTGTTACATTACAGTGATGTATAAAACTGCAAGAAAAATTTTTTTTTCTAAATTCAATTAGTCATTCATATTGTCTAACATGGTTGGTGTTACATTACGGTGGTATTATTATTTATTAATAAAACTCCATTTATTCCATGGCTCTTTACATGTGAAAAGGAGTATACATGATAAAAAACAAGTACAATAATCTTAAACAATACAAGTCACTGACTGGTACAAGAGAATAGGGATGGGTGAGAACTAGAGATGACCAAGCACTAAAATGCTTGGGTGCTCGTTGCTCGAACCCAGTAATTCCTAATACTCGCATGCGCGTTTCGAGTACAATGAAAGTTAATGGTAAAGCTGAATCTTTTTCCGCCAGACCCTACAAAGAGATCTGAGGGGCAGTGAAAATATTCAAATGGATTGGAAAACAGCTGAATGGAAGGAAAAGAGCATGGGGAAGACCCCTGGAAGCATCTCTGACTCCTAGATCGATGTTGAGAACAATAGTGTCACACTTACTCCACTTTAAGGACTGACAATAAAACAATCCAAACCGATAAGAAATTGCATTTTACAGAAAAAATGTTAAGAAACATTTTTTCCTGTGTAATAACTTTTATATAAAGCAACATTTAAAAATGCTGTTTTAAAAAATATGTAATTGAAGTATACCAACAATGATTTTTTTTAATTAAAAAAAATAGGAAATTTCAGTGTAATTTATGAAGGAAGCTAGAGCTGCTAAAAATAAGGGACACAGATGCACTCTGTTTTAGATATAAAGGAGGGCCTCATATACATTCTGCTCAATATGTCATGTGTTGGTCTCCTATGCACTTTTCAGGGTAACTGTATATACTAAGAAAATGTCCTCCAGACCATGAAACACTCCATGGGTGAGCAACATAATACCAATACATTTTTTAACATCTTTTAAACCAAGAAAATGTACTCCAGACCAGAGAATACCAATTTTTTAATTTTTTATACCAATAGATTTTGAACAAGTTTTTGGAGGGTTATATAACAAGGAAATGTGCCCAAGAAGATGTAATGCCCTATGGTTGTGCAACATAATACTGATAAACATTTAAACAAGCTTTTTGAGGGTTATTGACCAACAAAATTGTCACGCCGTCCTTTCCACCTGTCACGCCGCCGCCCCCCGAGCCCCGTCATACTTACCGGTCCTCGGCGCGCTCCCGCAGCTGGTGTGCGTCACTCGGCGTCTGCTCCTCTGCTCTCACGGCCGGCTCCTGTCTCAGGTTGGGTGCGCGTGTGCGCTGGGTTCAGCGGCGCACACGCAAATTTTTCTGTTTGATCCCAGCCGCTCCATCCTGCAAGCTCTATGCTCCAGGAGGACCCTGACCCTGAAGCTCCGTGGTGTGCTCTGCTTATCAGGCAGCCTCTTCCTACTGACTGTGCCCGACTGTCATTTGTGCCCCACATCTGATTCTGGCTCCACATCTCCCTGTGGTGTCTCTTCCCTGCATACCTACTCCGCCGCATGCCCTTGCTGCTTTATCCTTTGTCCTCACCTAGGTCCTCCTCTCTGCTCTCTCCTAATGCCTGCTTGATAGTGTGTCCATCATGCCCATGTTCCCATGTCTCATCCATGCCTGCCTGCCTGTGTCTCAGTCCTGCCCATGTCCCTGTGTCTCAGCCTGTCTGCTCGTCAGCGTCTCACTCCTGCCCGAGTTTCTGTGTATCAGCCGTGCCTGCCTGTGTTTCAGCTTTGCTCGCCTTCCTGTGTCTCTGCCGTACCAGTCTCTCTGCCAGTCCTTCCTGGTTCCTGCTTGTGACTCCTGTTATCTGACCCTGGGTACCAGGTGCCATGGCGATAGTCTCCCCTGGGCCTGCCTCTAAAGCTCCCTGTATAGGGGGTCGGTCACCTGGTCAGCTCGCCCAAGGGAGGTTCGTTGTTGTGGTCCAGCGGATCCACCCTAGGAGTTCCTCAAGTTCTCATAGCACAGTCAGGCCATGGACCCCGCTGGTACCTCAGCCTCCGCCCAAAAGTAACTGGTGTTCCTGCGGGAAAATCAAACCAGGATCATGTCCTTTTTAAAAACCATGGAGTCCCGTTTATCAGCCTTATAACCCTCTGCTCCGGGGAACGCATCCCAGCTGGCCAGTCTCCAGCAGCAGCACCCCCAGCAACGCGACACCCAGGCCCACATCCTTAATTATATGGCATCGGTAGACAACCGGCTTCTCTCTCTACATTTTTCATTTTTGTTTTTCGCTCCCCTTCTTTCCAGAGCCATAACTTTTTTTTATTTTTCTGTCAATATGGCCGTGTGAGGGCTTATTTTTTGCGGGACGAGTTGTACTTTTGAATGACACCATTGGTTTTACCATGTCATGTACTCAAAAAACGGGAAAAAAATTCCAAGTGGGGTGAAATTGCAAAAAAGTGCAATACCACACTTGTTTTTTGTTTGGCTTTTTTGGTAGGTTTACTAAATGCTAAAACTGATCTGCCACTATGATTCTCCAGTTCATTACAAGTACATAGACTCCAAACATGTCTAGGTTCTTTTTTATCTAAGTGGTGAAAAAAATATTCCGAAGTCTGCTAAAAAAAAATAAGCGTCTCCATTTTTCGTGATCTCAGGTTGGTTATTTTTTGCATGCTGAGCTGACGTTTTTAATGATACCACTTTTGTGCAGATGCGTTCTTTTGATTGCCCATTATTGCATTTTAATGCAATGTTGCGGCAACCAAAAAAACTTAATTCTGGCGTTTTGATTTTTTAACGCCTCGCCGTTTAGCGATCAGGTTAATTTTTTTTTTTATTGATAGATCAGATCATTCTGAACACAGCGATACCAAATATGTGTAGATTTGATTTCTTTATTGTTTTATCTTGATTGGGGCGAAATGGGGGTAATTTGAACTTTTAGGATTTTTTAGTTTTTTTATATTTTTAAACACATTTTTTTAAAACTTTTGGCATGCTTCAATAGCCTCCACACGAGGCTAGACGCTGCCACAGTGCGATCGCCTCTGCTACATAGAGGTGATGCTCAGATTACCTCTATGCAGTACAATTACCGGCTTGCTATGAGCGTCAACCACAGGATGGCGCTCATAGCAATCTGCCATCAACAACCATAGAGGTCTTGAGGAGACCTCTGGTTGTGATGGCAATGCAGCGATGACACCCAATCATGTGATGGGGGTCGTCGCTGCGTGGCATCCGGAAGTGCATGTAAATGCCCACTGTCATAGTTTGACCGCGGCATTGAACTACTTAATAGGCGTGGGAAAAACAGCTGACATTTCGCGGCTTTGATGTGGGCTCACCGCCAGAACCCATCTCAAAGCGGGGGATACTGCTAGCTGACGTACTATTCCATCAGCTGGCAGTAAGGGTTTAAGATACAACAGTTTATAGTCTACATTATGACATCCGAGACACTACATACATGAGCATCAATGTCAGTAGCAAAAGCAATTGTTCAAAAGCATTTTTCAGATGACTTTCATTTATAATCCATGTCACATGTTTCTCGAATAAGATTCCAGCAATAGTCAGCCAGCATTGACATACTCCACTTTCCCTGGTACCTTTTCTCCATCAGCGCAATGTCTTGGTGAAATCTTTCACTGCGCTCATCGCTATCGGCAACAAGATTGGCTGGAAAAAAGTCTAAGTGAGAATGTAGAAAATGCATTTTAAGTGACATTGCATTTCATCAAATGATATGCTGTGAGCATGTTGTCCACAAGTTGTTCAAAGTTCGGCCCTGCTGTTGCCAAGGAAGTTCAAGGTCACATCTTTAAAGGTTCTCCATGCCACTTGTTCACCACCTTGCAAAAGACCATCAAAGCTACTGTCACTCATTATATCTCTGATTTGTGGGCCAATAAACATACCTTCTTTAATCTTTGCATCATTATTCTTGGAAATTTCTGTCACAAGTAAGAAAAGGCTTCCTATTCTTTGCTTTGACAAAATTCTTCATAAGCCCAAGTTTAGTATGCAAAGGAGGGAGAAATATCTTTGCTGGATCAATGAGAGGATTATGTTTAACATTCTGTCCAACAACCAGGTTTTTGCAGAGTGGACAGTCATTTCTGAAATAGTGCATTTCTCGTACACGACTGTCCCACTCACAAATTAAACAACAATACTTGGTATATCCAAGCTGCAGTCCAAGAAAAAGTGCAGCAACTTTTAAATCACCACAAATGTTCCAGCTATAATTTCTATAATTAATGTGGGCCAACAGTAACTCCGTATTCTCCTACGTTTCTTTCATGTGTGTGGCATGTCCAATAGGTATAGAAGGATAGATATTTCCATTGTGTAGTAAAACAGCCTTCAGACTTAAAACTGACGAGTCAATGAACAGTCACCATTAGTGTTGAGCGACTTTTGGTTTTTTAGGGTCGAGTTTCGTTTCATGAAACCCGACTTTTCCAAAAGTCGGGTCGAGCAAAATCGGCCGACTATAGGGAAAAATCGGGGTCGTCCCGAAACACGAAACCCAATGTAAGTCAATGGAGAATTAAAGTCGGCAGAGAGAGGAGGACAGGAAACACACCAACAGTGCCCATTTGAATGCCAAAAGCATAAATTCTTGTTACTGAAGCTTGTCAACCTTAATTAACTTCATAATACTAGTTACGCACTGAAAAATGGGGGTTATTTGGCTACAGTTGTGGGGGGGGAGGGCTGGCTCCAGGTTTTCGTGGGCCCAGGGCCAAAGAGCGCCCCTTTAACACATACCACAACTCATGATGCTCCGATACGGCAGAGAAATAGCAGTATAGTACAATGAAAAATACTTCACTTCTTACAACTCATGACTGATATAAATTTTAAATTCTCCCATACCTCCAAAAATGGACAGTATATAACTTCATACAGTATTATGGCCAGCGCTTAGTGTGCTATACAGAGTAATGAGGCCCATATATTTCTCCATACGGAATCATTATTCCCATTTAATGTTTGAAACCATATATGATGAGCTCCACATAATGCTACAGTATATGTTGGTCCCAATGGATGAAGCTCCACTGTCTTATGGGCCCAAATAATGCTCCATATATAATGGGCCCCATTTCTACTGCTCTAGTGTATAATGGGCCCTGTAAATGCTGCTCCAGTGTCTGATGTCCACCTTTGGAATGCTCCAGTGTATGGTGGGCCCCATATATCATTCACCAGAGTATAGTGCTCCCCAAAAATTGCTGTCCCAACATTGAAAACAATTACATAAGTCTCCTTGCTAGGGAATCCCTTCACTACTCTGAACTCCTTGTCGTCCCCATCTTCCATCTCACTGCACTTGGCTGTTTAGGCCCTCCCACCGGCAGAGACGCATTTGCGTACTTTGCGGTGCCCTGTGCCAGTGCCATCGCCCATGAGTATGCCCCCCACCTGCTCAAGGAACCTGCACTTTCATCTGCACCTTCCTCTTTGTCACCGTGTAAGGTGGTATAGTATGCGGGAAGGGGAACCTGAGTTTCCTCTGGGTCAGATTCTGGCTGTGTAGAGTGCGAGGGGAATGTAGTGGTCTGGGTCAATGTACCAGCAGCATCATCCAGCAGTGGCTGGGCCTCAGTGCACTTGTGGCGTCCCCAAGAGTACGGTCGCCACTGTGGCATTGCCTTCCTCCTAGGGAGTGTGTTGTCAAGCTTGGGAGCAACGAAGGATCTCTCTAGCAGTGAAACCAACACAAAACACATTTCCCACTCCAGGCCAGCAGGGAGACCTCCGAACCTGACTGCTGAGGAGCTGCTCTCTGTGGTCGGGAGGAGGTAAGTTAGGGCACTCTGTGCAGGGAAGGGAAAGTGTGTGGATGTGAGAAGGGGAGCTGGAGGATGAGCAGAGTTAAGGCTCACTCCTAGCTGGAGCGCATGGTCCGGATTCCGGTCTCCGAGTTTGTAGGGACACTGACGTTCCTGCAGCAGAAACCGGGGGAAGTAGCAGCTATAAATGCTCTGTACCCAACTAAGGCTCGGAGGCCCAAGCATCGACGTGTGCGAGGCAGAAGGAAAAGGCTACAGCTGTCTGCCATACAAATAAAGTCTGAGGAACATCTGTTAGACAGTAGGCGTTTCAGTGAACCACGGTCCTGTGAGTGCTTCCCCCACAAGCGCTAGAAAGGAGATGTTCAGGAAGGTACATGTTGGCGGAGTGTTGGAAGGGAGCTTTCCATTCTGGTCCTGGAGGTTGGCAGAGGTCCTGACCCGGAGGACACAGCACGGAGGCAGGCATCTGTGTATCCTGCAGACTGTGAGTAAAGCATTGGAACTGCACGCTCTGGTGTCCTACAGTTATTCCAGCACCGCTACATCTGGGTACCAGCACCTACACCGCCTGTGCCTTTCCCCCTTCACTACATCTACACTTCCCTGGGACTCCAGCTCCACCTGTGGGGAGCTTCACCATCTTTGCTGCACAACACCATCAGTACCCAGCACCGAGTACCCCACAGCCCTGGGAGGGCAACCTATATGCCGACTGCTGATCGGGCGGCGTTATTCCCATGAACCTCCAAACAGCGTCCCTGAAGGCAAAGTTTTTGGTTTCCGGGGCAGTATGATTGCAAAGCTGAACCTTAAAGGAATGTCCAAAAGGGCACCACCAGGAGTGGAGCCTGTGGCTTAATTGGACTGCACCCGGGAAACCACTACCATACAAGCTACAGAAAAGATGGACAGATTGCAATCTTTGTCAATTTTGTGTGTGGTGTGGTATGTCCGTTTGTAGTTGTGCTAGCGATTTCTCAGCTTTATTCCGTTAACGACCGAGACTCCGGCATGGCCCCACGGTACGCGTCAAGCTTACTAGAGGGGGGATACGCGAGGCTGTGGCACGAGAGATCGAGCAATATCAGGTCTAGCATTCCAGTACATGTCCGGGGCTGCATGCACGCTACACTGAAAGGACCAGCTTTTGACGCTTAAAGGTGCAGATAACCTGCTGAACTCCGTTAGTGATGGGGATCTGGGATTCAGATTATTCCCCGCGAACGATGATTTCCTAGTAAGTTCAGGTCAACCGCAATTCCGGAGTTAGGCCTAACCGTCATTCCTGAAAAAATTACGTGTCCAAACCACAGGTGCTGTAGCTTGCTTAACAGCTCGGCAGCCGTTCTCAGGCCCAGTATGGATTCAACAACATTGTAGAAAGTTGATAAAGGGTACAGTTTCACCGGATAACACGTATATATGTAGCCTGGTTTACACATTAAAAATATATGTCTATAGATCAGGAGGCAGACTCAGATGTTCTCAGGCCCAGTATGGATTTGACCAGATTGTACAAAGTTGAGAAAGGGTACTTTATCACTGGATAGCAGGTATATATAGCATAGTTTAAACATGTAAAATCTCCGTGTTCTCAGTATGGATTGCACAGCAATCTAAAAAGTGGAAAAAAGGAAATGCATTTGAGGCGTACACAACTATATACTTTTGGTGTTATTTTTAAATCTTCATATATATTTCTGTCTCAGTAATACAGTCCAGCCTCTCCGCAATAGGAAATGAGATGCATACAATTAGTGACATAAAGGCTATTGATTGCAGAAATCTAGGAATTATTATTCACGCGAAAAACTTCCGTCACAATTTTCATAGGCGATGCTGACCCTCAATTAATTTGTGTGTTGAGACAGTGAAAACTTTTTTTTGTGAATAAAGTCTTGCTGTATAGCACTTCCATTGATTCCATCACTGTTACTCATCTCAATCCAATTTTTATCACAGGGAAGCGATGTAAACATGGTGCTCACTGGCTATCATGATCTGTCACGTAACTTTGGAGTGCAAAAGACAGAAGCCACAGGCCGTAGGCGATTCTATTTGATTGGCATGAGAGGGCACATTTTGAAATGTGTGCCGGCATGTCACACGTTTGTGAGTAGGAAAACTGTGAAAGCTGATGATAAACCACCACTGCATGTAATTGTGAGTCGACGTCCATAAGAAATGGAAGCCACTGATCATCTGGAGCTAGAGCCGGCCAGCAGGACAGGGCATAGCTACATCTTAACCATCATTTTTCAGTTCAATACAATTTGTAGTGGCAGTCCCAGTGAAGGATTTGACAGCCCAGACTACACAGCGGAGGAGCAGGGAGAGGTAAACATTGCAAATGCTGGGGCCCTGCCCAAGCAAGGGGGGCACACTCGTGGGCGTCGGTACTGGCACTGGGCCCCTCATAGTATGGCGGTGTGTCTGACGGCGGGTGTGCACCACCACTGTCAGAGACACTTGATTGCACTATGAGGGACCCTTTGCCAGTGCCCGCGCCCAAGAGTCGGCCTACCCACCTGTCCAGGCAACGGCACTCGCACGGTTTTGTGCGCTAGGTGGTGACCCCGGCCATGGGGGGGGCGCCCACTTAGGGAGGTTTACAAAGTGGTATATGTAGATGTGGGTCATTCAGCTGCTGCAAAAGGCGAAATAGGTCAAGTTCACGGAATAGGAGGAGGACCAAAGCAAGCCATTTTTCTGTCAACCTATGTGTCATCAAGGGAAGGTGGGACAAAATCCTTGGAAACCCATGCATGGTTCATTTTAATGAAGATTAGATCATCCACATTTTGGGTTGACAGACGGGTCCTTTTTTCTGTCAGGATTGATCCAGCTGCACTGAAGACTCTTTCCGATAGCACACTTGCAGCTGGGCAAGCGAGTTCCTGTAAGGCATATTGTGCCAATTCAGGCCAGGTGTCCAGTTTAGCGGGACAACATCGATATGGGAGGAAAAGTAGTTGCTAACCATAGTTGACAACTGCTGTCTCGTGTCACATTCCATCGATGCAGTATTACCAGTTGTGTGAGCGGTCCGTGAAAAATCAGTCCACAACATTGTCATGAAACCCCTGTCTCCAACGCCACTTCTGATGTGTGCACCAAGAACACCTCTGCCAAGCTGCCCCCGGCCCGTACGGCTCGTGTGAGAACCATCACCGCTGCTGTGTGCTGGGAATGCCTCAACCAACCGGTTAACCAGAGTTGCTTGTTTAGTAGCCATTATTGGGTCAAGATTCTCCTGTGGCATGATGTTTTGTAATTTGCCTTTATAGCGTGGATCCAGGATGCTGGCCAACCAGTAGTCATCATCGTTCATCATTTTGGCAATGCGTGGGTCCCTTTTTAGGATCTGCAAGGCATAATCTGACATGTGGGCCAATGTTCCCAGTGTCAATGATGCACTGCGAGTGCTGGGTGGAGGAGCACTTTCTGGCAAATCCACATCCCTCCAGTCACGCACAAACCCTGTACCAGACCTTGCCACACCAACATTTTCACTTGCCCCACGAGATGCATCCTCCTCCCCTAAGTAATCATCCCCAACATCATCCTCCTCCTCCTCTTCTTCCTCCACCTCGTCCAGGAGAGGTCCCTGAGCAGACAATGGCTGAATGTCATCAAGGATTCCCTCCACCTCTTCCACCTCGTCAACATTGGCTGCAGACGCCTGCTCCTTAAGGTGCGTCAAAGTTTGCATGAGCAGACGCATAAGTGGGATGCTCATGCTTAGGATGGCGTCGTATGCGCTTACCAGCCGTGTGCATTCCTCAAAACACTGAAGGACTTTACAGAGGTCTTTCAGCTTCGACCACTGCACACCTGTCAACTCCATGTCTGCTCTCAAAGTGCCTGGCCGTGTATCCTCCCACAAATGCATTATGGCCTGCCTCTGCTCGCACAGTCGCTCAACCATGTGCAGGGTGGAGTTCCACCTTGTTGCAATGTCGATAATGAGGCGGTGGTTGGGAAGGTGGAGCAATCGCTGCAGCTTCTGCATACGAATGGAGTGTACAGGCAACCGGCGGATGTGCGCGCACAGTCTTCGCACCTTCTGGAGCAGGGCTGTTAACTCCGGATAATTATTGAGGAAGCACTGCACCACCAGGTTCAAGGTGTGAGCCAAGCAAGGTATGTGGCTGAGTTTTGAAAGGGCTATGGCTGCCACAAAATTACGGCCGTTATCACTAACTACCTTGCCTGCCTCAAGATGTACACTGCCCAGCCATGACTCAGTTGGTCGCTGAAAGTACTCGGCCAGCACCTCGGCAGTGTGTCTGTCACCCAAACACATCATCTGCAACACAGCCTGCTGACGCTTTCCACTAGCTGCTCGATAGGGGGACACCTCGTGTGCAACAGTGGCAGCTGCAGATGGAGTGCCCGTACGACTGCGCTCTGTGGACGAGCTTTCGCTTCTGGAGGAGGAGGAGGAGGAGGAGGAGGGTCGAACGCCTACAGCCAACTGTTTCCTATACCGTGGGCTAGGCAGCACTGTCCCACCACCGCTGTCCCCTGTGGACCCTGCATCCACCACATTAACCCAGTGCGCAGTGATGGACACGTAACGGCCCTGGCCATGCCGACTGGACCGTGCATCAGTTGTGAGGTGCACCTTTCCACTCATTGACTGCTTGAGTGCATGGACAATGCGGTCTTTCACATGAAGGTGGAGGGCTGGGATGGCTTTGCGAGAGAAGAAGTGGCGACTGGGTAGGTCATAGCGTGGTACTGCATAAGCCATGAGTTCGCGGAAAGCTGCACTTTCCACCAACCGATAGGGCATCATCTCTAACGAGATTAGTTTGGCAATATGGGCGTTCAAACCCAGTGTACGCGGATGAGAGACTGAGTACTTTCTTGACCTACTCATAGTGTCTGGGAGGGTGAGCTGGACTTGAGAGCTGCATATGGTGGAAGTAGCGGTGGACAGGGCGGACTGACAGAGGGTTGATGATGGTGATGGAGTTGGTGTTCTTCCTGATGGCCTAGATTCAGTCTTTCGTTGATATAACAGTGGGATTCCCTGACTGCTGTGGCCTTGCAGCGACACCTCAACATTTGCTGCTGTGCTAACCGGTGGGCTTACAGTGGAGGAAACAATGTAGCCTTGCTGACTACCTCCTTTGTGATCAGCTGCACATGTGGTACTTGAGGTTTGGTGTTGTGTCCACGCTTGCAAGTGCATGCTGGTTAAATGTCTAAACATGCAACTGGTGTTCACATTTTTCAGATTTTTCCCTCGGCTAAAGGTCTTTGTGCACTTCTTACAGATTTCCTTGGCCTGATCATGAGGATTTTGTTCAAAAAAGTGCCACACTGCACTCTTCCTACTTTAGCAGACATTTTGCGGCCTAGCATGCTGTGATATTTTGACCCTCTGGACAAGCTGTCCAGCAACTCTTTTGATTTTTGGAACCTGTCTTTGGAGTGCTCCGGGCCTGCCAGATAACAGCTGTTGCGATGTCGATGTCTGCTGTGGATGCTCCTCCTCCTCATCTGAGCTATTGGAAGCAGCACCCTCTTCCCCCAATGGATGCCAATCTGGGTCAACAACTGGGTCATCCATCACCTCCTCTACAATGTCATGTGCACCTTCCTCTGTGTCACCGTGTATGGTGGTATAGTGTGCGGGAAGGGGCACCTGAGTCTCATCAGTGTCAGAATCTGGCTCTGTACACTGCGAGGACAATGTAGTGCTCTGAGTGAATGTACCTGCAGAATCTTCTATCAGGTTGGGTAATTCACCAATTCACTTGATAATCCAGGCATGGTATGTGAAAACAGCTCCATGGAGTAATCAGTAGTATGGCCTGCGTCATCCTTCAATCTTGGTTGGGGTGAAGGACACAAGGAAAGGTGTGGTTCATGAACATGAGCCTCCAATGACGACTCAGTGCTTTTATTTTTTACAACTTCAGAAGAGGAGGCGATAGAGCTGGAGGCTGAGTCAGCAATGTAAGACAAAACTTTTTCCTGAAGCTCTGGCTTTAAAAGCGGTTTGCCAACTCCTAGAAAACTAAGCCTTCGAGGCCTTGTGGAGCCAGACGATGATGCAGGCTCAACACCTCCTCCATTCGGTCCTATTTTGCTTTTGCCACTTCCATCAGATCCACCACCAACACCATCATTACCAGCTGCCAACCCCTGCCCTCTTCCACCAGCCTTCCTCATTCTTGGTAGAAATGTAGACAAAATCCAACAAACTATATAGTAATGTAAAACAAGGTACAAGGTGTCTATAGGACAGGGGAGATTTTGAATTTCTGCACATACTTGTGGACACTGGACACTTTTGGATTGTGTGAGGCCCACTGAATATCACAGCGCTATGTCACAGGCCCGATGTCGCAGGTGTGAAAAATGTCACTAGAGGATAATGGAGATTTTGAATTTCTGCACACACTTGTGGACACTGGACACTTTTGGATTGTGTGAGGCCCACTGAATATCACAGCGCTATGTCACAGGCTTGATGTCGCAGGTGTGAAAAATGTGACTAGAGGATAACGGAGATTTTGAATTTCAGCACACACTTGTGGACACTGGACACTTTTGGATTGTGTGAGGCCCAGTGAATATCACAGCGCTATGTCACAGGCAGAAATTGGCTAGTGTATGACAAACTACAAGGTGTATATAGAATTGGGCAGAATAGGAATCTCCCTAGAGTGTAGGTCTGTAAGAACGGAACAAGTCCTCGACTTATCCTTACAGAGCGACACACAGATAGCTTCACTGTGGCCGTGATAACAGCTGTTACACAGTACTGAGAGAGGAGCGTGCACGTACACGGCTGCCCCGTGTACGTAAAATTGTCAAGCTCCGTGTTTTTTAAATATACGGACTGACACACGCTGTCTCTCTATAGTTTTGAATGTGATCAAACAGCAAATATATTTAACTGTTTGAAAGCTAGACAAAACTAGAAGGTGCAGGTCTGTAAGAACGGAACATGTCCTCGACTTATTCTTACGGAGTGACACACAGATCGCTTCACTGTAGCTGTGATAACAGCCGTTACACGGTACTGTGTGAGGAGTGTGCACCGCTGTATGGTGTGAAAAAATGCACGCTCAGTATCTCACCAGGACAAAAAAAAAATTGGGATTGCTTTTAAAAAAGCAGTTTGCAGAGCAGTGGGTAAACAGCAATGCAGCCGTCAGGAAGCCTTAGAAGGCAGCCTAACAACCAACACCGCTGATCCAGAAAAATATAGCCTCCACTTGCACTGCACACACAGTGACTGGTGTGTTGTACAGGCAAAATCGCTAGCAGCAGAAGCAGTTTTTGGTGTCTTCTTCCCTGCCTAACGCTCTCCCCACAAAATCATCATCAGCAGCAGCTCTCCCTATTCTGAGATCAGCATGAGTAACATGGCGGTCGGCATGCACGCCCTTTTATACCACCTGTGACGCCCACCAAAGCAAGCCAATCACTTGCATGCCCTTCTGAAAGATGGTGGTGACCCCTGCCTATGTCATCACGTTGCCCACAGTGTCCGTGGATCCTGATTGGGTGAAAAAGAGCGCAAAACAAATTTTTGAAACACGACTTTGGCGCTTAAGTCGCCGACCACGTGGCCGACCTCATCCTAGGGTCGGGTTTCGTTTCATGAAACCTGACTTTGCCAAAAGTCGGCGACTTTTGAAATTTTTTGACCCGTTTCGCTCAACTCTAGTCACCATTCCTTCGGGTCATGTTCGCATCCAAGAGCACCAAACAACCCCAAGACATCATTGCAAAAGGTTAAACTGTCAACATGGTTGAAAAATTGATTAAGGTCATCTTGACGAATGTGAAAAACAGAATCTCTTGTTCCTGGTAATAAGAGATTCCGTTCTAGTAGCCTTGATCCCAATAATTCTGCCTGCCTATTTAACAATTTCAAATCTCTGACCAAGTCACTCAGATCAGCTTGACTGAACAGATGTGGATTAGATGTAGAAGGCTCAAAGTCAGCGTCTGCAGCAGTTTCATTTTCCACTGACATTGTTAGTTCATCTTCATCATCCTCCATTGTACATACTTTGGGCAGCTTTGGAACACAAAGACTTTCATCATGTGGCACTGGTCTTATGGCTGAAGGAAGATTAGGATATTCTATTGATTTCTTGTTCTTTGCTGAACATCCTGTTACATTTGCAAGGCAGAAGTAGCAATCTGTTACATGATCTCTCTGCTCTCTCCATATCTTTGGGACAGCGAATGGCATTGAAGGTCGTGATCCATTCAGCCATGCTCTAAGTATGTCAGTATTGTCTTTTGATTCCTCCCCTGCCCAGGAGATGTGGTATGCTCCGCACACGGTCAGCCAAATGATTCACTGCGCCTGTGCGTAATTCACATAATAAGTGCTTGCATATGTGTAGATCAGCGATATATGTTATTTCA
The DNA here is from genome assembly GCF_039654945.1 of Dendrobates tinctorius. Lineage (NCBI taxonomy): Eukaryota > Metazoa > Chordata > Amphibia > Anura > Dendrobatidae > Dendrobates > Dendrobates tinctorius. Next base: position 4,276,405 of record NW_027361858.1, on the reverse strand, counting down.
GTGGAAAATACAGAATATATTGTTTCAGAAAAAGTTCATATGAGTTTTTAGAATTATAACAATATTATAATGTTTCATATCATTTCTCAAAAACCTTAAGTGATAGGAAAAATCTAAAGTCATTTCTGAAATCAGCATGAAAAAAATCTATCAGCAACACTCAAAATTGTCCGAGGGACAAAACCTTGGTAACACAGTGTTATAGGGGTTTGAATGCCATCACCATCAAAAACAAGTACCCTTTGCCACTCATTTCTGAGCTCTTTGATAGACTGCAGGGTGCTTAGATATTTACTAAGTTGGATCTGCGTGGGCTTATAATTTAATACACTTATGAGAAGACTGCATTTAATACTCGGAAAGGTCATTATGAGTATTTATTAATGCCGTTCGGTCTCTACAATGCTCTTGCGGTATTCCAGTACTTCGTTAATAACATCTTTTAAAAGTTGTTATTCACCTCTGTAGTGGTGCATTTGGATGACATACTTATTTATTCACCAGATCTAGATGCTCACCAAAGAGATGTCTGTAGAGTCTTCGATCTCTAACGTGCCAACTCCCTCTTTGACAAATTGGAGAAGTGTGTGTTTGAGCAGGAGTCTCTACCTTTTCTAGGGTATATTAGTTCAGCCAAGGGCTTGGCAAAGGACCCTGCCAAGCTGGAGTCTGTGATGAACTGGCAGGAACCGCCTTACCTTAAAGCGGTGCAGCGCTTTATGGAGTTTATGTACTATTACCTCCAGTTCATTCCCCACTTCTCTACCCTTGCAGCTAAGTCCTTAGTCCTCACCAAGAAGGGAGCTAATCCTAAACAGTGGTCCAAGGAGATCTCTAAGGCCTTTATTTCCCTGAAGTTTCACTTCGCTAGGGCGTCCGTGCTGTATTGGCCCAATGTGGATAAGCCCTTCATCCTGAAAGTGTATGCCTCCTCCGTCGATGCTAGAGCAGCCCTGTACCAGAAGGATGCTAAAGGTCGGAAATGTCCTTGTTTCTTTTTTTCTAAGACCTTCTCACTGGTGGAGAAAAACTATTCTATCGGGGACAGGGAATTACTGGCCATGAAGTTGGCTTTCTCGAAGTGGAGACATCTCCTAGATGGCGCTCGGCATCCATTCAAGTTTTTAACAGACCACTAATATTTGCTATACTTGCAGATGGCTCAATAGCTGAATTCTTGCCAGGCCAGGTGGTCCTTATTCTTCTCCCGGTTTAATTTCACCATCCATTGAATGGTGGCTCCGGTGTGACTAGAGCAGTTGCCTCCGGGCAAATCTTATATACCGCCTAACCTGCAGCCGGAGGTCCTCTCTTGGGCACACACTTCTAAGTTGGGAGGGCATTTCGGCATCAAGAGGACCACTGAGCTTTTGGCAAGGTCTTCTTGGTGACCTGTGACGTGAGGGACTATGTCCAAGCTTGTATCTCTTATGCCAGGAATCAGCCTTCCAGGCTGAGACCCGCCGACTTGCTTCATCTTTTGCCAGTAGCAGATAGGCCCTGGGAGATGGTTGGGATGGCCTTGTTGTGGACTTGCCCAAGTCCCATAACAACAAGTTTATTTGGGTAGTCACCGACCATTTTTCCAAAATGGTGCATCTGGCCCCCCTTCCGCACATACCATGTGCACGGGGCTTGGCAGTACTATTCGTTAAGTATATTTTCCACCTTCATGGAATGCCTGACAAGATTGTCAAAGACCGGGGTCTTCAGTTTTCGCCTCAGTTCTGGAGAGGGCTTTGTCGGCTGCTCAGCATAGAGCTCAATCTCTCATCTGCGTACCATCCTGAGACCAATGGGCTTGTGAAGAGGACCAATCAGACTCTGGTCACATATTTATGGTATTTTGCTTCTGCCAGGCATGACGACTGGGCGTCCTTGCTTACTTGCGTGGAGTTTGCTCTGAATAATGCCATTTGTGACTCCATGGGGCAGACACCATTTCTCCTAAACTATGGTCAGAATCCGCAGGTTCTCGTGCCCCTGCATGTCTTGTCTTCTGACCCTAGGATGGTGGACTGGGCAGTGGAGGCTCATAACATTTGGGATCGCATGCAGGATGTCATCAGGATTTCTAAAGAGAGAATGAGGGTCTCCGCTGACTCGCATTGTCGTCCCGCTCCAATCTTCACTCCTGGCAATTTAGTGTGGCTGTCAGCTCGGACCATCAGGCAGCATGTCGAGTCCACTAGATTTGCTCCCTGCTACCATGGTCCTTTCAAGGTCCTTGAACAGGTGAATCCTGTAGTCTATCGCCTTAGCCTTTCACTGCCTTTCATCTTCCATGTGTCTCTGTTGAAACCGGTATATATGACTCGGTCTTCTGGGACTCCTGCTGGGAGCTCAGATACATCCTCGGACGATTTAGAGGTCAATACCATTTTCAGGTCCAAGGTGGTGTGCGATCAAAAATTTTTGGGGGGCAATTGGAAGGGTTATGTGCCTCAGGATAGGACCTGGAAGCCTATAGAGCACATTTGTGCCCCCCAGCTTATTACGGCTTTCAAGCGTGGTGAGCATCGCCGAGGGTAATGTTAGGTGCTGGGATTCTCCCACTGCATGTGCTAGATCCCAAGCCTAGTCTGCCTCTGCGGTCTCCCATATTCGGCCACTGAAGGTGCTGCTGAGCATAGAGTCAGTCCCAGCGTCTTGCTCAGGCTCATGCTGTTCGACTGGTTACTGCTGGCTCTCCAGCCAAGTCTATGGTAACCAGTTATAGGCAGCGGCGATCGGATGCTCCGGAGTCTAAGTCCAGAAATCACCTTACTGAGCATGTCCGTGAGGTGTCATCCGCTCAATGGGCAATGTCAGTGAGTGTGTTTGGGATGGTGCTTTGGCTTTATAAGGCTCCTGGTGACACCTGCGGGCATGCTAGTATCATTTTTGCTGATGTGTGTGAGTGGATACGCTACCACTCTGACTGCACGTTTGAGTGTTTTGACCTTGCTCAGCTTAGTACCAGTTAGGGGTTTTGCTTGCCGCTTGGTTTCCAGCATCTGTATCCAGTCATGTGTGCAGTTAGCACAGCTGAGTTACAGAGCAAGTCAAACCACAGAGCCATTTTGCTTCTCTGTGAGTTCAGTACAGGGTTTCGTTTTAGTTAACTAGCGTCAGCATAGTATTTTCCTTTTGACTCTGCGTCTGCGTCTGCTTCAGCTACGTTGGCATGGGTTGATTACAGAGTGAGCTCAACCTATAGCTTCTTCGCTCTGTGAAGTTAATAGAGCTGTGTGCTGTGCATTCTGTTTCACACTGCATGGAGCTGGCGCAGTTGTGTTAGGTGTATGCAAGTCATTTGTTCCGCCATTACCCTAAAGCAGCAGTTTTACATCTCTGCACAGTGGACCCCGGGTCGCGATCGCACCCTATCGTTATTTATATTTGTTGTGATCCGCAGTCCCTTAACACAGAGGATGCCCAAATGCAGGTGTGAAAAACTTGTTGCATCATTCCCAAGAAGACTCATAGCTGTACTAGCTCAAAAGGGTGCTTCTACTCAATACTGAGCAAAGGGTCTGAATACTTATGACCATGTGATATTTCATTTTCTTTTTTAATAAGTTTTCCAAAAATTTCTACATTTCTGTTTTTTTCAGTCAAGATGGGGTGTAGAGTGTACATTAATGAGAAAAAAATGAACTCTTTTGAATGTACCAAATGGCTGCAGTTAAACAAAGAGTGAAAAATTTAAAGGGGTCTGAATGTCTGAATACTTTCCGCACCCACTGTATATATACACACACACTTAACTAGCATTATGATGCTTGGCATAAATAAAACAAGTACCCATTTTAATATGAGAAAATACTAAATATTTTGCATATTTTCTTAGGATAAAAAAAATAAAAATTTTCTTTATGTAATAAAATCTGAAGCTTTTCAAGCTACAATATTTCTGCAGCAATTGTAGATTGCTTCAGGTTATTTTGTTACTAAAAGCACGTATAGTAGATTAACTGTGATATACACACAGAATAAATCTGCACAGTTGGCTACCCTTTTTCTTACCATATTATATATTTCTAAAAGTAAATTGCAGAAAACAAGACTGTAACGATCACATAATCATATGTTTGTGTTAGAACACTAATATTCCAGCATATACAGTAAGTGTTTAAAATTAAATGCTTTACATTTTGCTTGGAACCAATAAATAATGAAGTTGATTATAGATCGTTGGGCCAACACAGCTAGTTGCCCAACCAGCATTTAATCATTAAAAAGCATTTTTTACTATAAAAGATAAATATTTCTAACATAAGATAAGATACTGTAAATATTCATTTCTCTTAAAAGAGTATCTGGTTTAGCCTAGTATTTTTAAAGAGGACCTGACACTTGTTTAAAAACTTAACATACCTTGTAAAAATCCCTGAGCTCTCCTGATTCAGCCATTTTTTCCTGTTTTATGTTGTATCTCTACATTGCAAAGAAATTCACATTAATTTTTTTTGGAAGGCAGTATGTGAAATCTCGGCTTGTAGTTGCATGAAATTTTAGAGTCCTCTTTGGGGGGGTGTGCTTTCACCCCTTCCTTCCAGATGCTGGCATTCACAGATCAGCTGCATCTAAGGGGACTGTCACACTTAGTGATGTACCAGCGATCCCGACCAGCGATATGACGCGGTCAGGATCGCTGGTACATCGCTAAGTGGTCGCTAGTGAGCTGCCACACAGGCAGAACTCACCAGCGACATCGCAGGGGTCAGAGGTCACTACTTACCTGTCAGACGAGGCGATCCTAACGTCCTCCCGCCCGCGTCCATGCGTCGCTCGTCATCACAGCAGGAAGCCCAGCAGGAAGCTGATGACGAGAAACGGTCCAGGACGTTCTCGCGCGATCAGCGATAACCAGCGGGGGAGCGGTCAGAGGTAAGTATCAGACATAGCGATATCGCTAGCAATATCGCTATAACGTCACAAAAACCAGTGATGTTACAGCGATATTGCTAGTGATATCGCTTAGTGTGACAGGCCCTTAAGACTGCTAGACTACTGGAACTGTGACTGGTATTTATAGCTGAGTCCTATTGTAGCGTCTCTGCTAAGTAACTCAGCTTCTTGGCTATGCTCATTTCACATTGGTTAGACTGATAATGTATTATTCAACTATGTACTGAAGATATTGTGCGTTATGGAAATGTGTAATTATAAAGAAGCATTGAAAGAAACCAGACTTGTATATTGACCTGTGATTGGCAAAATCTGAGAGGAAGGGATGAAAACACATGCTAACCTGAGAAAACTATGAAGAAACTCCCAGTTCAGGGGTGAACATATCATTGATGCAACCTGTACGGACACACAGTGGCCCAAAAGGTAAGAGGACCCAATTCCACTTCCAAAACAAGTGGATTTAAGCATTACAATGAGCTACTGTGCTGTAAAATATAAATATATTGGTCTTGCACAGGCGCTTTGTTTTGTTTGTACCGGACAGTGACCCAGTTGCACATCAGACATATTGGGCCCAAAAAGCATTAAGCAATAAATGTGAATATCTCTGCACTGGAGGGAGACAACACAAATTAAGTAACAGAATCAGGGGGCATTTTTACAAGGTATTTTACTATTTTTTTGTTGCAAATGTCTGGTCCTCTTTAAATAACCTGTTAGATTCTCATCCAATAGCTGTGACAGAGAGAATTTGCAAAAATATGAATCTGATTGTTCATACTTGAAAAAAATATGCATTTTACATATTGAAGATATAATTGGGGATAACATTGTGTCGGTTATAAGATTATACAAGAAAAACAAGTTAAAATAGCAAATTTTGTTTATAATTATTTATATTTATTTTTGAAGGCCATGAGATGTTACAAACATCTTGAAATAGGCAAAAAAAAAGCTAGGAGATTGAAGATAAGAAGTAAGGTGACACCTGTTGTCAGGAATCAGATTTCCAGGTAATTGAAAATTTATGGAAAAATAAACTATCAAAGTCAAAAATATCTGGGAATTGCATAAACACATTAGAGCTTTTTGTACATTGAAAAAATAAATAAAAAGTGTTGAATTGTAATTCTTCATGTTCAGGTATTGGAAAATATAAGCAACATATAGGCAGGAGAAAATATGACTCGCAAAGATGTTGCAATGCATATTTGGGATTTCCATCCGCAGTAAAATAAAAATTGTAAGTCTGAGCAATAAACAGGTTATATATGGGGTCAATAATCTATATATATATAATTGCCTTAAATTGTCTGTCATCCACTCTGGATGTCCTCGAATCCCACAATCCACTGCGCCGCACCGGAAGTACGCCGACCGCCATTTTGGAGTACCCAAGTGATACCGCTCGGTTCCAGGATGCAGCTGTGATCCCGAATGCAGCTCGGATACAGGCCACTGCTGCGATCCGGACCGCCGCTGGGATCCCAGCAGCCGCTCGGAACCAGGCCACCGCTGCGATCCCAACCACTGCTGGGATCCCAGCTGATGCTCGGATCCAGGCCACCGCTGCAATCCCAACAGCAGCTAACTACACACGCTGGATCCCACTGCTGCCTGCCCACCCTCCTCCATGCAGTCATAGCCGGCAGGAAAGATCACGGCTTGAGGCCTGTGCTGGAGATTGGGTGTGGCCACTCTCTGGTGGCACTGTAGGGTTGAGCAGGTTCGCAGGATGCAGTGACGAGACACTAGACGACTGATGGTTTGCAAAATAACTTTTATCTAGCTTTAGCCACTGGGCTTGTCTGAACAAACATACAATTAAGAACAAAACAAACAGTCCACGCAGGGACTCAACAATCTTATCCAAATTCTAATGCCACTTAGCCTTCCAGGGACTGCTGGTTTCGTGAGCGTGGCCGCGTTGAGGTCGCTGAGATGGCTGTCCTGAAGTCTCGCTTCCCCGGGAAGGAATGGGGCTCAACAGGCCCTGAAGAAAGTGATGACGGTGGGGCACAACAGGCCCTGAAGAAAGCAATACCGTTGGGGCGCAACAGGCCCTGAAGAAAGCGATGCCGTTGGGGCGCAACACGCCCTGAAGAAAGCGAGGCCGTTGGGGCGCAACAGACCCTGAAGAAAGCGCTGCCGCTGGGGCGCAACAGGCCCTGAAGGAAACGCTGCCGCTGGGGCGCAACAGGCCCTGAAGAAAGCGATGCCGTTGGGGCGCAACAGGCCCTGAAGAAAGCGCTGCCGCTGGGGCGCAACAGGCCCTGAAGAAAGCGATGCCGTTGGGGCACAACAGGCCCTGAAGAAAGCGATGCTGTTGGGGCGCAACAGGCCCTGAAGAAAATGATGGAGGTGGCGCGCGGTGATGACGCAGTTCCCCAGATATAGGAACAAAAACTGTTGGCACAACCCTGAAGATTAAAGGTGGTGCCCAAGTAGGATCCCAATCCGTGAATCTGATATATGTAAGAACTTGGCACACACCAAGAGCTCTGATGCAGAAAGGTGATTTTTAATAGATAACAGTACATACATACACAGACGTTTCGGTCTAGGACCTTCATCAATGTACGATATAATGCACTGTGAGATTCTTAGTGACTGGGCTCTGTGAAATGGATCAGTCCTATGAGGAGGCACATGTAGCCGTCCCACGTGGTAGTATGCAGAGTGTGGATGCGGTATCACCTTTGATTCGCGGAGGATACCGCGTCCACACTCTGCATACTACCACGTGGGACGGCTACATGTGCCTCCTCATAGGACTGATCCATTTCACAGAGCCCAGTCACTAAGAATCTCACAGTGCATTATATCGTACATTGATGAAGGTCCTAGACCGAAACGTCTGTGTATGTATGTACTGTTATCTATTAAAAATCACCTTTCTGCATCAGAGCTCTTGGTGTATGCCAAGTTCTTACATATAGCAGTTCCCCAGATGACCTGTAGCCGTCCTTTATCAAGGAGTCTCTCCCAAAGCCAGGGTAGGGAGCCTTTTATCTCGCCTGTGACGAGGTGGTGTATCTTCAGGCCGGTGACGGCCGGGTCGGCGTGATGGGGGAAGGCTGGGGGGAAGTGTCCAGGCCTCTGTGGCCTGGTTACGGGTACTCACGGCCACAACCTGAGGTAAAGTTCCTCTCTCGCCAAGGCGTGGGGTAGCGGGGATGATTCTCTCAGAACGGGAGCGGGGAGCAGTCTCTGGGAATAGTCTCTCACGTCTCTCTTGTCGGTAAATGTCCAGCTTTCTCCTCGCAGGCTCCTCTCGGTGCCCCTGCAAGTCACCCTGCGTCCTGCCTTCACTCTCTCTCTTCCCCAACTGCCACTTCAGCGTGTCCCCTGCTCCTTTTACCCTAGCCCCGCCCCCTGTTGCCCTGACAACTTCAGTCGCATGTCTCCCTTTGTAATCCTCCTGATGTGATTCCTTCAATAACTCTGATGGCGGTTCCCTTGGTTCCGACCCAATCACTATATGGGGGTCCTCCTCCCCACATTCCCCCACCCTGTAAACTCGCCAGTCCTCGGGCGAGGGAGTTAGTCTATTGAAATTGGCCTGTAAAGGTGTCAATATTCGTTGCCATACGAACTGGTCTTGTTCATACCATTCGGGGGGTTTGCCGGCTGTTGACGGCTCGGAGCGTCTAAGTTCGACTGGGGTGGAATCTTCTGGGGTGGTGGATGTCGGTGGGCTGCAAGATGCCGGTGGGTTAATTGTGTCAACTGGCTCATTATTGGGTGGAGGGCCCTTGGGAACTGGAGGGAAATCCTCGTCGTCCGAGTCCCAGCATATGGACTCCGGTTCGGATGTCTTCGGGACGGGTTCCAGTTGCTTCGGGTCGGTGGAAATACACAGGCGTAACATATTACGATGCACAATGCGGGTGGGCAGTGTTTCATCCTGCTCGGGCCGTATTTCGTACACAGGTCCTTCTGGATGGATACGGCATAGTACCCGATAAGGACTCTCTTCCCATCGTGACTCCAGTTTATTCTGGGGGCATTGATCTAGTACAAGCACATGGTCCCCGCTTTGGAGATGGGAAGGGGAGGTTGTATTCTTCCCTGGGTGTTCCCAGTCTTGAAGTTTGGTATGTACAATTCGGTGAAGAGTTTGCAGCCTGTGGCGATGATTTCGGACCCAAGATGACACTCCGGTCCAGGGCCGAGGCTCTTCGGGGTCCAACTCTACCTCCGTGATCCCTTTACCCTCTCGTCCGAACAGCAGGAAATAAGGAGTATAGCCCGTAACTCGATGTACCCGATTATTATAAACCCATACTAATTCAGAAACATATTCAGGCCAACGAGCTTTCTTGTCACTCTCCAGAGTGTGTAGCATTTGAATCAATGTCCGATTAAATCGCTCACAAGCCCCATTCCCTTGTGGGTGATATGGTGTGGTCCGGGATTTATCAATCCCATAAAGATGATGTAGTTCCTCCATAACTTTCTCCAAAAAACATGTTCCCTGGTCGGAATGTATACGTTGAGGACAGCCGTACACTTGTATAAAGTTTCTGCAAATTGCGGAGGTGGCTGACTCCGCGGTCTGGTCTCGAGTAGGGGTGACCACAGCGAACTTGGTGAAATGATCCACCATGATGAGGCAGTGTTCGTATCCCTGGAATGCGGGACCAATGTGCAAATAATCCACCGTCAGGAGCTCAAAGGGTGCTGAAGGGTGCTCACAATCATCTGTGTTGCGGCCCACTGAGCAGGCGGTTTGGCCAATTCACATAAGCGGCAGGTACGGCAAAGTTCGTCCACAACAGTCGACATGCGTGGGTGATAAACTTTCTGTTGTAACCATTGCAAAGTCTTTTTGACTCCAAAGTGGGCCCCTTTTTCGTGAGCCTCTCGAGTCAGTTCGTGTAGTTGAGCTCCAGGCATAACCACCTGCCAAACAGTCGTTGAGGTTGTTTGCGAAGTGATTTTACGGTACAGTAGTCCCTTTTGGATAATCAGTCTCTCCCATTGTCGCAGCATCAACGACAGGTCTTGGGTCAAAGTTTGTCGTTGAGTATCAGTGGGTAATTGACCAGCGGCGACCCATGTCCGGAGAAGTCCAACTTCTTCATCTTCTTGTTGCTGTTGTATCCATTTATCCCGAGATTGTTCCAGGATGCCCCTGTGGGCCTCTGGGGAAGATACTTTTGCATCAACATTGGTGAGCACGGCAGCGGTAAGAGCGAACGGTATTTCCTCTCCTTCTAATTCTTCATCTCGATTCTGTCTGGGAGTTGTATGTCGAATCCTGGAGAGAGCATCTGCATGAACATTCTCGGCCCCTCTTTTGTAAATAATCTTGTAATTGTACTTTGCCATTCGGGCCACCCATTGCTGCTCCAAAGCCCCCAACTTGGCGTTTACAAAATGAGCCAGTGGGTTGTTGTCAGTTCGCACTACCACCTCGGAGCCCGCTAGGTACTCTGCGAATCTCTCCGTCATAGCCCACACCACTGCGAGGAGCTCGAGCTTAAAAGAGCTGTAATTGTCAGGGTTACGCTCGGAGTCATGGAGTGAATGGCTTCCATATGCGATCACCCTCTCCCGGCCATCCTGAACCTGTGACAAAACAGCCCCTAGCCCGTGAAGACTCCCGTCAGTGTGCAGGATGAACGGCTGAGAGAAATCCGCATAAGCCAACACTGGGGCATCCGAGAGTGCAGCCTTGAGATCTCGGAAGGCCTCTTCCTGAGGGTGTTGCCACTGGATTTTTCGCCCATTGGCCGCAGCGGGAGCCCCCTTCAGCAGGTCATGCAGGGCTCGAGCTCGACATGCAAAATTCTTTACGAAACGACAGTAATATCCAGCTAACCCCAGAAAAGCCCGCACGTCTTTCACCGTCTCGGGGGTAGGCCATTCCTGGATAGCAGCAATCTTCTCCCGGGATGGCCTCACACCCTCTGCCGAAATGACATGACCCAGATACTCAATCTGAGAGCGAAATAGGTGGCATTTCTGAGGTTTCACCTTCAACCCGCACTTTTGCAGCCGGCTGAGTACCTGTCACAATCGCTTCAGGTGGTCCTCGAAGGAGGCGGCATAGACAATGATGTCGTCCAGGTAGATCAACGTGGCCTCAAAATTGAGATCCCCTAGACATCGCTCCATCAATCGCTGAAAGGTCCCGGGGGCGTTGGCCAGCCCGAATGGCATTCGATTAAACTCAAACAGTCGCATGGGCATTATGAACGCCGTCTTAGCTCTGTCCTCTTCTGACATGGGCACCTGCCAGTACCCACTGGCCAAATCCAGGGTCGAAAAATATGTTGCTTTGCCCAATGCAGACAGAGATTCTTCTATGCGAGGCAGTGGGTATGAGTCTTTAATAGTGCAAGCATTCAATTTCTGATAATCCACACAGAATCGTAGTGTACCATCTTTCTTCTGGACCAACACGATGGGGGCCGCCCCAGGGCTTTGACTTTCCCGTATCACCCCTTTTTGCAGCATCTGAGCCAGCAAAGTTTTCACCTCTTGATAGAGTTGTGGCGGGATCTGTCAATATCGTTCTCGGATAGGGGCCGCTCTTGCTGTGGGGATCTCATGAGTGATGGCGGTGGTACACCCAAAGTCGTCCTCATGGCTAGCAAATACTTCATGGTACTGTCCCAGCAATGCTTTTACTTGTGAAAGTTGGGCCGCAGTTAGTCCAGAAAGCTTGGCCCGCACCTGTTCCAAAATATTTCGGCCCTTCTCTTGTGTCGAGACTTCATGGGCCTGTAAGGTTCGTATTGTTACCTCCCAAGGATCCTCGGGGTGTACTCGTAATTGAACCGCAGGAGCGGGCAGCACTTCTTCTAAAGGCTTTACTAGTTTGGCCAGTACAGTCCGTGCTTTCAGAATGGTATCTCGGTCTTCAAGGTTAACGCAGCGGACCAGGACGGTTCCTTTTTGCACCGTAGCGAGGGAACGGGCCACCAGTATGCCAGGAGGTAAGTGCTCTGAGTGACACGGCTCCACCTGCACCTCTACGCCCTCCAAAGGTATCGGGGCCTGAATTGGCAGGGCCACCACTGTCTGTCCAGGAGGCAGCACAAGCAGGGGTGCCGCTGTCGCTATGACCTTGCCCAGAGCCTCACCCTCCTGGCAGTCCCGATGCACCCGCGCACCTTGCACCAGCTGCTGGAATACCTGTCCCTGAGCTGTGCGAGAACCCCACTGCTTCAGTTTCCTTTGTGTGGGATCATTAAGCATCAGGTTACCAAACTCTTTTAAAATATTCATGCCTAGGGTGACGGGGTGTCGTTGATCAGCTTCTCCTTGAATCAGCACCACCCCTTTGCGGCCGAGGGGTTTACCGCACAACGTCACCTGCACCCACACTACCCCGGCAACCGGGACCGGCAGTTGGTTGACGGCTACTAGTCTAATCATGGGCCCCCACTGAGGCCTTGCTGCCTCCGGAAAGTTTCGTTGAAAGTACGCTGCGGGCATAGTGGTTACTTGTGACCCCGTGTCCACCAGACACCGGACGGCCCGGCCCTCTACTTCTGCCCAAACTACCGGACACTTTGCTACCAAATCTTCGGGACTTCCATCAACCCTAGTTGTGGTTTTCGGCTCCGAGCAGTGTCCCCCCAGCCCGGAGCCCTTTAGTTTAATGGCCGCTGGGGTGGGTATCTCCCACGCCGCGGACACTCTCCGGCGAAGTGGCCTGGTTCTCCACACTCATAACACCGGGCCGGTATAGATTGACCACCCCGCGGAGAGCGTGACCCCCAGGGACCGAGATTAACACTGGGTCGTCCAATCTCCGGTTCGGTTCTTCTCTTTACTTCAGCCAACTCGCTCTTAATATTTTTCAATTCTCGCTTCATCTCCTCCACCCACTGAGGTTCCTCAACTGTGTTCGAGGAGGCCTCCACACCTCGGACCTTCCCCACGGGGACCGCCATCCCCTGCTCTTGCTCCCGAACCCGTGCCTGACTTCCCACTTCTGAAAAGTCTATTTGGGGATTAATTCTGATCTGTTCCCGCTTTATCAGTGGATCTCGCAGTCCAGTCACCAGTAGGTCATGTAGGGTAATGTCAACAGGTCCTACCCCTACCCCGTGTTTTCTTTCAATAGCCATATGCAATTCTTGGAGTACATTCATATACTGAGTAATCGTCTCCCCCTCTGCCTGCATCCGGCTAAACAGACGGGTCCTTAACTCTCCCACATTAGTGGGATCCCCGTGGGTCTGTTCCACTATCTGCAACACCTTTTCAAAAGTGTTGCGGTGCCCCGGAGGTTTCAACATCACTGACCTCCGCACCTCCGCGTCTAGGGCCATGAGTGCCACTTCAGCTTCCCGGTCAGGGGTCATTGGGTGCATCCGAAAGAGCCCCCGCATTCGCTCCGTCCAGCTCCACAGCATAGCATTGGAGCCGGAGAATCTAGGCAGGTTGTTCAGCATGGCCCCCTGTTGTGAGTTCATTTTCCCCTTCACTACTGAGGCCCGAGGAACTCCCTCTTCTGGTAAAGAAAGGTAGTGAGCCTGATTATCAAACACCTGAGCCTGATTATGATGACTGGCTGAGTGGAGTTACTGACTGGATATAAGGCTGCCGACGCCCTTCTGCCCTGCGGGTGATTTCTCTGTGGGATCCTTGGAGACCAGTCTGAATTCCTGCTCCTCTAAAGCTAAGTATTCTGCTCGGCTTTTTGCATTGGTGCTTTGACTTTGTTTTGCTTTGTTTTTCTGGATTTCTGCCATTCCCTGCTGGGGTGTGCTGAATTCCTTTAGCTCTGTCTTCTGAAAATACCTGAGTGCTGATTTAGTTTTTGAAGCCTAGCTGCTTCAGGGTCTTTTTCATATCAGCTTGTTGGCTTATGTCTTTGATAGGGTTTTGGCAGATTGCAGACAGCAACCTTCCTTTCCTTTTCTGTTTAGTTAGCTTGGGCCCCATCGTTTGCTCAGCCTATCTTTCTATCTGTGTGAGTGTTTTTTCATCTTGCTTCACCGTCATTATATGTTGGGGGCTGCCTTTTACTTTGGGGTCTGCTCTGGGGCAGTTTAGATTTCCTTTTCTGTCTTTACGCTATTTAGCGCTCTGGCTGTGATCGAGGGGTCTAGGGCATCGTAGGAACCCCCCACGGCTACTTCTAGTTGTGTTGATAGGTTCAGGGGTCTGCAATCTGATAGTTGCCAACTTCTCTGGTTTTCTGGACGTAGCTTCTATTTTTGTGTCTGCCTCCTACGGTGACTCAATCATAACAGTCCCCAATGAAATGCTAGTATGGGGGCCCTCATTATTTACAGAGTCTACAGCTTCCCCCTGACCTGTGCCACCACTGTCTACGCTCGGAGACTGCATCCTGCCGACTACGCCAAGTGTAGGGTTGAGTAGGTTCGCAGGATGCAGTGACGAGACACTAGACGACTGATGGTTTGCAAAATAACTTTTATCTAGCTTTAGCCACTGGGCTTGTCTGAACAAACATACAATTAAGAACAAAACAAACAGTCCACGCAGGGACTCAACAATCTTATCCAAATTCTAATGCCACTTAGCCTTCCAGGGACTGCTGGTTTCGTGAGCGTGGCCGCGTTGAGGTCGCTGAGACGGCTGTCCTGAAGTCTCGCTTCCCCGGGAAGGAATGGTGCTCAACAGGCCCTGAAGAAAGTGATGACGGTGGGGCGCAACAGGCCCTGAAGAAAGCAATACCGTTGGGGCGCAACAGGCCCTGAAGAAAGCGAGGCTGTTGGGGCGCAACAGGCCCTGAAGAAAGCGCTGCCGCTGGGGCGCAACAGGCCCTGAAGGAAACGCTGCTGCTGGGGCGCAACAGGCCCTGAAGAAAGCGCTGCCGCTGGGGCGCAACAGGCTCTGAAGAAAATGATGGAGGTGGCGCGCGGTGATGACGCAGTTCCCCAGATGACCTGTAGCCGTCCTTTATCAAGGAGTCTCTCCCAAAGCCAGGGTAGCGAGCCTTTTATCTCGCCTGTGACGAGGTGGCATATCTTCAGGCCGGTGACGGCCAGGTCGGCGTGATGGGGGAAGGCTGGGGGGAAGTGCCCAGGCCTCTGTGGCCTGGTTACGGGTACTCACGGCCACAACCTGAGGTAAAGTTCCTCTCTCGCCAAGGCGTGTGGTAGCGGGGATGATTCTCTCAGAACGGGAGCGGGGAGCAGTCTCTGGGAACAGTCTCTCACATCTCTCTTGTTGGTAAATGTCCAGCTTTCTCCTCGCAGGCTCCTCTCGGTGCCCCTGCAAGTCACCCTGCGTCCTGCCTTCACTCTCTCTCTTCCCCAACTGCCACTTCAGCACGTCCCCTGCTCCTTTTACCCTAGCCCCGCCCCCTGTTGCTCTGACAACTTCAGTCGCATGTCTCCCTTTGTAATCCTCCTGATGTGATTCCTTCAATAACTCTGATGGCGGTCCCCTTGGTTCCGGCCCAATCACTATATGGGGGTCCTCCTCCCCGCAGCACCACACACCATTTCCAGCACAGGCCACAAAACACAGTCATTCCTGCCGGCTGTGAGAGGGGTGTAACAAGAAGATGTAATGAGGGGGGAGTAATGAGAGGGATACCGCTGCCGGAACCCTACTGCCTGACTACACACGCCGGATTCCGCCGCTGCCTGCCCACCCACCTCCATGCAGTCACAGCCGGCAAATAAGTAAGACCGCGGCTTGAGGCCTGTGCTGGAGATTGGGCACGGCCACCTTCTGGTGGCGCCGCACACCATCTCCAGCACAGGCCGCAAAACACCGTCTTTCCTGCCAGATGTGACTGCATGGAAGTGGGTGGGCCACTACCCCCAGCGCCACAAAGTTGCCCCCATCGTGATTTTACTGCCCTCCTGATGCGATAGCATCGGGCACACATCTAGTATTAAATATAAGCAACAAATTGACTCAGCTTGAATGAGAATGGATTTCCCTTCATAAAGTTATGGTGCCTGTACAGCAAAGTGTTTCCAGCAGAAAACACTGTTAAACACTTTGAGTAGTCACAAAATTTTACATTATTTGCATAATGCAGAGTTGCACAAACATTTTGCAACTTTTGGCATTTTCACAGCAATTTCAAGACCTCTGTTAAACTGGATGAAGCTAAGGAGGAGCTGTTGTGGGATGGAGCGTTGCTATGCCTGACCATCAAATTCTTGTAAAGTGATGTTCTTTCTTATGCAAGGAAGGTTACTCTAGGCCCTGGCTGGAATAACATTTATAGTGAAGCGCAATGAGGCACTCTTAATTATATATGAGCGAATGAGTTCAGAAAACGTTCGCCAATCTCAAATTCAGCACGAACGTAGCACATTCGGATTCATGTTCACAAAGTCAGCATAAGTCAGTGACAGCTCAATACATCATAACGTTTCCACTAATGCTCTTGTTATTACTTTGGCTAGGATAGTGCTGCAGTATGAAGAGTGGAGAGGCTGGAGGACGAGTTTGATGAGGTGAGGGTTGTATCTGGGTCAGAGGAGCATGTGGAGAGGTTACAGCAGCGAAGTGTGCATTCTTTTTGTTCCTTAGCATTGCGTGCTGATTCTGGCAACCAATCAAGGCACAGAAACCATCCACAACATCATGACACAAGGTCTTCTGTGATTGGTTGCCAAAGTCACATGTCCATGACCATATAAAAAGCAGATGTCTTATTTTGCTGGCACCTTTTGCTCAGTGCCACAGTACAGTAAGGTCACTCCTGCGCTAGTGTGGGTGCTGAAAGTGAACCTGTGTGAAGTCAATCTTCCAGCATCGAAGTAGATTGTGCAAAAACTGTGTGGCAGTCTCCGGAAGCCCCATTACCTAGTCCAAATCATTTGTGTTAATACTGTGTTTCGGTGTCAAATCAGAAGGCCAGATTTCCACTAAAAAAATTGTTAGGCCGACTTTACTGGTGCAGCCACGAGGCCCAATTAGCTACTCCTAATCCTTTGTGCTAAAACTGTGTTTTAGTGGCAATCCACAAGGCCAGATTTCCACTTAAAAATTTTTAGGCCTAATATAGTGGTGCAGCCTAGAGGGCCAATTAGCTACTCCCAATCGTTTGTGCTAAAACTGTGTTTCTGTGGCAAACCAGAAGGCCAGATTTCCACTTAAAATTTGTTAGGCCTAATATAGTGGTGCAGCCACTAGGCGCAATTAGCTACTAAAAATAGGTTGTGGTAAAACTGTGTTTCAGTGGGAAATCAGAAGGCCAGATTTCCACTTAAAAATTGCTAGGCCTAGGCATAACAGTGTTGTTTAGGCACACTATCTAAGAAAATAAATAGTGATTTCTCATTTAGTGACAAGTGACTGACATCTATGGGCCTAAGGTTGTCAAACAGGAGGGCACAGGAAGGGAAGGCTACTTATAACACGAGTGAGAAAAACCAAGGTAATGGTGGAAGGAGAAATAGGCTTGGTGTTCAATGTGTATGTGGGTTAGGTATTAATGTGAATTAAAGCTTAACTGAACAAACACCGTATCGCCCTATCCAAAGTCTGCTGACAACATCTGTTTATTTTACATACATAGACTAAGCATATTAAAAAGTGGGAAACCACTAAGTGATGCAAAAATACTAAAAACCTCCACACACAAAGCTTACAGAGTCATTGTTGAGTTGTGTGTAAAAATAGGGCAATTAAACAGATACCTATGGTGGGGATATGCACACGAATAAGGGAGTAGGTACCTATGGTGAAATGTTAACCAAGGACCCTGCATGACCAAACATTACTTGCCACGGATAAACCCATACCTAATGTAAAACAAAAGAGCCCATTCCACTTCAACAGCAGAATACAAATGTATTACACATGAAGCAATACCTGTAGTGTAGGAAACAGCACACAGCATAAGACCCACCACAGGTTTCGGCAGTTTGCCTTCATCCGCGGTGATATCACACTGTCAAACATGACTATTTAACACAACCAGACACCAATCAAAATGCCCATACACACCAGATCCTTGATGAATTATGCTAAATCCTCTGTTTACAGCTGACTGGAGGGAGGTGAGAAAAGGTGAAGAGAAGTACTTATCCTATCAGAGGTCCCATTTGTATTAATCTCACAGGGGCCATATCTCTTCCAGTCCATAGTGACGCACGCAGTCCCGCCAGTCCGGCTACTGCACCACATGATAACATCAAGAGAAGGGCCTGAGCCACAGGACCTGTGAAACCCCTGCCCACCTGGTCACATGGGTGCAAGTCTGGACATGTGACCCAAGCCCCGCCCCCGATACACACTTCCAGAGACACACAAGCCAGAGCCAAAAAGACTCGTGCGCACAGGGTTGGAGGAAGGAACCAGGTGTGGGGACCTACCTAGAGAAACTGCACAGGGAGATTTGCAGATAGGCACAAGTTAGGCACAAGTATACAGTGATAAAGGAACAGAAGTGGGAAATGTGTAAATATAAAGGTATAATCCCTCCGTTCACCAGTGAAAGCACAAATATTACCCTTTATATCTATGGAAAATAAAAAGTATACCTAGAAGCAAAATATTATTGATAGGGATCACTATACCCCATGTCACCATGCAGGCTAAGAAACAGTTAAAGTCCATACAAAGTGGACAAGTATATAAAAATATATGCATGGAAACATGGGGTCATATTTAAGCCCATATGCATATGCAAATACATAGAAGGCAATGGAGAGATTATTAATAGAGATCAATGTACCCCATGTGCTCATGCAGACTAAAAAATGTGGAAGTCCATTAAAGGGGACAAATGTAAAGGTATATGCATGAGGAAATAGGGGTCATGTTTAGGCCCAGATGCAAATATACAGAAGAAGCAAGGAGATTATTGATGGAAGTCAGTGTACCCCATGTGCTCATGCAAGCTAAGAAGCCATTCAAAGTCCATACAAAATGGACAAATAAATAAAGGTGTATGCATGAAGACAAAGGGGTCATGAATATGCCCACATATACGTATAAGTGCACCAATGCACACATATACAGTGGGGTAAAAAGTATTTAGTCAGCCACTAATTCTGCAAGTTCTCCCACTTAAAAAGATGAGAGAGGCCTGTAATTGACATCAT
>NW_027361858.1:4015000-4252500 GCF_039654945.1 Dendrobates tinctorius | reverse complement strand
TTTTTGCTGCTGCATCACACTGTTGACTCATATTCAGTCTGTGATCTATTAGTATACCCAAGTCTTTTTCACATGTGCTGTTGCTTAGCCCTATTCCTCCCATTCTGTATATGCTTTTTTCATTTTTATTGCACAGATGTAGTACTTTGCATTTTTCCCTGTTAAAAACCATTCTGTTAGTTGTTGCTAACTGCTCCAGTTTATTTATATCTTTTTGAATCCTCTCTCTCTTCTCTAGTATTAGCTATCCCTCCTAGCTTTGTGCCATCAGCAAATTTAATCATTTTACCCTCAATTCCTTCTTCTAAATCATTGATAAAGATGTTGAACAATACAGGGCCGAGGACAGAGCCCTGTGGTACCCCACTTGAGACATTCTTCCAACTGGATGTGCAGCTATTTACAACCACCCTTTGGGTCCGATCACTAAGCCAGTTATGAATCCACCTAACAGTTGCCTTGTCCATTCCATACTTAGTCATTTTTTCAATAAGGATTGTATGATATACTTTGTCAAATGCTTTGCTGAAGTCAAGATATACTATATCTACAGCATTTCCTTGATCCACCCAATCAGTGATTCTGTCATAGAAGGATATTAAGTTAGTCTGACATGACTTATTAGTTACAAACCCATGCTGACTCTGTTTAATCACTTCATTCTTATCCAGGTACTGACATACATGTTTTTTAATAATTTGTTCAAAGATCTTTCCTGGTATAGAAGTCAGACTCACCGGCCTATAGTTGCCTGGGTCCACCTTCTTCCCCTTTTTGAAGATAGGAACAACATTTGCTTTTCTCCAAGTTTTCTGGGACTTCTCCTGTTCTCCAAGAATTTTCAAAGATTATGGAGAGGGGTTCAAAAATTTCTTCTGCTATCTCCTTCAGTACTCTGGGGTGTAATTCATCTGGACCTGGAGACTTGAATTCATTTAGGTTAGCTAAGTGTTTCCTCACTATCTTTCTGTTTATAGATACCCTGCATTTTTCTATTCCCTTAATAGGACAGTGAAGAACAGTTGATGTTACATTTCCTTTCTGAGAGAAAACAGATGCAAAATAGGAATTCAAAAGTTCGGCCTTCTCAACATCCTGTCTTACCATTTCATCATTTTCATCCTGTAAAAATCCTATAGCATCTTTGACTTTTCTTTTACTTTTGACATATCCCCAAAATCCTTTATTATTGCTTGTGACATCTCTTGCAAGCCTCAATTCATTGTCAGCTTTACTAATCTGATTTGTGCCCTGCAGGTTCTGCAGACAGCATTATATTCTTCTTTAGATATGCCTCCCTCTTTCCATTTTATAAACATTTTTTTCTTCCTTTTTAGCATGTGCTTAAGTTCTGTGTTCATCCATCCTGGTTTCCTTAAATGCTTCCTATTCTTCCCTCTTTTTGGAATTGTTAACAATTGTGCTATGAGAATTTCATTTTTCAAGATTTCCCATCCTTCCTGGACATTTTTGTCTTTAAGGATATCCAGCCATTGGATCCCTCCAATTTTCTTTCTGAATCCCTTAAAATCTGCCTTTCTGAAATCTAACCTTGACGTCTGAGTCTTCACACGTCTTCCTCCTCTAGTTATCCAAAATTCTAAAATAGCATGGTCGCTACCTCCTAGGGTCCCAGCAAACCTGGTGGTGGCCCTACGCCGTGGCAACCTCACACACATGCCTTGCATGGCTCATATGTTCAGTCTGGTGGTACAGCAATTTCTACACCACTATCCAGGCCTGGATGCACTGCTGCAAAAAGCATGGTTGCTGTGTGCTCACTTCCGCCGATCACACCCCGCAGGTCATTGACTTGCATTGATACAGATGTCTTTTGGCCTACTGGTTAACCATTTGATTAGTGATGTTTGACACTGTGGAATTCAACTTTATACATGTTGCAGCGGCTGTGGCAGCAGTGATGAACCCTGTTGCAGTTTATCCTTTTGCACAGCCTTGCCTAACGCAGTCCAGAAGTGGTTCAAATCACGATTGTGGAGTGGGCACAGGTGAAGGACCTCAGCAACCTTCTGCACACTTTGGAATTGGCTGCTAAGGCCTGTTTCACACATCAGTTTTTCACAATCAGTCAAGATCCGCCATTTTGTGAAAAAAAAGGATCCGCCAATTTTCCTTGCGGATCCGTTTTTTCCCCATTGACTTTCATTATCGGCGGATTTTGACTGATGACTGTCTGTTGCATCTGTACTTCTGCAGATCCGCCAAAATGTTGGCGTCCGCAGAGATCACCGAACGGACCATGCAATGTTTTTTTGCAGTCCGGATCCGCATTTTTGACTTTTAACCCTGAATCAAGTGTCGCTGCTGGTTGAAAATTTTCTGTCTCTCTCTCTCTCTCCATTCCTCACCCGATCTCCAGCCCCATTCCTCACCCGATCTCCAGCCCCATTCCTCACCCGATCTTCAGCCCCATTCCTCACCCGATCTCCAGCCCGATCTTCCACGTCTCTCATCGCGCGATCTCCAGCCTCATCATCGCGCGATCTCCAGCCTCTCATCGCGCGATCTCCAGCCTCATCATCATGCGATCTCCAGCCTCATCATCGCGCGATCTCCAGCCTCATCGTCGTGCGATCTCCAGCCTCATCATCGCGCGATCTCCAGCCTCACATCGCGCGAGATGACCGGTATTATTATTTTTTTTTTTTCCTGTCGAAGTTCCTTTACATTTTTACCATCGGCGCATCCGTACATCCACCGATCCGCTGTCCCCCGTTTCTGTAAGTCCGCCAGCGGATCCGTTTTCCGCTGTTTTGGCGGATTTAGACTGACAGAAAAAACTGAAGTGTGAAACAGGCCTAAGATGGTTAGTGCTGACAATGCAGTCATCAACATTACTATTTCGGTCATCACCATGCTGGAGCACGCTTTGAATAGTATGAGTGAGGAGTTGATGGTCCCTGAGGAAAAGTTGAAAGCAGAGGAGGATGCAGAAGGGATAACAATATCTCAAATTTCCTAATTGTCTTCGCACAGGCGGGTGCCATGGTAGAGTGGTTACAGCGATCAAGGAGGACTCATGGTACCAGACAAACTATTAGTGAAGAAGCAGGAGCCGAGAGATAAATTGAGAAGGATGAGGTAATGGATTCGCAACAGTCAGGAGATGAAGAGGATAATTATAAGCTCTCTGTTTTCTGTGCTTGTGGGAGGGGACAGAGGACACAACCTTGAGTGTTACCCTTGCACCAACAGAGCATGGACATGGACCTCATGGAAGTGCCCAAGTCATTAGCGCCTTTTGCTGCACTATCTTCAACACAATGCCTGTATTATTAGGGTTAGAAATAGTGCTCACTGCTGGGTTGCCACTCTGTTAGAGCCACGGTGCAAGAGTAAATTTTGCCAGATGCTTCGCCCCAGAAAGGGATGCGTGCATGCTGGAGTGTCGAAATACGCCTGTAGACAATCTTAAGAGTGGCTTTCCCCAAGACAGCAGTGAGGCAAACAGCGTGCATCCAAGTTGTAGATGTTCAACCCCAGGACCATCAAAGCATCATCGCCAAAACATTAACAGCAGCAGTCCAAGTGGCATAAGCAATTTCTTTGAGTCATTTAACTCAATTTTTTAGATCAGCCCATGCACCAGCTGGACAGAGTCTCCATCTTGTGGGTTGCCTGTGTTGGAAGGTGTGTCAGAGACCTATTATATTGCCTCTACTCTGTGGCTGAACTTTTAAATTCCTATTTTGCATCTGTTTTCTCTCCGAAAGGAAAAGTAACATCAACTGTTCTTCACTGTCCTATTAAGGGAATAGAAGAATCCAGGGTATCTATAAACAGAAAGATAGTGAGGAAACACTTAGCTAACCTAAATGAACTCAAGTCTCCAGGTCCAAATGAATTACACCCCAGAGTACGGAAGGAGATAGCAGAAGAAATTTTTGAACCCCTCTCCATAATCTTTGAAAATTCTTGGAGAATAGGAGAAGTCCCAGAAGACTTGAGAAGAGCAAATGTTGTTCCTATCTTCAAAAAGGGGAAGAAGGTGGTCCCAGGCAACTATAGGCTGGTGAGTCTGACTTCTATACCAGGAAAGATCTTTGAACAAATTATTAAACAACATGTATGTAAGTACCTGGATAAGAATGAAGTGATTAAACAGAGTCAGCATGGGTTTGTAACTAATAAGTCATGTCAGACTAACTTAATTTCCTTCTATGACAGAATTACTGATTGGGTGGATCAGGGTAATGCTATAGATATAGTATATCTTGACTTCAGCAAAGCATTTGACAAAGTATCTCACACAATCCTTATTGAAGGAATGGCTAAGTATGGAATGGACAAGGCAACTGTTAGGTGGATTCATAACTGGCTTAGTGATCGGACCCAAAGAGTGGTCATAAATGGCTGCACATCCAGTTGGAAGAATATCTCAAGTGGGGTACCACAGGGCTCTGTCCTGGGCCTTGTATTTTGTTCAACATCTTTATCAACAATTAAGATTAAGGAATTGAGGGTAAACTGATTAAATTTGCTGATGACGCAAAGCTTGGAGGGATAGCTAATTCTAGAGAAGAGAGAGAGAGGATTCAAAAAGATATAAATAAACTGGAGCAGTGGGCAGCAACTAAAAGAATGGTTTTTAACAGGGAAAAATGCAATGTACTACATCTGGGCAACAAAAATGAAAAAAGCATATACAGAATGGGAGGAATAGGGCTAAGCAACAGCACATGTGAAAAAGACTTGGGTATACTAATAGATCACAGGCTGAATATGAGTCAACAGTGTGATGCAGCAGCAAAAAAGGCAAATGCAATTCTAGGATGTATTAACAGAAGCATACAGTCTATATCACATGAAGTCATTATTGCCCTCTACTCCTCTTTGGTCAGACCTCATCTGGAATATTGTGTCCAGTTTTGGGTTCCACATTTTAAAAAAGACATCAGCAAACTGGAGCAAGTTCAGAAAAGAGTGACCAGAATGGTGACCGGTCTGCAAACTCTGTCTTATGAGGAAAGGTTGCAGGATTTGGGAATGTTTAGCTTGCAGAAGAAAAGACTGAGAGGAGACTTAATAGCTGTCTACAAATATCTGAAGGGCAGTCACATTGTAGAAGGATCATCTTTGTTCTCATTTGCGCAAGAAAAGACTAGAAGCAATGGAATGAAACTGAATGGGAGGAGACAGAGATTAGATATTAGAAAAAACTTTTTGACAGTTAGAGTGATCAATGAGTGTAACAGGTTGTCACGAGAGGTGGTGAGTTCTCCTTCAATAGAAGTCTTCAAACAGAGGCTGGACAGACATCTGTCTGGGATGATTTAGCGAATTCTGCTTTGGGCAGGGGGTTGGACCAGATGGCCCAGGAGGTCCCTTCCAACTCTACGATTCTATGATTCTATGAAACTGATGCCACTTTAGTGGTGTCCGACAATTAGTTTTTGAAATGTCGAGACTCCAATTTGGGTCTCCATCTGGTGGGTTGCCTCTGTTGGAAGGTGTGTCAGAGGTCTATTATACTGTTTCTACTCAGTAGAAATTGATGGCACTTTAGTGCAGTGGGTCAGTTATTTTTTGAAATCTAGAGACTCCAATATGGGTCTCAATCTGGTGGGTTGGGTGTTTCAGAGGCCTATTATAATATTTTTACTCTGTGAAAATTGATGCCTCTTTAGTGGTGTGTGGCAATTACATTTTAAAATGTTCTGACATCAATTTGGTTCTCCATTAGGTTGGTTGCCTTTGGTGGAAGCTGTTTCAGGGGCCTATGTGATGGTGTGATAGGCTATGTGGATATCATTTTGTGTATATTTCTATTTCACTGATTTTCATAGTGTTTTTCTTGTTGCCTTGTATGTCTACAGCCTGACTTTTATCTATGTCTCTTGATGACCCCCTGTAGTGTCATAGTCCCCCAGGCACCTTTTGTCAGGCATGGGAGGCCTGAGAACTGCCCCAACCCGTCTGGCTACTCCTGGACATGGGGAAGGGTCTGGAAGGCACAGGAGGGGGGAAGGGAGGACAGGAGCTGGACAAGTCAGTTCCTGTGTGGAGAGCATCGTGTGAAGACAGGACTTCAGAGAGAAAGAAGAGTATATGGAACACGGCATCCTCTGTCATTTGGATTCTGGACTATCTTATTCTTTGTCTGGTGGACTGAATATGGACCTTTCGTATTTTTGCCTAAATAAAGGTCTTGGGATTGTTCACACTTCCCTCGCTCTGTTGATTGTGTGATACCAGAGAAGGACCCCGTGACAGCCTATTATACTGTTTCTACTTTAGTGCTGTGTGACAATTATTTTTTAAAATGTGGAGACTCTAAGTTGTATCTCCACCTTGTGATTTGCCAGTGTAAGTAGGTCTCCCTGACAGGCAGGCCTGCACTTACTTTCTGTGAACTTTCCTGAGTTACTTTCCGTACATTTTTCTACCAAAAGTAGATGTTTGCGCCATCTGAATGTGAATGGAATAAAAAAAAGTGTTGCATGAGGTGTGAGGTCTCCCAGCTAAGAAGGCTTATACTGCTCACTTAACCACCAAGTCCTCATTAAAACGTCAATTCCAAGCTGTAAATGCTGGGTCAGAGCCTGATAGCTCATGCATGGCCCATCACTGACTGCTGCTGTGCCATTTGCAAATTTCTTCTTTGTGTCAATTGATGCCACTTATCCTGGTGTCTGCCCCTAATCTTAGCTGTTTGGGAAGCTTTTTGTCACCCATTAAGTTGTTGTCTATGTCTTTGTTTTTGTCTTCCATTGAATCTAATGGGATCCGTGTAAGTTCAACGAACCATTTGGCGAACTGTTTGTTGAACGGAGGTCAGTTTGGATAATCCAGACCAAACCAATCCTTAAAAAATTTGCTCATCTCTACTTTTATTAAATATGGCACATCTTTTTCCTGCATGCCGCCAAATTAAGATTGGCACACAAAATCCCAACCTTAAAAAATGGGGACCTATATCACCTAAGGAGCAATGGAGCTTTGACTGTTTTTATATTGTTTTTTTATGTATTTTGTTGCTATCTTTTTCCTCATTTCTTTTAAAACATTTTTCTGATTACTTTTTTTCTCCTCAGCATATTCTAATATTAAGGTTGTTTTTTCTGGATGTTGGCATAAGGTCATTTTATGTTATCTTTTTTATCATTTTTATGTGAACTTTAAATGTTTTCATTTTTTTCTTCAGTATATTCTGGTATTATTGTTGGCTATTCTTGTTACACCTCTTCGGAAGAAGCAGACGCAAAACACACGTTAAGGGGTCTCTACACATGGTCCATTGGTACTGAATCTGTGGTATGTCTGCTTAGAGTTTACATGCATTTTGTGGTAAGGGCTGCCCTGCACTGTTTGGGCACTTTTACCTTGCACTTTAAATAATTCGTTTTGTGATTCACCTTACTGTGATGTAATCATAGTTATTTATACCTACTAATAGTGCCTGGTACCCCCAACAACACACATACAGGGAACTTCAGTTGAGAATTAGGTGGGAATTGCTCGTTATAGGATACCATCCCTTTGATTGTTACTAGATGGTGGTTCAATAAATATATATGCAACATTAAATGTATTTCCGAGCATAATTAACACACTCATACAGCTCCCACTAATCGAGATATATGAATTTACCCTCCCTTTACTCATCCCTATTTCTTGTTGGTATAATCAGGTCTACAATCTTTCACAAAATAATGCTAAAAAACTTTTTTGTCTTGGGATATTATCTGAAGTTCTATATATATGATCTAAAGACACACTTTCTATGAGGAAAATTACCAATTTATATGATGTAATAAAATTGTTTTTCTGATACTGTATGAATTTTATACCACTTCTTTATCTAAAGGTACCATGTGTTGTATCATCATGTGCTACCTTAGAACCCTTATGTCTTATGGAAATGAATTGTTGCGTGTAATAAAGATTTGGAAATTATCATTTTAAATAGAGTTCTCCAGTTTTTTTTGGATGATTTTGTATTAAATGTGGTGTGAGAATCATGTGGGAATAGTGGATGAGGGCAGGTATATCTCGCCCAGATTCCTTTCCTATGTGGCCTAGTCTGGTCAGTATCGCACCTGCTTGCTAATGAATAATGGGAGGTGGATATAAAAGGATGCAAGGTGGTTGTGTGAGTGTCTCAGCCTGGGAACACAGAGAGCCTGTCTGTGTGAGAGACACACACGTGAGTGAGAGCAGTGCCCACTGCAACTGTGGTTTGGCTGGACGGGAGAAGCCCGCCAGTTGGTAGTTAGGTTGTACTTTGTTTAGTTAGTGCCGGACAGGCAAGGATTTGTTTTATGTTTTATTTCTTTATGCATTGCTTTCACCATTAATAAACCTGACCCAGTGTCAGTTATACCCGAATCCCAGCTCTGCGCCTGCGTTTCATGCTGAACGCACGTGACCTTTGACCCCAGCAAAGGCGATCCCGGAGTGTTTTATCACAGTGGTCATTGTACTGTACTTATCATGTTCCTTATTTAATTTACCCTTCTTTCTTTGGACTTTAGTACAAATTGTCTTTATTACACCATAATATTGATTACTTTTTGTGATATATGTTATTTTGATCACACATATCTTTAATATGGTGAAGCATTTATTTTTATTATGATTTTCATTTATATTACTTAATTTTCTTTTACACACAATTCTTGACTTGCAAAATTTCTCATTTTTTGCATCTCTTTTCATTTTGGAAAGCATTTGCAGTATTTAAATTTGGTTGCTCCTCCTTTTTTCTTTAACATGTGTATATATCAATGATACACAGGTCTACAAAAAAATTTTTTGTAATCATCGCAGGTGACTTTGTATTTTCGGAATCATCTTTTTGCCC
This sequence comes from Dendrobates tinctorius, assembly GCF_039654945.1. NCBI lineage: Eukaryota > Metazoa > Chordata > Amphibia > Anura > Dendrobatidae > Dendrobates > Dendrobates tinctorius. The sequence continues at coordinate 4,243,676 of NW_027361858.1, read as the reverse complement.
TGATTTCAAAAATGTATATAGTTTTTCAGTATCATGTACTGAACGCACGTGACCTTTGACCCCAGCAAAGGCGATCCCGGAGTGTTTTATCACATTGTGGTGGAGAACGCGGGCATCATGTTGCAAGCATGAGCATGGAGGACGTGGTGAAAGCGCTGGTACAGTCCACCGCCGTCCAGCAAGAAGCTAATCAGGTGATGATGGCCCAGCTGAAGGAGTTGGTGGACATGACAGTTACCGATCATTCGCTTCTCCAGCAGGTGGCGCAGCGCTTGGCAAGCTTACCTGAGGTTAACCTGGAAGCCGAGTCGAGAGTGATTCACGTGAGTCGGTACTGGCAGAAGATGACGACCGAAGATGACGTCGAGGCATACCTGACCACGTTTGAACGGACGGCGGTGCGAGAAAAATGGCCGAAGGCACGATGGGCCGGCCTGATTGCCCCGTTTCTTTCCGGTGAGGCCCAAAAGGCTTGTTATGACTTAGAGCCTGAAGCCGCGCAGGACTTTGACAAATTGAAAGCCGAGATCTTGGCCCGGCTGGGAGTGACGACCGCTGTCCGTGCACAGAGAGTGCATCAATGGACTTATCAGCCGGATAAACCACCGCGGTCACAGATGTTCGACCTGATCCACGTGACGAAGAAGTGGCTACAACCCGAGGTGCTGACAGCGCCAGAGATAATCCAGAGAGTCGTCATGGTCAAGTACCTGAGAGCTCTACCGCCAGCCCTGAGGAAGTGGGTAAGCCATGGAAATCCTACGACGGCAGATCAACTGGTGGATCTGGTTGAACGTTACTCCGTGGCGGAAGGACTCCGAGACGACGCTACCCCACCTCGTTCTTCATCATCTCCACGTGGAACCGGTAAGACTGTTCCAGGGAGTAGGGGAGATGGAAAAATCCCTAAGACAGTGGGGGAGGAAAACGGGACTGTCCGCACAGCGAGGCCGAGAGTAACGAACTATGGTCTAAGCAAGGGGCCCGTTAGGTGTTTCCGCTGCCAAGAGATGGGACATATTGCTGCGAACTGTCCGGTCACTACTGAACCCATGCAGTGCGACGTCACAGACTCTAAAAACCGCATGTCTATGGTTGCACGGGTAGTGAGTGTGAATGCCGGTCAAAAGGATGCGGAAAAATACTTGTGTGATTTAACTGTTGATGGAAAAAATGTGGTGGCATTGTTAGACTCGGGAAGTGTGGTGACTGTGGTGAAGGCCAGTCTGGTGTCAGCCCCGACTGGACCATCAGACAAATTTTCTGTAACGTGTGTGCATGGAGACACCTGTTCGTACCTCACCACGGTCATATGCATTACTACTTCCTATGGGTCTGTGCAACATAAAGTGGGACTTGTCCCGGCGTTATTGCGTGATGTTATCCTGGGCCGGGATTTTCCCCACTTCTGGCAATTGTGGGAGAATCAGTTGATGCCCTTGGGTAATCGTGTACATGATTCTTCTCCCAGGGCGCGTGTGGGTCCCAAACCCCTGGAAGAGGTCTCCCCGGAAGACTCGGGGGAAGAGTCTGCTGGAAATGATCTACAGTTCCCGTTTTCAGTCATGGCGGGTGATACGGAGGAGACCGGGGAAGAGGAGGAGGCCGACAGCCGTCCACCTCCCCGTTTGCCGGATTTAGAAGTTCAGAAAGATGACTTCCAAAGCGAGAAAATAAAGGATCCTACCCTTTCTCAGGCTAGGACAAATGTAAAAGTGATAAATGGGGTACCCGTAGAACCTGGCTCTAGGCTGGCATATCCTTACATTGTTCTGGAGAATGATTTACTCTATCAGATAGAGAAAAAGGGGGAAGATACGGTGCAACTATTAGTCGTGCCAAAACCCTACCGGCGGCAGGTGCTGGACCTGGCCCACGGACATGTGATGGGAGGTCACCTGGGAGTCCAGAAAACCACCGAAAGGATATTACACTGTTTTGTTTGGCCAGGCATGCATCACGATATTCGTGTATATTGTGAGTCTTGTCCTGACTGCCAAGCCTCTGCACCTAAGCCCGGTTCTGTAGCCCTTTGGTACCCCTACCTATTATTGAAGTCCCGTTTGAGAGGATTGGGATGGATTTAGTTGGGCCCCTTCCACGGTCTGCACGTGGACACCAACATATCCTGGTCATCTTGGATTATGCCACTCGTTACCCGGAGGCCATCCCTTTGCGTAACACGGCCACCAAGACGATTGCCAAGGAACTGGTGCATGTGTTTAGTCGGGTCGGTATACCAAAACAGATACTCACCGACCAGGGGACCCCCTTTATGTCCAGGGTAATGAAGGAGCTCTGCCGATTGTTACAAATCGAACCATTACGCACATCCGTGTATCACCCTCAAACAGACGGGTTGGTCGAACGGTTCAATAAAACTCTGAAGCAGATGCTGAGAAAGGTGATAGACAAGGATGGGAAGAACTGGGACTATTTACTTCCGTATTTGCTTTTTGCCATCAGGGAAATACCCCAGTCTTCCACGGGATTCTCGCCTTTCGAGTTATTGTACGCCCGACGTCCTCGCGGACTGTTAGACGTTGCAAAAGAAACCTGGGAGGGTCAGGTCACACCGTTTAAAACAGTGATAGATCACGTCACACAAATGCAGGACCGTATTGCGGCTGTTATGCCTATCGTCAAAGAACACATGATACAGGCTCAAGGAGCCCAAAAAAGAATCTATGATAGGGGCGCCAAGATCCGTACATTTGCACCCGGAGATAGGGTGTTGATCCTGGTCCCCACGGTGGACAGTAAGTTCCTGGCAAAGTGGCAGGGCCCCTTTGAGATCAAGGAAAGAGTTGGTGAAGTAAACTACAAAGTATACCAGGCAGGTAAACGGAAACCTGAACAGATTTATCATGTAAATCTGATAAAGCCCTGGAAGGATTGGTCTGCCTTGTCAGCGGAGCTGGCCCGTCCTGTCTGCTCGCATACCGTACCTCCGGTTTTGCAGAGACTCTCTCGGAGCGGCAAAAGACTGAGGTCAGGCAGTTTCTACTTCACAACCAAAAGTTTTTCTCAGAAAAACCCGGGCAGACTACGCTAATAAAACATGACATCGTAACGGAACCTGGTGTCACAGTTCACGTAAAGCCCTACCGAATCCCGGAAGCGCGCCGCGAAGCCGTTTCCCTAGAAGTGAAGGCAATGTTAGAGTTAGGTGTCATTGAGGAATCGCACAGTGCTTGGTCCAGCCCGATTGTGCTAATTCCTAAACCGGACGGCACCATCCGGTTCTGCAATGACTTCAGGAAACTGAATGCGGTCTCAAAATTTGATGCCTACCCCATGCCCCGGGTCGACGAGTTGATAGATCGGTTAGGAAAAGCCCGGTATATTACGACCCTAGACCTAACAAAAGGGTACTGGCAGATCCCTCTGGTGTAGGCTGCCAGAGAAAAGACAGCATTTGCTACCCCAGAAGGTCTATTTCAGTATGTGTATATGACGTTTGGTCTGCACGGAGCACCGGCGACCTTCCAGAGACTGATGGATCGAGTCCTGAGGCCACATAGGCAGTACGCTTCGGCCTATTGGACGACATTGCCATTTACAGCTTGGACTGGGAGACTCATCTCCAGAAAGTACAAGCTGAGATTGACGACCTGTGGGAGGCAGGTCTAACCGCGAACCCCAAGAAATGTCACATCGGGCTAGAAGAAGCCCGGTATTTGGGGTATGTAATTGGGAGGGGTGTTGTTAAACCCCAGGTTGATAAGATTCAGGCGGTTCAGGACTGGCCACAACCTGTCAACAAGAAGCAGGTGCAAGCCTTCCTGGGGATCGCCGGTTATTATCGCCGGTTCATACCCAATTTTGCAGCCATCGCTACCCCCCTGACGGATCTTACAAAAGGGAAAGACTCCGTCATGATTAAATGGAGTTTAGCGGCTGAAGAAGCCTTCCATAGCCTAAAACGGGCACTTTGCTCTCAGCCCGTACTGGTGACTCCGGACTTCTGCAGCGAGTTTGTGGTACAAACGGATGCCTCTGATACCGGTATCGGGGCCGTACTCTCACAAGTGAGGGACGGAGTGGAACACCCAGTCCTCTATCTCAGCAGGAAGCTGAATAAACACGAGCAAAGGTATGCAGTCATAGAAAAAGAGTGCCTCGCCATTAAGTGGGCTCTAGAGGCCCTCAAATATTACCTGATGGGCCGAAGGTTCAGGCTGATCACTGACCATGCCCCTCTCAAGTGGATGCACTTGAACAAGGAACGGAATAGCCTGGTGACCCGGTGGTTCCTTGCCCTGCAGGCCTACACTTTTACGGTGTAGCACCGCCCAGGGGTACAGATGGGGAATGCAGATGCCCTGTCCCGAGTGCACTGTTTGGCGGGTGTCATTGCTCGACCAGAGTGGTCTGAGCAGAGGGGGGGATATGTGAGAATCATGTGGGAATAGTGGATGAGGGCAGGTATATCTCGCCCAGATTCCTTTCCTATGTGGCCTAGTCTGGTCAGTATCGCACCTGCTTGCTAATGAATAATGGGAGGTGGATATAAAAGGATGCAAGGTGGTTGTGTGAGTGTCTCAGCCTGGGAACACAGAGAGCCTGTCTGTGTGAGAGACACACACGTGAGTGAGAGCAGTGCCCACTGCAACTGTGGTTTGGCTGGACGGGAGAAGCCCGCCAGTTGGTAGTTAGGTTGTACTTTGTTTAGTTAGTGCCGGACAGGCAAGGATTTGTTTTATGTTTTATTTCTTTATGCATTGCTTTCACCATTAATAAACCCGACCCAGTGTCAGTTATACCCGAATCCCAGCTCTGCGCCTGCGTTTCATGCTGAACGCACGTGACCTTTGACCCCAGCAAAGGCGATCCCGGAGTGTTTTATCACAGTGGTCATTGTACTGTACTTATCATGTTCCTTATTTAATTTACCCTTCTTTCTTTGGACTTTAGTACAAATTGTCTTTATTACACCATAATATTGATTACTTTTTGTGATATATGTTATTTTGATCACACATATCTTTAATATGGTGAAGCATTTATTTTTATTATGATTTTCATTTATATTACTTAATTTTCTTTTACACACAATTCTTGACTTGCAAAATTTCTCATTTTTTGCATCTCTTTTCATTTTGGAAAGCATTTGCAGTATTTAAATTTGGTTGCTCCTCCTTTTTTCTTTAACATGTGTATATATCAATGATACACAGGTCTACAAAAAAATTTTTTGTAATCATCGCAGGTGACTTTGTATTTTCGGAATCATCTTTTTGCCCTGATTTCAAAAATGTATATAGTTTTTCAGTATCATGTACAGTTTCCATGGAGCAGCATCATTATTATAAGGTATAGGAAATATACTGGCGACATTAAGAAAACAGTAATCTACATATCAGAAAAAAATGCTTCACCTTACAAAACAGTTTTTATTGAATTAAAATAATTTCACATGCAGAATAGAATTCAAAATCTGAGCAGAAATTAAAAGTGCTTGACATTAGACTGTCGTTTTTACGATTTTTCATGGTTGTCCCTATATAACATCAGACAGTAATCTGACATCACTGAGTCATTCCAAAAACCCTGGTAGCGGTGTTCCATTACTTTAATGTCCTGGTGAAACCGCTCGCCTTGTTCATTGCTTACATCCCCAAGATTTTGAAGGAAGAAATCTAAATGTGAATGCAAAAAGTGCATTTTCAGAGACATGTGACATCCAAAACACTGGTGTGCATTTAGCAGTTACGCAACACCTTCACATATTCTGGAGATTTTTTTTTTCTAAGTTTTCACAGATCAACTTGAAGCTTTTCCAAGATGTCAATTCCTTATCATTTAGAGTTCCTCCAAACACATCATCTCTGATAAGCTCTCTGATCTGAGGACCAACAAATACTCTTTCCTTCAGTTTTGCTGGTGAAATGCTGGAGAATTTCTGTGAAATGTACTGGAACCCTTGTGAATTTGTCTTTGCCATGGCTTTCACAAATGTTATATGTAGCGGAGGAAGAAAGATTTTTGTTGGAGCAACCAAAGGATTATGCTGGACATTGTCTCTAACGGGAGCATAGGTGTTTCTCTGTCCCCAATCACGATGAACATAATGCTCTAAAGTATTTCTACTGTCTCATAAACCCAAGAAGCAACAATATTTTGTGAAACCTCCTTACATTCACATTTTTACTTTATACAATTGGTCCATCAACTGTGAAAAATTGTGTTAAAGGGTGTGGTGTAGTGACCACTATGTCCGCTAGGGGGCACTTTGTGGGTGTCCCAGGACGGGTGTACAGGCACATTCAGTGTGGTAACAGGAGTAGGGTCCTAAATGACCATTATGTGCCTCAAGGTGGGTGGCCTTGGGATGCAGGCTCCAAGGTGTATTGATCAGCAGAGGGTTACTTCTGTTTAGATAATAACACACACAACAGAAGATTCTTCTGTTCCAACCTAGATGCAAGAAGTTCAGGTTTATTTTTTGAAAATGAAAGTCCTCTGATGAGATCATTTAATTCATGTTGAGTAAAGCGTTCTGGCTACTTGGCTGCTCCATCAGGTATATGCTCATCTTGACTTGAGCTCTCCATGTCTTAACCAGTAGCATCAGCTCCATAGTGTTCATATTCTACTTCATTTTCATCCAGTCTAGACAACGGTGGTGCAGGAACTGGCAAGGTACCATCATGTGGAATGGGCCTAATCGCAGGTTCAAGTTCAGAGTAATTAATTTTTGTTAGTTCTTTGTAGAAAAGCCCTTCAGTTTGACAAAACAAAAGTAGCAGTCATCAAAATGATTTTTGGATTCTCGCCAAAGCATGGGAGCAGCAAATAGCATAGCCACTTTCCTTATATTCCACCAGCCACAAAGACCATTTGAACAACTTGAGCATATCACATGAGGGGCCTAGCTTTTGTCTTGATCACCTTACAAACTCTTAAAGTACATCTGGTACATCTTGTTAATATCATGAGTAATTGAACGCACTTGGCCTTTTGGTGTAAAAGAATGACACACATAGCAGAATCTGTTCAGATGATTGATACACTGTTGGGGCATTTTTCTCCTCTAAATCAAAACAAACAGTAGAGTAAGTTCAGTTCAATTGTGATGACAAACTAAAAAAAAATGTGACGAGCCGACTGACTATATGTAGATATTTCCCCAGAGATGACAGAGGCAGCTTGTATTTAGAAGTGATTTTACTGGAGGTAATCTGGAAGATAACTATATACAGTTGTGAGGTAAATGGTTCAGCCTATTCCTTACACTTGAACATTTGCAGACAGGCAGTTTCTCAATGTGATATTGGCTGCTTTCAGGTTCTCTCTCTGTGGAGACCCTCACTCAGTTACACCTCAGTGGTTGAGCTGTTTTCTTCCCTCTGAGGCAACTTGCCCTTGCAGAAATTAAGTGAAAATCCTCTCACAATGGCGGCTGTCCGCTGCCTTCCCTTCTATCTCTTTGTGGCAAGGTTCAGATTCCTGTAGAGGCCTGTCTCCTGTCAGAGTCTCACATACCAGTCCTTGCTGCCATCACCATCCTTTTCTGACTGACTCAAATCTTACCGCCTCATAACAGTTAGCTCCTCTCCTTAACATGTGACTTTCCAAGAAGCAGTCATTGGCTAACTGCACTGTCAATACTCCTTCCTATAAAACTCACTAAAACCTTTACTGATATTTTCCCTGTAAGAAAATTCACAATTAATTAACACAAGCAAATAAATTGGAATAACATAAGAGAAACCACATACATTGAAAATGCAGAAATAACCTAATAACAAAATACTTCTATCTCAGAAACGTCATGTGATAGAGCAAAACTAAGCATATTTTTGGAATCAGCACATCAAACTCCATAAAACTGATATATTACTTTTGCTAATGATTTTTTTTTGTGTTGACCAGTGTTTAGTACTCTTTTACTCTTTAACACAATCATCATTTTCCATACATACATTCTAAATCTTTTGATTTATTTATTTTTTATGTCTAACTTTTATATATACTTTTGGCCTTATAATTTAATACACCGTATTATGCAGATTGTAAGATGTACCGAACAATAAACAACCCTGTCTCCTGGGATCCCGCTCCACCGCAGACTAACAAACAGGTAATCCCTGCATATGTTGCAGCTGTTGAACAGCCATGAGACATGCAGCCATGTCGATTCAAACAAGGTATTGGAGCATTCCAAAGACACTCTATTAGCACTCAAGCATGCTGTGATAACACCTTATCCAAGCACACTTGCTAATCACTATTAATGATCATTAGAGTGATATCATTTTCTCTCTATCTGGTGGCAGAATAGGGTTACGTTGTGATGGTATTGTTTGTTTGTGTTTGTAAGCTATTGTTTGTAGTACGTTGTATTTTGTATGGGGGTATTTGTTACTTGTAGAATAGTATTATATGCTATCTGTAAGATTATTTTGTCTGTACATATTTTTGTTATTTTCTTATCTTCAGGGAAAGGAACATATCTTTTTATAACCTAGCGCTGCCACAAAGGTGCACTCATCAGAGTAACAAACTGGTGGTTGTTTTGGGGATTCAGGTTCAAAAGATGCCATTGAGCACATAAGACTCTAGTTATTTCCCTGGCGAGATTTTGTTGGAGCAAAAAGGTTACGAATAACAGAATATTATAGGTAGATGGTAGACCCAGCTTAGGGAAAGGAATTTTTTTTTTTCCCTATGGAGAAAATTGGCTTCTACTCTGTGGGTTTTTGCCTTCCCCAGGATCAACAATGCACAACAGCTGCACTAAAAATAGGCTGAACTAGATGGACATAAGGTCTTCCTTCAGCCTTCAAAACTATGTTACTATGTTACAACAAGTAACAGCAATATGGAGTATCTTATACACCAGTGCTGAGCTGTGCGAATGTGAATTAGCACTGCAGTAAGGTAATAGACTTCTTAAAAGTTTAAGATTTTTCTATTTTTCCTCTGCCTCTTTCCTCTCCTTACTTATCACTCCTCCTCCCCTCTACCTTCTCTATAGCAGCAATATACATTTGAGCTATTTTTGAAGAGTGGATGACAAGTTCAGGAAGCAGGGTGAGAGAAAAAATGGCTAAAAAATGTTGAAGGAAGCTGATTTCTCTAAGATAAATGACAAGGTTATGACATTCATCTGTAACACTGATTTATGCAAAGCTTGTTGAAAGTACAGCTACATTTTAAATGTTAAAATATAACTAATCTTATACTGTTCTCATAGAGGTTTTCTGACTGAAAGTGTGTCTCTTAAAATAAGATGATAAGCTGAAAATTTGCAGCATCTTAAAGTCCATAATAGGTCAGATCTTTAGGAGATGAATTGATTTTTAAAGCATTGGTTAGAATAAATCCAAAGTACATTATTTCTATTCATCTAAAAACTCTCATTTGTGCATTAGAAGGTGAGATCACTCACTATACTGTGGATGTAAAAGCCTACACACTTCCAGGTTTTTATCATGTAAAAATCATACCAAGAAGAATAATTTCAGAATATTTTCCACTTTTACCCACTTGATGCCATATGACGTAAATGTGGATGTGGCAGTCAGTATTTTGAAATTTGTATTCATTAGCCTTCTGATTGAGCACTCTGTCTTTTAACCTCAGGCGCTTTTAATCATAGCAGGACCCTACCTCTCCACAAAGATATACTGTAGATTTCAGTTCAAGAGAGGATTGACAGGTTCGCATACACATGAAGACTTTAGTTTAAGAGAGGTTTGGCAGTGTTAGGTCATTGAAAATGAGAATCGCCTTAATGTGGCTTCCAGGTACACATGAATTGGCCAATTTATGCGCTAAGCAGTGTCAATTTTTCATATTTCTAATCTAATGCAGTTATGCAGTTCAACTTTCATATTTTACGTTTGCAAGCTATGGCGCTACAGAGTGATGCCTTATTTATTTGATTGTATTTGAGTTGGTGACTCTAGGTAAGCACCTGTTCACACCTAGTCTATGTTTAGATATGATGGTCAGTTTTTTGAAATTTGTATTCATTAGCCTTCTGACTGAGCACTCTGCCTTTTAGCCTCAGGCGTTTTTAATCATAGCAGGACCCTACCCCTCCACAAAGATATAGATTTCAGTCCAAGAAAGGATTCACAGGTTCCCATACACATGAAGACTTTAGTCTGAGAGGATCGGCAGTGTTAGGTCCTGGAAACGAGAATCGCCTTAATGAGCCTTCCTGGTAAACATGAACGGCCAATTTATGCGCTACTCATTCTCAATTTTCTTATTTCTAATGCAGTAATGCAGTTCAACTTTCATATTTCACGTTTGCAAGCTATGGCCTACAGAGTGCTGCCTTATTTATTTGATTGTATATTAGTTGGTGACTCTAGGTAAGCACCTGTTCACACCTAGTCTATGTTTGGATGTGACGGTCAGTTTTTTGACATTTTTATTCCACAATAGGCCTCTGCAGCTCAAAAAACATTGCCAACATGCGCAGTGTGGAGTTCCAGCACATGGTGACGTCACACACCGGTTGGTGAGCTGGCGCTTGCATGCGCTTCTGCAGCCATGCCAGAGTGGTGGCAGCTGTGGCTGACTTACAGAAGTTGTCGCTGAAGGAGCGTACCTTGATCAGTAGCTCTGTTAAATCTTGGTACGTTTTCAGAAACCACCAAACTGATAAGTTGAGCACATGACCAAGCATAGAATGTGTGTGAGCTTGCCAAGCTTCACAGCCACCACCAGATTACAGCCATCATCACACACGACCATGCCTGGTTGTAGGTTAAGCAGCAAGAGCCACAGTTCTGTCTGGTCTGTTATTTCTTTGAATAACTCTCCGGAGTATAACCCTGATTCTCCATTACTATCCTGCTCTCACTCCCATTCTTCTTCATTTTGCATTCCCTTAGCACTCATTGACTTAAACAAGGTTCAGTGTCTTTTTAAAAATTCCGGCCGAACCCGGCAAACCCAAACTTCCATGGGTTTGCTCATTGCTAATCAGAACAAGATACCATGCCAACAGTGAAGTTTGGAGGTGCGAACATCATAATGTGGGGCTGTTTTTTAGCATATGGCACTGACAAACTTCATACAATTGAAGGAAGGATGAACAAACAGATGTACCGAGACATTCTTGATAAAAATCTGCTGCCATCTATCATGATGATGAAGACGGAACAAGGGTGGACATTTCAGCAATACAATGATCCCAAGCACACAGCCAAGGAAACTCATGATTGAGTTCAAAGAAAGAAAATGAAGCTGCTAGAATGTTCCAGCCAATCACCTGACCTGAGTTCAATAGAAGATTTATAGAAGGAACTAAAGCTCAGAGTTCATAGAAGGAACCAATGTAACTTTCAGGATTTGAAGAGAGTTTGCCAAAATCACACATGAGCTTCATGCGACTAGATTTGCAGAAGTCATCCTGAAGCTGTCATCACCAACAAAGGCTTTTGCACAAACTATTAAATAAATTTCATTATGTGTGTTCAAATCTTTTTCCAATTGTCATTTCTCAATATTAAGCAAAACTTAATTTAAGGATGTCTACTGTATGGTTTGATTTATTTGCCTGTGTGGATTGGATGAGTTGTTATCAACATCTGGTGACACTGTCATGTCAATAGCACCTTTAGAAATATGTTTACTTAGAAAATTGAGGACATGTTCAATACTTACTTTACCAACACTTTAAAAAATAACATAATATATATATATATATATATATGAAAAAGGCACAGCAGCACCCTGTGAATGCCAAGACATGTGATGTCTATGGAAATAACAACTTCCAAATACTCTGTCCCTCAGCAAGATGAATTTGCAAAAGCAAAGGTTCTTAGCGCATGATTTGGCCAATTCATGTGTGCCCGTCAACCGTGGCAAGGTGACACTTCTCTGACGGGTCCTATCTAAACCCTTCCATATCCTACTGTATATGCCACTTTCTGTTTAAAAAACCTACTATAATGGACAAACATGTCTCTCCTGGACTGCAATCCTCCAACTGAATGGGCAAGTAGAAATGGTTGAGAACACCTGCAGGTTAATGGGAGGAGTGCAATTGTCAGAGCAGAGGGAGTCACACCCCCAAAATAGCTATACAAAAAAACCTAACCAGCACCTCCTAAGTGTGAATAGGTGCAAGCTCCAGTGACTGCAAAATATACATGAAAAAGGTACAGTAGCACCCTGTGAATGCCAAGACATATGATGTCTATGGAAATAACAACTTCCAAATGCTCTGTCCTTCAGGAAGATGTAATTACAAAAGCAAAGGTTCTTAGCGCATGATTTGGCCAATTCATGTGTGCCTGTCAACCATGGCAAGGTGACACTTCTCTGATGGGTCCTATCTAAACCCTTCCATATCCTACTGTATATGCCACTTTCTGGTTAAAAAACCTACTATAATGGACAAACATGTCTCTCCTGGACTGCAAGACTCCAATTTGAATAGGCAGGTAGGGTTTAGATAGGACCCGTCAGTGAAGTGTCACCTTGATGGGCACACATGAATTGGCCAAATCATGCGCTAAGAATCTACACTTTTGTAAGTACATTTTGCTGAGGGACAGAGCGTTTGGAAGTTGTGTTCTCAACCATTTCTTCTTGCCCATTGGTCAAATCATGCGCTAAGAACCTTCGCTTTTGTAAGTACATCTTGCTGAGGAACAGAGCGTTTGGAAGTTGTTATTTCCATAGACATCATATGTCTTGGCATTCACAGGGTGCTGCTGTGCCTTTTTCATATATGTTTTGCAGTCACTGCAGCTTGCTCCTATTCACACTTAGGAGGTGCTGGTCAGGTTTTTTTGTATAGCTATTTTGGGGGTGTGACTCCCTCTGTTCTGACACTTGCACTCCTCCCATTAACCTGCAGATGTTCTCAACCATTTCTACTTGCCCATTCAAATTGGAGGCTTGCAGTCCAGGACAAACATGTTTGTCCATTATAGTAGGTTTTTTAACCAGAAAGTGGCATATACAGTAGGATATGGAAGGGTTTAGATAGGACCTGTCAGAGAAGTGTCACCTTGCCGCGGTTGATGGGCACACATGAATTGGCCAAATCATGCACTAAGACCCTTCGCTTTTGTAAGTACATCTTGCTGAGGGACAGAGCATTTTGAAGTTATTTCCATAGACATCATATGCCTTGGCATTCACAGGGTGCTGCTGTGCCTTTTTCATATATGTTTTGCAGTCACTGCAGCTTGCACCTATTCACACTTAGGAGGTGCTGGTCAAGTTTTTTTGCATATATATATATATATATATATATATATATTTATATATATATACAAGGGGGAAAAAAGTATTTAGTCAGCCATCAATTTTGCTTAATGCAGGTTCAATCTTCCCAGCCTGATCCAGGGCTGCAATTTTGTTTCTGGTGTCCTTCGACAGCTCTTTGGTCTTCACCATAGTGGAGTTTGGAGTGTGACTGTTTGAGGTTGTGGGCAGGTGTCTTTTATACTGATAACACGTTCAAACAGGTGTCATCATTACTACAGGTAATGAGTGGAGGACAGCGGAACCTCTTAAAGAAGCTACTGGTCTGTGAAAGCCAGAAATCTTGCATGTTTTTAGATGACCAAATACTTATTTTCCACCATAATTTGCAAAATGAATCTTGCCAAATCAATCAATGTGATTTTCAAGATTTGTTTTTTCGTTTTGACTTTCATAGTTGTGGTCTACCTACGATGTCAATGTCAATTACAGGCCTCTCTCATCTTCTTAAGTGGGAGAACTTGCACAATTGGTAGCTGACGAAATACTCTTTTTCCCCACTTTATAGTTACAGAGCAAGTCCAACCCTTAGGCTATATCTCTCTGGGAAAGCGACGCGATTTTGCACCTAGCGTCTTTTGAATTTTTCTCTTGACTTAGCAATCTGTTTCGTTCATGTGTGCGGTTAGTACAGTTCAGTTACAGAGCAAGCTCAATCCTTTTTTCATTACTTCTCTGTGAAGTTAACAGAGCTTGGAACTCTGCGTTCTGTTCACACTGTCTGACGCTAGCACAGTGTGCTTAAGGTGACCGCTCGCTGTTTCGTTCCACCGTTGTTCACACTAGCAGCAGTTATACATCTCTGCACGTTGGACCCCAGGTTGCGATTGCACTTTATTATTTATTTTATTTAGTGCAATCTGCCAACCCTAACAATCATATACAGTAGTTCAGTCATCTTCCTCCATTCATGTATCTTTATTCATGAAAACATCAAGCATTCAAAACAAGTAAGTGTTCGAGTGAAAATAAAAAAAATTGTGATTGCTAAAAAAATTAAAAATATATATTTTGGTTTTACAACGGAGTTAATGCCACCTAATGAAATCTACTGTACATAAATGAATAGATCTTGCATTCTCTTACTTTTTTTTCTCAAAAAGATAAGAAGATGTCATTACTATATCTATTTTAAGACTCATATGGGTCTTTATGACAATTTGAAAAGAAACCGTGAATAAATGTGGCAAAGTGATTTTCCATCTCCACAGGTTTTGCTAATGGATAGTCTCAACCCTTAGGTGAAATATCTTGTAGCTTGTACAACATTGGTTTCAAGGCAGGTACTTAGGGATTCCATTGGCTTTTTAAAGGACAATGTTGTTTTGTTGCTCAGGGCTATTTTGAAAGAGTAATTATTTGGTAACGTCTATTAAAATGAACAGCAAGAAAAGATGGCACTGCATCATAAATCTGAGGTGTTCGCTTTCAGTGAATCATTTTATTCTAAATAGATAATATATTTGGATAATCCCATGTATCTTTTTGGCTGCTGACCTTTTCCAATAATAAGATGGAAAAAAATCTCTGCACCATATTTTCTTTAAACTGTCATCAAAGAGAAAATAGTTTTAATACAGTAGATGCAGTGTATTTTTACTCTATAAAATATAAATGATTATATTATTATGAAACTATATTTTCTGTAAACAGTTCTACTTTTCTCAGTATTAAAATATTTCAGATGTTTTTCTCATTGTACTTTTATTAATTAGATTTCAAATCAAACACTGATAGTATGTGGATCACAATATGTTACCCCACTATCTTTTCTCGTTACCTAAGCTATGTTCTGCACATAGGCAAATAAGAGTGGATAGCCTCAGGTCAGGAGACCACTACGTCAAATTATTCATAGTATTATATTTCAAAGATAATTCTTGTTTCCCGTGGTAAGAATTTAACTCCTTGGCTTCGAAGCCTGTTTTCACTTTCCTGACCAGGCCATATTTTCCAATTCGACCCAGTGTCAATTTATAAGGTAATAACTTTGTAATCCTTCATTGTATTCCAGTAAATCTGACACTATTTTTAAATGTAAATACTTATGTCCCCTAAAAAATTGAGAGAAGTATTTATGGAGTGATACCTTTATTGGCTAACCAGAGAAATTATATTCGCAAGCTTTCAAGGCTCAGAAGGCCCCTTCATCAGGCATATACTGAGAAGAGATGGCAACATTTATATAGGAATTATACAAGGACATGAGATGATGCATGCTAGAGATAGGTGTTGTGAGTTCATTCTCTGGTCCACCAGTAGTGAGTTCTCCTTCCAGACTCCCTCTGGTGGTAACAGGAGGTAGTGAGGCTGATTTAATACCACCTGATAGTGAGGATGACGATTGGACCTCAGGAATCTTAGACTGGATTTAAGACAGCCGACGCCCTAAGTCAGTGCTTGTGATTGCTTCTGGCTTCTGAGATCATGGTTTTCAGCTCTGTTCCAGCCTTCTCAAAGCTAAGTGTTTTTGCTAATTTTCACACTTGATTTTGTTGGTCTATTCAGTTTTTTGTGTGGTCAGCCAGTCCAGGCTGAGGCTGAGCTGAATTTCCACTCTTATTTATCTGTATTTGCCAATTTGCTTTTTAGTCCATTATTAGATTGGCCTCTTTTTTGCTCTGTCTCAGAATATTTCAGAGTGCTGATATAGTGGGAGAAGTCTAGTGACTTCAGGGTTAATTTGGTTATCAGAAGTGTTGGACATTATTTTTGTAGGGTTTTTGGCAGATTGCAGACAGTGTCTTTCCTTTCCTATCCTTTATAGTTAGTTTGGGCCCCATTGTTTGCTCAGCCTATTTTCCTGCCTGTGTTTGTGTTTTCATCTTGTTTCACCGTCAATACATGTGTGGGGGCTGTCTATTCCATTGGGGTCTGCTCTTGGGCTCTTTAGTTTTCCCCTTTTCTTGCTTAAGGCTTATGTAGTCCTCTGGTGGTGACGAGGCGTCTAGGTCATCATAGGAACGCTCCACTGCTACTGCTAGTTGTGTGGATAGGATCAGGGATCTGCAATCTGCATAGTTACCAACCTCTCTGGTTTTCAGTGACTTGGCTTTTTGTTGTCCTCCTCAGTAACCCATTCATAACAGATAGGCCTGTGTGTCTCCTCTCCATTCAATGTCAGCAAGTAGTTAATCCTGAAGGCTATATATGTGTTTTCAACTATGCAAGCTTATATCTAGAATATTGTGAGGTCAAGAAAACTAAGTGCTTTATGATCCATGTAGTGCTGGACATTTGTTTATGTGACCACAACATTTATTGGGTCCTGCTTTCTGAATTTAGTTTGATTGATTAACGAGAGGAAAGAGAGCAAAAAAAATGGAGATCTAAGCCTTAGCCTCCTATATATTCAGACATAGCTTGGGAAGGCATTTTGCAGTGGGCATCTATGCACATTTAATCAAAGTACATTTAATCAAAGTATGAGGCAGTTATAACATGGCAGTTAGACAGGGTAGGAGACAGGTAAGACATTTATATACATCTACTCCCTGTACATTTGGATTACAACAAATACAGTATATACCATATGCATTTGTGTAATTTATATCCTGGCCGCTGCATTCACACACATCCACCGCCCTGGCATTAACGCTCCACACTCCATCCATATTGGCCCCTCACTCCTTTCCTCTCCTATTTATAGCACTCATGCTCTTTTCACATTGCTACACAGCACAGATCCATTCAGACCCACCATTCAACATCAGAGAAGCTCTCACAAATCACTTAACCATCTGCTCACTCTTTCTATCCTTCTTCTCCTAGTCGCAGGAGACATTGCTCCCAACCCTGGTCCCCATGTTATAGAAAGTCAAACCCCCCAACTGCTACACTCAGAAACCCCTCTAATCTTAATAATATTCCCTGCATGGCATCTGTCTCTCTTAATTGTGCCCTTTGGAATTCTTGCTCAGTGTGTAAACTCTCCTTCATTCATGACTTTTTCCTTTCTAATTCTCTTAACCATCTGGCTCTTACTGAAACCAGGATCCAGCAGTCACACACTTCCGCTGCTACTCTTTCATATGGTTGTCTACACTTCTCTTATACCCCAAGATCAGACAATAGAGCAGGTGGAGGCATTGGTCTGCTCCTATCACCAAAATGTACCTTTCAGGTTATCCCTCAACTACCCTCACTTGTCTTCACTTCTTTTGAGGTCCATGCCATCAGACTCTATACCCCCTTCTCCATGCGAGTGGCAGTGGTGTATCGTCCTCCCGGCCACTCCCATTAGTTCCTGGATCATTTTGCCACTTGGCTTCCACATTTTCTCTCCTGTGACATCCCTACCCTCATTATGGGCGATTTCAACATCCCCATTGCTCTTCCCCTCTCCCCATCTGCTACTCACCTTTTATCTCTAGCCTCCTCGTTTGGCCTTTCGCAGCTTACTAATTCTCCAACGCATGAAGATGGAAACTCCCCCGACTTGGTCTTCTCTCGGCTTTGTGCAGTGGATGATTTTGCAAACTCCCCTCTCCCGCTCTCTGACCACAACCTTCTTTCATTCTCTATCAAGAACTGCCAGTCCGCTCAGGTCACCTCCACTGTCCATACTTCTAGAAACATAAAGGCCATTAACACCCAGAAATTTATGAAGAACATGCAGTCTTCATTGGCCTCTATCTCCTCCCTTTTATGTCCTGATTCTGCATTGAAGCATTACAATGAAACACTTCAAAGTGCCCTGGATGAATTTGCACCTCCTATAAATAGAACACCACAACACAGATGGCAACAACCCTGGCACATCCTGCAAACACGTTTCCTGCAGCGGTGCTCCAAGTGCGCCAAACATCTGTGGAGAAAATCCAATTTACACGAAGATTTCATCCATTATAAGTTTATGCTTAGAACATACAACACTGCCCTTCACCTCTCAAAACAAACCTATTTCAACACCCTCATAACCTCACTGTCCAATAACACTAAACGTCTCTTTCACACTTTTCATTCTCTACTCAACCCAAGAGTACAGGCCCCAACCACGGAGCTTCGAACTGACGATCTGGCCAATTACTTCAAAGAAAAAACTGACCAGATCCGACAGGAAATTATCTCCCAATCACCTTATACCATGCACTGTCCTCCCTCCCCCACTGCATCTAGCTCACTCTCTGATTTTGAACCAGTCACAGAAAAAGAAGTAAGCAGGCTCCTTGCATCTTCTTGCCCAACCACTTGCACCAGTGACCCATTTCTGTCACATCTCCTCCAGTCCCTTTCCCCTGCTGTCACCCCTCACCTAACTAAAATATTTAACCTCTCTCTCTCTTCTGGTATCTTTCCCTCCTCATTTAAGAATGCCATCATACATCCACTACTTAAAAAACCATCCCTCGACCAAAACTGTGCCGCTAACTATAGACCTGTCTCTAATCTTCCCTTCATCTCTAAACTCCTGGAACGCCTGGTCCACTCCCGTCTTATCCGCTATCTCTTTGATAACGCTCTTCTCGATCATCTCCAATCCGGTTTCTTCTCTTTACCCTCTACTGAAACTGCCCTCACTAAAGTCTCTAATGATCTGCTAACAGCTAAATCAAATGGTCATTACTCCATGCTAATTCTCTTGGATCTCTCTGCAGCATTCGACACTGTGGATCATCAGTTCCTCCTCACTATGCTCCGTTCCATTGGCCTCAAGGACACCATTCTCTCCTGGTTCTCCTCCTATCCCTCTGACCGCTGCTTTACTGTATCTTTTGCTGTTCCTCCTCCTCTCATCTTCCCCTTACTGTTGGGGTTCCTCAAGGATCAGTTCTAGGCCCCCTCCTCTTCTCTTTGTACACTGCCCCTATTGGTCAAACAATCAGTAGATTTGGTTTCCAGTACCATCTCTATGCTGATGAGTCACGACACCTAATTATACGCTTCTTCTCCTGACATCACGTCAGCCTTTCTAGAAAACACCAGCGATTGTCTAAACACTGTGTCTAACATCATGTCCTCACTATATCCGAAACTGAATCTGCCAAAGACTGAACTCCTTGTGTTTCCTCCTGCTACTAATGTACTTATACCCAACTTTGCCATTTCCGTGTGTGGTTCCACTATTACTCTCCAGCAACATGCCCGCTGTCTCGGGGTCATACTTGACTCCGAGCTTTCCTTTGCCCCCCACATCTGATCAAAGGCTCGCTCTTGTTATCTGCACCTCGAAAACATTTCTAGAATTCGACCTTTTCTTACTTTTGACTCCACAAAAACTCTTACTGTTTCTTTTATTCGTTCTCATCTTGACTATTGTAACTCTCTACTAATCGGTCTCCCTCTTACCAAACTATCCCCCCTCCAATCTGTCTTGAATGCTGCAGCCAGGATCATATTCCTCACCAATCGTTACACCGATGTCTCTACCTTGTGCCAGTCATTACATTGGCTACCCATCCACTCCAGAATTCTGTATAAACTTACTACCTTCACCCACAAAAGCTCTCCATGGCTCAGCACCACCCTACATCTCCTCTCTTGTTTCAGTACACCACCCTACCCGCACCCTCCATTCTGCTGATGACCTGAGGATAGCATCCTCAGAAAACAGAACCTCCCACTCCCGTCTCCAAGACTTTACACGTGCTGTGCCAATTCTTTGGAATGCACTTCCCAGGTCAATACGATTAGTCCCCAATCCCACAATTTTAAGCGTGCCCTGAAAACATATTTATTCAGACTGGCCTACCGCCTCAACACATTAACCTAATCTATCCCTGTGTGGCACAGCCAAAAGTTTTACCATAACCAGGTTCCCCACATCATGTTCCCACATGCTTTATGCATCCATTAGCCCTTTGCATCCGTACTGTTACACACTTAACATTATGGCTGGTCCATACAATCAGGGCAATTGTTACCACTCACCTTTCGTGTCTACCTTTTTCCTCATAGATTGTAAGCTTGTGAGCAGGGCCCTCATTCCTCTTGGTATCTGTTATGATCTGTGTGATTATTATTATGCTGTAATGTCTATTGTCTGTAGAAGTCCCATCTGAAATGTAAAGTGCTGCGGAATATGTCGGCGCTATAGAAATAAAATTTATTATTATTATTAGATGTGTGTTTTATTTTGAATGGGGCTAAAGGGGAGTGATATGAACTTTTATAAATTTTTTATTTTTTTTACTATTTTTTTTCTTTTGACATGCTTCAATAGTCTCCATGGGAAACTAGAAGCTGCCATTACCCTATCAGCTCTGGTACATACAGATGTTAATTAGATCTCCTGTATGCAGCAGAACTACTGACTTGCTATAAGCGCAGACCACCATAGAAGTCTGCTGGAGACCTCTGGTTTTTATGCTGACCCACCGGTGACCCAGGATCACCGATGGGCAGGATTAATGGCGCGCTTGCCGGAAGATAAATGCCGCTTTCAGAGTTTGGCAGCGGCATTTAATGGGTTAACAGCTGCGGATGGATCACAATTCCACCCACGGCTGTTAGAGGCACAGGTCAGCTGTTCAAAACAGCTGACATGTGCCTGGAAAGATGTGGGCTCACCGCCGGAGCATACATCAAACGTAGGGTGTCTGACATCGGCATATTATTACGCTTAATGTCGGAAAGTGGTTAAAGTGACTTTTAAGAGATTACGTGAAAAAAATAATCAAATTGACACCATTTTAAAAACTGCAACTCTCATAGCACTCAAAACCACATTCAAAAAGTTTACTTACCCTTTAGATGCTTCACAGGAATTAAAAGCTTTTGTGGAAGGAAAAAAATGAAAATTAAAATTTTTACCACGAAAATGCTGCTTTAACCCCAAATTGTTAATTTTCACAAGGGTAACAGGTGACAATGGACCACAAAATTTGTTGTGAAATTTCTCCTGAGTACATTGATATCCCATTTGCAGTTGAAAACTACTAATTGGGCATACATTACCACAAACATGTCCAATATGCTCAGGGCACTTCAAACAATAATCAGACCACTTTAATCCCACATACAACTATAATAAGGGAAAAAATGAAGAGATCCCAAAAATAATAAAAACAATATCTTTATTGACAATTATTAAAGGTATAATACTAAAATCATACTAAAAAAGCACAATGCTGTCCAAGGGACACTGAGCAGAGAAAAATACCATAAATTGGTATATATCACACAAAATGTATCTGGAGTTCTCATAAAATACAATATGTGCCACAAAAATGTATCACACATGTGTACATACACGGTGCAATTAGATAATACAATAATTTATTCACACATAAAGTGAAAATCACTATCGCTCTCAGCATATACGTGCTGTGCCAATTCTTTGGAATGCACTTCCCAGGTCAATACGATTAGTCCCCAATCCCCACAATTTTAAGCGTGCCCTGAAAACACATTTATTCAGACTGGCCTACCGCCTCAACACATTAACCTAATCTATCCCTGTGTGGCACAGCCAAAAGTTTTACCATAACCAGGTTCCCCGCATCATGTTCCACATGCTTTATGCATCCATTAGCCCTTTGCATCTGTACTGTTACACTCTTAACATTATGGCTGGTCCATACAATCAGGGCAATTGTTACCACTCACCTTTCGTGTCTACCTTTTTCCTCATAGATTGTAAGCTTGTGAGCAGGGCCCTCATTCCTCTTGGTATCTGTTATGATCTGTGTGATTATTATTATGCTGTAATGTCTATTGTCTGTAGAAGTCCCATCTGAAATGTAAAGTGCTGCGGAATATGTCGGCGCTATAGAAATAAAATTTATTATTATTATTAGATGTGTGTGTTTTATTTTGAATGGGGCTAAAGGGAGTGATATGAACGTTTATAAATTTTTTATTTTTTTTACTATTTTTTTTCTTTTGACATGCTTCAATAGTCTCCATGGGAAACTAGAAGCTGCCATTACCCTATCAGCTCTGGTACATACAGATGTTGATTAGATCTCCTGTATGCAGCAGAACTACTGACTTGCTATAAGCGCAGACCACCATAGAAGTCTGCTGGAGACCTCTGGTTTTTATGCTGACCCACCGGTGACCCGGGATCACCGATGGGCAGGATTAATGGCGCGCTTGCCGGAAGTTAAATGCCGCTTTCAGAGTTTGGCAGCGGCATTTAATGGGTTAACAGCTGCGGATGGATCACGATTCCACCCACGGCTGTTAGAGGCACAGGTCAGCTGTTCAAAACAGCTGACATGTGCCTGGAAAGATGTGGGCTCACCGCCGGAGCATACATCAAACGTAGGGTGTCTGACATCGGCATATTATTACGCTTAATGTCGGAAAGTGGTTAAAGTGACTTTTAAGAGATTACGTGAAAAAAATAATCAAATTGACACCATTTTAAAAACTGCAACTCTCGTAGCACTCAAAACCACATTCAAAAAGTTTACTTACCCTTTAGATGCTTCACAGGAATTAAAAGCTTTTGTGGAAGGAAAAAAATGAAAATTAAAATTTTTACCACGAAAATGCTGCTTTAACCCCAAATTGTTAATTTTCACAAGGGTAACAGGTGACAATGGACCACAAAATTTGTTGTGAAATTTCTCCTGAGTACATTGATATCCCATTTGCAGTTGAAAACTACTAATTGGGCATACATTACCACAAACATGTCCAATATGCTCAGGGCACTTCAAACAATAATCAGACCACTTTAATCCCACATACAACTATAATAAGGGAAAAAATGAAGAGATCCCAAAAATAATAAAAACAATATCTTTATTGACAATTATTAAAGGTATAATACTAAAATCATACTAAAAAAGCACAATGCTGTCCAAGGGACACTGAGCAGAGAAAAATACCATAAATTGGTATATATCACACAAAATGTATCTGGAGTTCTCATAAAATACAATATGTGCCACAAAAATGTATCACACATGTGTACATACACGGTGCAATTAGATAATACAATAATTTATTCACACATAAAGTGAAAATCACTATCGCTCTCAGCATATACGTGCTGCGCCAATTCTTTGGAATGCACTTCCCAGGTCAATACGATTAGTCCCCAATCCCCACAATTTTAAGCGTGCCCTGAAAACACATTTATTCAGACTGGCCTACCGCCTCAACACATTAACCTAATCTATCCCTGTGTGGCACAGCCAAAAGTTTTACCATAACCAGGTTCCCCGCATCATGTTCCACATGCTTTATGCATCCATTAGCCCTTTGCATCCGTACTGTTACACTCTTAACATTATGGCTGGTCCATACAATCAGGGCAATTGTTACCACTCACCTTTCGTGTCTACCTTTTTCCTCATAGATTGTAAGCTTGTGAGCAGGGCCCTCATTCCTCTTGGTATCTGTTATGATCTGTGTGATTATTATTATGCTGTAATGTCTATTGTCTGTAGAAGTCCCCTCTGAAATGTAAAGTGCTGCGGAATATGTCGGCGCTATAGAAATAAAATTTATTATTATTATTAGATGTGTGTGTTTTATTTTGAATGGGGCTAAAGGGAGTGATATGAACTTTTATAAATTTTTTATTTTTTTTACTATTTTTTTTCTTTTGACATGCTTCAATAGTCTCCATGGGAAACTAGAAGCTGCCATTACCCTATCAGCTCTGGTACATACAGATGTTGATTAGATCTCCTGTATGCAGCAGAACTACTGACTTGCTATAAGCGCAGACCACCATAGAAGTCTGCTGGAGACCTCTGGTTTTTATGCTGACCCACCGGTGACCCGGGATCACAGATGGGCAGGATTAATGGCGCGCTTGCCGGAAGTTAAATGCCGCTTTCAGAGTTTGGCAGCGGCATTTAATGGGTTAACAGCTGCGGATGGATCACGATTCCACCCACGGCTGTTAGAGGCACAGGTCAGCTGTTCAAAACAGCTGACATGTGCCTGGAAAGATGTGGGCTCACTGTTAAATATTAATAATCCGTTAATTTCTTATAAGACTCAGTTCTGTAGAATGCTTTAGCTTAC
Source organism: Dendrobates tinctorius (assembly GCF_039654945.1). Classification (NCBI taxonomy): domain Eukaryota; kingdom Metazoa; phylum Chordata; class Amphibia; order Anura; family Dendrobatidae; genus Dendrobates; species Dendrobates tinctorius. The sequence goes on along the minus strand of NW_027361858.1, from coordinate 4,219,499 downwards.
ATGACATAGGCTATTTTTAAGCTTGGCTCATGGTAGAAAGACAGCTCCATATATGTAGAGACCACGTGCTTTAGGAGACGTATATAATTCATGGCTAACTGTAGAGGTCGCTCTTCTTCTTCCCTCACCATCATGAGACACAGACGCAAGATGACATAACTCAACAGCTGGTATGTTACTTTATTACGAAGAAGCCGAACTGAGAGACAGACGCCATTTGCCATGTGGGTTCCCGGAGAGAAAGAAGAATACATGTTGCTTTTGCCATGTGGGATCTCAGAGTATGAACAATGGACAATATCTCTTTCACTTATTTTTATTCACCTGTTTTTCTGTAATAACCTTTCTTTGATGGAAGAATCCAAATAAACCACTATATTTTTATCTGGTAACTAGTCCTGAGTATTTTACAGGATATGCATTATTTTACATTGGAGAGCCAGCCAGATCTGAATTTTTGTACTTTTTTGCGGATTTCCCTCAACTTGCCCACACGGGGGATTGGACTTTGCTAACGTCAAATCATATGTGCAAGTTATCGGGAATTCCACTACTTACAAGAATCACATAGAACCTAGAAGTAAGAATTACCAGATAGATTGAGAAGTACTACAAGTGCCAAAAGTACCAGACGTAAGCCAGACGTGTGAAGACAACAGGAACCCAGCGTTGTCCATCAAAGGAACAAGCTGAGACATTTCAAGGTAAGATAAAATGGATGTCATTAATTGTCTTGCTAAGCAGAGTAAATTGAAATTTAAGTCTGTAGACAATTCTAATTCAGAAGATTTATGGTTAAGTTTATATGCCGAGTGTGAACTCGAGAATCAGAGGTTAGATTCTAAGTTTTTCAATAGAGAAAGAGAGAGATTAAAAAATATTCTACAGATGGTAGATATATTTCATAGATCTGTGTCAGAGAAATCCAAAAATGATTGTTGTGATGTTCTCGAGATTGACTGTAATCAAGTGTCTGTAGCAGCCATTGAAGGTGACCTTGCAGACGTGGAACAAGATGGAGAAGTAGGAGGAGACTTTAGAACTGACGTAGAGGACGTACAAGGGAAAGACGTACCACTAAAAATAGAAGACTCACAGGCCCAAATCCGAAGTAGCGTGAGGAAGGATTTGATAAAGATATGCCAAATAATTCCTGCTTATGACAACAAAATAGATGTTTGTAGAAACTCTGAGATCTTTGAAAGTTGTTCTGATAAATTTGATTTATCTAACGAGGAGAAGAATCAGTTGTTCAAAATGTGGATCCCTGTAAATTTTGCTAGGAGATTGTCTTTAAAGTTATCTGGTGAAACACATGAGAATTTAACTGATAAAGACAGATTAAAAATTCTCATTTTTTGTTCATCAAATGAAAATCATCCAGATATTGATATTCTTCAAAAATTAAGGATTGGTCGGAAGGAATGTATTTTTACGTTCATGTCCATATATGAACGTTTGTACAAAATGCTGAGTGAGAATGTCAAAACACCGTCCCTCATAAGGAGTTTTGTAAGCAAATTTTGGTTTCTAAATCCTGCATCACGTGTTATTGCGTCACAAAAAGATTCTTTGTTTGAATGTGCGCAATCCCTTGATTTTGCCAGAAAACACGAGAATCGTGAGAGGAAAGTAAATTGTGCTAATTTTGTAAAGACAGGCAGAGTAAAATCTTATCAGAAGCCTGTATTAGCAAAGCCTTCTAAAATGAGATTTCCCCAAAATCAAATCTACGAAGAAAGAAAAAGAAAATCACATGTTTGTTATAAGCCATATGGAATGATGCAAAAGAACACCGAAAAGACACAAATGGAATTAAGAAAAATGATGAGTTCTGATTTTCTTTCTGTAACTAAGATGGCCGAATTTAACAGACAGAAACAGGTGGTGAGTGACATCATGGCCTGTAAACTGAATACTCTGCTCCAAGAATCTATCAGCTTTAAAATGGCAAGAACCTTTCAGGATATTTTTTGCAGAGAAATAAGTATGGGTGTAGGAATTGGCTAGGAAAAAAGTAATATATATTGTGTAACAGTGTTATACAATTAGTGAGTTATAGAGTATAATCCTGTAGCTTTATGGTTTGTGGATATATACATAGTCATACAGTATATATAGAGTGTTTGTAGAAGTAGAAATAGTAGAACTGTATTTTTTAATGAATTAAAATCTACATCAGTAATATTTAGAATATGAATATGATATTAACCTTATTTTTTATGTTTCCTTAGAATTTTCATTTCAAAGCAGGACTTAATCGAGAAAAATTCTCTTCCAAGGATTTATGCCTTTATTTACACAGGAAGTTGCAATATTGCATGATTTTATATATCTAACCCTTAAAAGGAAATAACTAATTGCTTTTTAAAATGTTCTGGGTGTGTGCTTTACTGCATGGTTTGAATGACAACCATAGCAGGGGAATTTGAACCTTGTTCTAATAATACAAGTATACCAGTATACTATGTCCCTGTTCCTTAGGAAAAGAATTTTAAAGGGGGTCTCAACTTTTGCAAAGCAATGGAATTTTTTTTCCAGGCCTAAATGTCAAGTATACATATACATATATTTATGTCATGTGTATTTGGGGAATATTCAAAGAAATATTAAGAGACTAAATTGAAATAGTTTACAATGCATTGATAATTAGGATAATTTGGGTTAAAACACGTGTATTCATCACACCTTCGTATGTGAGGTATTTGGTTTAAAGTTAATATGTGACACAGTCTGAGTGACAGTGACTGAGTGTATGAGCAGCTGCTGAGCGAGTAATGTGATACGTTTGTATGAGGCCTCAGGATTCTGAATGAGGAAAGAAAAAAAAACCCCAAAAGCTTTTATCTTTAGGAGAAATATGCAGATCAGTTAGATTATTAGAATATTAGGATATATAATGAAATATTATCTATACAACATATATTTCTGTATTTCTATAGTAATTATTTCTTGATTTAGTTAATTGTGGATAAGTGCAAAGTGCAATCGCACATCAAAATGGTTTATGCAAATTAATTTTTCAAAAGGATAATTTTATGATATTCAAATTAATTTTGATGGTTACACATCTTCAGACAAATAATGGTATAAGCAAGTATAAATTCACATAATTTATACATTAATTATTTTTAATTTTGGTTTTGATAAATGAATTATTTCATAGAACAATATTTTTTGGTATTAAGGGGGAAAATATGTTTTTGATCCTGACTACATCATCACATTTGATTAATACCTCTTCTTCACACATTTTAATAGGAAAAAATATTAATAAGGTACAATGGTATAAGTATTGGGTATAATAACAAGTATTATAAGGATTCATTTCTTTACACTAAGAGGAATTACATGCAAAGTTGCATAATTTGAATATTTTGGTAACACAAGTTTATGACAATTATGAAATAATCCAGATCATGGAAATATTAAGGGTATATGTTACTGAAGACATAACTACTCTGCATCAACATAAAGGCCTTATTCTTATTTTTATTTTTATTCTTATTTTTCATTATTTTTAATTCTTTTACCAATATTTAGTAAAGTAATATCTACTGAGAATATTGCTTCATTAAATATAGCAATTATATGGTTCTATTACTAAGGAAAATGTTTCACTTCTGAGTTATATGCAACAATTCTTTTATTCATTCATTCGCTCACTCATATATTCTTATTTTGGTTCATGGCTTTACATTCCTACATATTATTAGTATAATAAATATATTCCTTATTAATAAAGATGAAAACACTGGTTACATAAAACACAGTGACACCTATGGGTTGAAAAAGGTAATTACACCTATGACATAAAAAATGTTCTATCACATGAAAAATGCGGATAATAATGTATTATCGTTTATTATTTCAAATATTGAAATCCATATACAGTACAAATTCTGATAATAATTATATGGATTTTACTGATTGCTATGGTACGCTGTGATATTATAGGATAGGATAATTACCAGATTTGGTATAGGATAGGGAATGAAGACTTCAAGCAAGATACTGAAATTACGTTAATAAAGACTTTTCATATTAAAATTGATTCTTATCAGTTGCAAGAAGAAGAATGCCGCGATCCAGAAGTCCCAGAAGGTAACAAAGCTATGATTACTGAGTAATAGACTGTGTTAATTACAAATGCAGTATCCACCACTGACAGTCACAAGTGCAGTATCCACCACTGACAGTCACAATTAAAGTGTCTAACCTGACAACCAGAGGACGATGATCCTATGATGTTGAGATGAACTGTGTTATCACGTTCTTATCAAGTTCCAGAGGTTTTCAATCACCTGAAAAGCTTGGATGAAAGCTGGTGAACAATGAAGGTAATTATCAGGAAGCTACAACCCTGACATATGTCCTGTGCATTAGGACAAGGACTGGTTATGGTGCTATGTTTAGCAAGGAAGAGTCATTTTAACCCTTGCTTTGCTGACCAAAGACGTCACACCTGTTCAAAGACCAGTACCGATGGAGGATTCCAGAATATCCAAGGCGAGCCAATGTAAGCCCAGGTTTTTAAAGGTGACACTACACAGATATTAAAGCTGCATTTCATCTATAGATTTTGTTTCTTATTAACATTTGAATTTATGGACTTTGATTTGATACACGACACGATTTCTACAACATCTATATGCTATAAGAAAACTGTATTTTTAAAAGAACCAAGAAGAAGACAGAAGACATCAAAATGAAGACCAGATGACATCAGATGATGATGACTGGACCTGAGATGCTTCAATTTAGACTTAGGGAAGTATAATTATACATATTTTATATGAATATTGTTCACGGCTTACCATAACATGAATTCACATCAATTATGTCATTGAGTACTTATAACGGTAATCTGATATTATTATTATTATTATTATTATTATTATTATTAATATTAAATTATTTTGTCAAAGAAGAAGAAAAGAAGAAAAAAAGATCGTTATATTTGAGGGTTCCAATTAATGTCTGTCTCCCTCAAAAGGGGGAATTGTTAAATATTAATAATCCGTTAATTTCTTATAAGACTCAGTTCTGTAGAATGCTTTAGCTTACATGACATAGGCTATTTTTAAGCTTGGCTCATGGTAGAAAGACAGCTCCATATATGTAGAGACCACGTGCTTTAGGAGACGTATATAATTCATGGCTAACTGTAGAGGTCGCTCTTCTTCTTCCCTCACCATCATGAGACACAGACGCAAGATGACATAACTCAACAGCTGGTATGTTACTTTATTACGAAGAAGCCGAACTGAGAGACAGACGCCATTTGCCATGTGGGTTCCCGGAGAGAAAGAAGAATACATGTTGCTTTTGCCATGTGGGATCTCAGAGTATGAACAATGGACAATATCTCTTTCACTTATTTTTATTCACCTGTTTTTCTGTAATAACCTTTCTTTGATGGAAGAATCCAAATAAACCACTATATTTTTATCTGGTAACTAGTCCTGAGTATTTTACAGGATATGCATTATTTTACACTCACCGCCGGAGCATACATCAAACGTAGGGTGTCTGACATTGGCATATTATTACGCTTAATGTCGGAAAGTGGTTAAAGTGACTTTTAAGAGATTACGTGAAAAAAATAATCAAATTGACACCATTTTAAAAACTGCAACTCTCATAGCACTCAAAACCACATTCAAAAAGTTTACTTACCCTTTAGATGCTTCACAGGAATTAAAAGCTTTTGTGGAAGGAAAAAAATGAAAATTAAAATTTTTACCACGAAAATGCTGCTTTAACCCCAAATTGTTAATTTTCACAAGGGTAACAGGTGACAATGGACCACAAAATTTGTTGTGAAATTTCTCCTGAGTACATTGATATCCCATTTGCAGTTGAAAACTACTAATTGGGCATACATTACCACAAACATGTCCAATATGCTCAGGGCACTTCAAACAATAATCAGACCACTTTAATCCCACATACAACTATAATAAGGGAAAAAATGAAGAGATCCCAAAAATAATAAAAACAATATCTTTATTGACAATTATTAAAGGTATAATACTAAAATCATACTAAAAAAGCACAATGCTGTCCAAGGGACACTGAGCAGAGAAAAATACCATAAATTGGTATATATCACACAAAATGTATCTGGAGTTCTCATAAAATACAATATGTGCCACAAAAATGTATCACACATGTGTACATACACGGTGCAATTAGATAATACAATAATTTATTCACACATAAAGTGAAAATCACTATCGCTCTCAGCATATACGTGCTGCGCCAATTCTTTGGAATGCACTTCCCAGGTCAATACGATTAGTCCCCAATCCCCACAATTTTAAGCGTGCCCTGAAAACACATTTATTCAGACTGGCCTACCGCCTCAACACATTAACCTAATCTATCCCTGTGTGGCACAGCCAAAAGTTTTACCATAACCAGGTTCCCCGCATCATGTTCCACATGCTTTATGCATCCATTAGCCCTTTGCATCCGTACTGTTACACTCTTAACATTATGGCTGGTCCATACAATCAGGGCAATTGTTACCACTCACCTTTCGTGTCTACCTTTTTCCTCATAGATTGTAAGCTTGTGAGCAGGGCCCTCATTCCTCTTGGTATCTGTTATGATCTGTGTGATTATTATTATGCTGTAATGTCTATTGTCTGTAGAAGTCCCCTCTGAAATGTAAAGTGCTGCGGAATATGTCGGAGCTATAGAAATAAAATTTATTATTATTATTAGATGTGTGTGTTTTATTTTGAATGGGGCTAAAGGGAGTGATATGAACTTTTATAAATTTTTTATTTTTTTTACTATTTTTTTTCTTTTGACATGCTTCAATAGTCTCCATGGGAAACTAGAAGCTGCCATTACCCTATCAGCTCTGGTACATACAGATGTTGATTAGATCTCCTGTATGCAGCAGAACTACTGACTTGCTATAAGCGCAGACCACCATAGAAGTCTGCTGGAGACCTCTGGTTTTTATGCTGACCCACCGGTGACCCGGGATCACCGATGGGCAGGATTAATGGCGCGCTTGCCGGAAGTTAAATGCCGCTTTCAGAGTTTGGCAGCGGCATTTAATGGGTTAACAGCTGCGGATGGATCACGATTCCACCCACGGCTGTTAGAGGCACAGGTCAGCTGTTCAAAACAGCTGACATGTGCCTGGAAAGATGTGGGCTCACCGCCGGAGCATACATCAAACGTAGGGTGTCTGACATCGGCATATTATTACGCTTAATGTCGGAAAGTGGTTAAAGTGACTTTTAAGAGATTACGTGAAAAAAATAATCAAATTGACACCATTTTAAAAACTGCAACTCTCATAGCACTCAAAACCACATTCAAAAAGTTTACTTACCCTTTAGATGCTTCACAGGAATTAAAAGCTTTTGTGGAAGGAAAAAAATGAAAATTAAAATTTTTACCACGAAAATGCTGCTTTAACCCCAAATTGTTAATTTTCACAAGGGTAACAGGTGACAATGGACCACAAAATTTGTTGTGAAATTTCTCCTGAGTACATTGATATCCCATTTGCAGTTGAAAACTACTAATTGGGCATACATTACCACAAACATGTCCAATATGCTCAGGGCACTTCAAACAATAATCAGACCACTTTAATCCCACATACAACTATAATAAGGGAAAAAATGAAGAGATCCCAAAAATAATAAAAACAATATCTTTATTGACAATTATTAAAGGTATAATACTAAAATCATACTAAAAAAGCACAATGCTGTCCAAGGGACACTGAGCAGAGAAAAATACCATAAATTGGTATATATCACACAAAATGTATCTGGAGTTCTCATAAAATACAATATGTGCCACAAAAATGTATCACACATGTGTACATACACGGTGCAATTAGATAATACAATAATTTATTCACACATAAAGTGAAAATCACTATCGCTCTCAGCATATACGTGCTGCACCAATTCTTTGGAATGCAATTCCCAGGTCAATACGATTAGTCCCCAATCCCCACAATTTTAAGCGTGCCCTGAAAACACATTTATTCAGACTGTCCTATCGCCTCAACGCATTAACCTAATCTATCCCTGTGTGGCACAGCCAAAAGTTTTACCATAACCAGGTTCCCCGCATCATGTTCCACATGCTTTATGCATCCATTAGCCCTTTGCATCCGTACTGTTACACTCTTAACATTATGGCTGGTCCATACAATCAGGGCAACTGTTACCACCCACCTTTCGTGTCTACCTTTTTCCTCATAGATTGTAAGCTTGTGAGCAGGGCCCTCATTCCTCTTGGTATCTGTTATGATCTGTGTGATTATTATTATGCTGTAATGTCTATTGTCTGTACAAGTCCCCTCTGAAATGTAAAGTGCTGCGGAATATGTCGGCGCTATAGAAATAAAATGTATTATTATTATTAGATGTGTGTGTTTTATTTTGAATGGGGCTAAAGGGAGTGATATGAACTTTTATACATTTTTTATTTTTTTTACTATTTTTTTTCTTTTGACATGCTTCAATAGTCTCCATGGGAAACTAGAAGCTGCCATTACCCTATCAGCTCTGGTACATACAGATGTTGATTAGATATCCTGTATGCAGCAGAACTACTGACTTGCTATAAGCGCAGACCACCATAGAAGTCTGCTGGAGACCTCTGATTTTTATGCTGACCCAAGGGACACTGATCAGAGAAAAATACCATAAATTGGTATATATCACACAAAATGTATCTGGAGTTCGCATAAAATACATTATGTGCCACAAAAATGTATCACACATGTGTACATACACGGTGCAATTAGATAATACAATAATTTATTCACACATAAAGTGAAAATCACTATCGCTCTCAGTAGAGTTGAGCGAAACGGGTCGAAAAATTTCAAAAGTCCCCGACTTTTCATGAAAACGACTTTTCATGAAACGAAACCCGACCCTAGGATGAGGTCGGCCACGAGGTCGGCGACTTACGCGCCAAAGTCGCGTTTTAAAAGTTTGTTTTGCGCTCTTTTTCAGCCAATCAGGATCCACGGACACTGTGGGCAACGTGATGACATAGGCAGGGGTCACCACCATCTTTCAGAAGGGCATGCAAGTGATTGGCTTGCTTTGGTGGGCGTCACAGGGGTTATAAAAGGGCGTGCACGCCGACCGCCATATTACTTCTGCCGATCTTAGCATAGGGAGAGGTTGCTGCTGCTGATTCTGTAGGGAGAGCGTTAGGCAGGGAAGAAGAAAAAAAAACTGCTTCTGCTGCTAGCGACTTTGCCTGTACAACACACCAGTCACTGTGTGTGCAGTGCAAGGGGGGCTATATTGTGGTGGATCAGCGGTGTTGGTTGTTAGGCTGCCTTCTAAGGCTTCCTGACAGCTGCATTGCTGTTTACCCACTGCTCTGCAAACTGCTTTTTTAAAAGCAATCCCAATTTTTTTTTTTGTCCTGCTGAGGTACTGAGCGTGGATTTTTTCACACCATACAGCGGTGTACGCTCCTCACACAGTACCGTGTAACGGCTGTTATCACAGCCACAGTGAAGCTATCTGTGTGTCACTCTGTGAGAATAAGTCGAGGACATGTTCTGTTCTTACAGACCTGCACCTACTAGTTTTGTCTAGCTTTCAAACAGTTAAATATATTTGCTGTTTGATCACATTCAAAACTATAGAGAGACAGCGTGTGTCAGTCCGTATACTTAAAAAACACGGAGCTTGACAATTTTACGTACACCGGACAGCCGTGTACGTGCACGCTCCTCTCAGTACCGTGTAACGGCTGTTATCACGGCCACAGTGAAGCTATCTGTGTGTCACTGTGGAAGGATAAGTGGAGGACTTGTTCCGTTCTTACAGACCTACACTCTAGGGAGATTCCTATTCTGCCCAATTCTACATACACCTTATAGTTTGTGATACACTAGCCAATTTCTGCCTGTGACATAGCGCTCTGATATTCAGTGGGCCTCACACAATCCAAGAGTGTCCACTAGTGTGTGCAGAAATTCAAAATCTCCCTTAACCTGTAGTCACTTTTTTCACACCTGTGCCATCGAGCCTGTGACATAGCGCTCTGAAATTCAGTGGGCCTCACACAATCCAAAAGTGTCCAGTGTCCACTAGTGTGTGCAGAAATTCAAAATCTCCCTTATCCTGTAGTCACTTTTTTCACACCTGTGCCATCGAGCCTGTGACATAGCGCTCTGATATTCAGTGGGCCTCACACAATCCAAAAGTGTCCAGTGTCCACTAGTGTGTGCAGAAATTCAAAATCTCTGTGATCCTGTAGTCACTTTTTTCACACCTGTGCCATCGAGCCTGTGACATAGCGCTCTGATATTCAGTGGGCCTCACACAATCCAAAAGTGTCCAGTGTCCACTAGTGTGTGCAGAAATTCAAAATCTCCCTTATCCTGTAGTCACTTTTTTCACACCTGTGCCATCGAGCCTGTGACATAGCGCTGTGATATTCAGTGGGCCTCACACAATCCATAAGTGTCCAGTGTCCACAAGTGTGTGCAGAAATTCAAAAACTCCCCTGTCCTATAGGCACCTTGTTTTACATTACTATATAGTTTGTTGGATTTTGTCTACATTTCTACAAAAAATGAGGAAGGCTGGTGGAAGAGGCCGTGGAATTGGGCGGGGGATGGCAGCTGGTAATGATGGTGTTGGTGGTGGATCTGATGGTAGTGGCAAGAGCAAAATAGGACCGAATGCAGGAGGTGTTGAGCCTGCATCATCGTCTGGCTCCATAAGGCTTCAAAGGCTTAGTTTTCTAGGAGTTGGCAAACCGCTTTTAAAGCCAGAGCATCAGGAAAAAGTTTTGTCTTACATTGCTGACTCAGCCTCCAGCTCTATCGCCTCCTCTTCTGAAGTTGTAAAAAGTAAAAGCACTGAGTCATCATTGGAGGCTCATGTTCATGAACCACACCTTTCCTTGTGTCCTTCACCCCAACCAAGATTTAAGGATGACGCAGGCTATACTACTGATTACTCCATGGAGCTGTTTTCACATTCCATGCCTGGATTATCAAGTGAAATGGTGAATTACCCAGGCCAAGATGAATCTGACATGGAGTGCACTGATGCACAGCCGCTGATAGATGATTCTGCTGGTACATTCACTACATTGTCCTCGCAGTGTACAGAGCCAGATTCTGACCCTGATGAGACTCAGGTGCCCCTTCCCGCACACTATACCACCATACACGGTGACACAGAGGAAGGTGCACATGACATTGAAGAGGAGGTGATGGATGACCCAGTTGTTGACCCAGATTGGCATCCATTGGGGGAAGAGGGTGCTGCTTCCAATAGCTCAGATGAGGAGCATCCACAGCAGACATCGACATCGCAACAGCTGTTATCTGGCAGGCCCGGAGCGCTCCAAAGACAGGTTCCAAAAATCAAAAGAGTTGCTGGACAGCTTGTCCAGACGGTCAAAAGATCACAGCGTGCTAGGCCGCAAAATGTCTGCCAAAGTAGGAAGAGTGCAGTGTGGCACTTTTTTTAACAAAATCCTCATGATCAGGCCAAGGTTATCTGTAAGAAGTGCGCAAAGAACTTTAGCTGAGGGAAAAATCTGAAAAATTTGAATACCAGTTGCATGCTTAGACATTTAACCACCATGCACTTGCAAGCGTGGACACAACACCAAACCTCAAGTGCCACATGTGCAACTGATCACAACGAAGGTAGTCAGCAACGCTACATTGTTTCCCCCACTGTAAGCCCACCGGTTAGCACAGCAGCAAATGTTGAGGTGTCGTTGCAAGGCCACAGCAGTCAGGGAATCCCACTGTTATATCAACGAAATACGGAATCTAGGCCATCAGAAAGAACACCAACTCCATCACCATCATCAACCCTCTCTCAGTCCGCCCTGTCCACCGCTACTTCCACCATATGCAGCTCTCAAGTCCAGCTCACCCTCCCAGACACTATGAGTAGGTCAAGAAAGTACTCAATCTCTCATCCGCGTACACTGGGTTTGAACGCCCACATTGCCAAACTAATCTCGTTTGAGATGATGCCCTATCGGTTGGTGGAAAGCGCAGCTTTCCGCGAACTCATGGCCTATGCAGTACCACGCTATGACCTACCCAGTCGCCACTTCTTCTCTCGCAAAGCCATCCCAGCCCTCCACCATCATGTAAAAGACCGCATTGTCCATGCACTCAAGCAGTCAGTGAGCGGAAAGGTGCACCTCACAACTGATGCATGGTCCAGTCGGCATGGCCAGGGCCGTTACGTGTCCATCACTGCGCACTGGGTTAATGTTTTGGATGCAGGGTCCACAGGGGACAGCGGTGGTGGGACAGTGCTGCCTAGCCCACGGTATAGGAAACAGTTGGCTGTAGGCGTTCGACCCTCCTCCTCCTCCTCCAGAAGCGAAAGCTCGTCCACAGAGTGCAGTCGTACGAGCACTCCATCTGCAGCTGCCACTGTTGCACACGAGGTGTCCCCCTATCGAGCAGCTAGTGGAAAGCGTCAGCAGGCTGTGTTGCAGATGATGTGTTTGGGCGACATACACACCGCCGAGGTGCTGGCCGAGTACTTGAAGCGACAAACTGAGTCATGGCTGGGCAGTGTACATCTTGAGGCAGGCAAGGTAGTTAGTGATAACGGCCGTAATTTTGTGGCAGCCATAGCCCTTTCAAAACTCAGCCACATACCTTGCTTGGCTCACACCTTGAACCTGGTGGTGCAGTGCTTCCTCAAAAATTATCCAGAGTTAACAGCCCTGCTCCAGAAGGTGCGAAGACTGTGCGCGCATATCCGCCGGTCGCCTGTACACTCCGTTCGTATGCAGAAGCTGCAGCAATTGCTCCACCTTCCCAACCACCGCCTCATTATCGGCATTGCAACAAGGTGGAACTCCACCCTGCACAAGATGGAGCGGCTGTGCGAGCAGAGGCAGGCCATAATGCATTTGTGGGAGGATACACGGCCAGGCACTTTGAGAGCAGACATGGAGTTGACAGGTGTGCAGTGGTCGAAGCTGAAAGACCTCTGTAAAGTCCTTCAGTGTTTTGAGGAATGCACACGGCTGGTAAGCGCAGACGACGCCATCCTAAGCATGAGCATCCCACTTATGCGTCTGCTCATGCAAACTTTGACGCACCTTAAGGAGCAGGCGTCTGCAGCCAATGTTGATGAGGAGGAAGAGGAGGAGGGAATCCTTGATGACATTCAGCCATTGTCTGCTCAGGGACCACTCCTGGACGAGGTGGAGGAAGAAGAGGAGGAGGAGGATGATGATGGGGATGATTACTTAGGGGAAGAGGATGCATCTCGTGGGGCAAGTGAAAATGTTGGCATGGCAAGGTCTGGTACAGGGTTTGTGCGTGACTGGAGGGATGTGGATTTGCCAGAAAGTGCTCCTCCAACCAGCACTCGCAGTGCATCATTGACACCCGGAACATTGGCCCACATGTCAGATTATGCCTTGCAGATCCTAAAAAGGGACCCCCGCATTGCCAAAATGATGAACGATGATGACTACTGGTTGGCCAGCATCCTGGATCCACGCTATAAAGGAAAAATTACAAAACATCATGCCACAGGAGAACCTTGACCTAATATTGGCTAATAAACAAGCAACTCTGGTAAATCGGTTGCTTGAGGCATTCCCAGCACACAGCAGCGGTGATGGTTCTCACACGAGCCGTACGGGCCGGGGGGGAAGCTTGGCAGAGGTGTTCATGGTGCACACAACAGAAGTGGCATTGGAGACAGGGGTTTCATGACAATGTTGTCGACTGATTTTTCAAGTACCGCTCACGCAACTGGTAATACTGCATCGATGGAAAGTGACAGGAGACAGCAGTTGTCAACTATGATTACAAACTACTTTTCCTCCCATATCGATGTTCTCCCACACAGGTCATTCCCCTTTGACTATTGGGCCGCTAAACTGGACACCTGGCCTGAATTGGCACAATATGCCTTACAGGAGCTCGCTTGCCCAGCTGCAAGTGTGCTATCGGAAAGAGTCTTCAGTGCAGCTGGATCAATCCTGACTAGAGTTGAGCGATACCGTCCGATACTTCAAAGTATCGGATCGGAATGGATCGGCCGATCTTAAAAAAAAGTATCGGTATCGCCGATTCCGATACCGGAAGTCCCATTCAAGTCTATGGGACTTCCGGTATCGGAATAAGAAAAACCCTGTTTTTGCCTTGTACAGCCTCTCTGGGGTCTGTACGGGCCTTTCGGGGGGCTGTGCCGGCCTGCCAGGGGGTCTGTGCAGGCTCCGGTGGGCTGTGCCGGCCTGCCGGGGGGCTGTGCCGGCCTGCCGGTGGTCTGTGCAGGCTCCGGTGGGCTGTGCCGGCCTGCCGGGGGGCTGTGCCGGCCTGCCGGTGGTCTGTGCAGGCTTCGGTGGGCTGTGCCGGCCTGCCGGGGGGCTGTGCCGGCCTGCCGGGGGGCTGTGCCGGCCTGCCGGTGGTCTGTGCAGGCTTCGGGGGTCTGTGCAGGCATCGTCCGATGGGACTACAAGTCCCATCGGGCGATGCCTGCTACCATGACAGTGATTGACACATTAGCCAATGATGGGACAGTAGTAGTCCCATCATCCAGCTAATGTGTTGAATGTAAAAAAAAAAAAAAAAAAAAATTTACATGCTACGTACATACAACATGCATACTACATACATGCTACATTCATACTACATACTACATACATGCTACATTCATACTACATATATACTACATGCAACATACATACTACATATATACTACATATATACTACATACATACTACATGCATGCTACATGCATGCTACATGCTACATACATAACACATATATACTACATGCATGCTACATACATTCTACATGCTACATACATACCACATACATACTACATACATACTACATACATACTACATGCATGCTACATACATACTACATGCTACATACATACTACATATATACTACATGCATGCTACATACATACTACATGCTACATACATACTACATATATACTACATGCATGCTACATACATACTACATACATACTACATGCATGCTACATACATACTACATGCTACATACATACCACATACATACTACATATATACTACATGCATGCTACATACATACTGCATGCTACATGCATGCTACATACATACTACATACATACTACATGCTACATACATACCACATACATACTCCATACAATACATTCATACAATACATACATAGACATACAGTACATATAACATAGAGTAACATACTTACCAATACTTGTCACATTGTTCCCCGAAGCCATTGTCTTTTACGGAATAAATATTAACATAACAAACCACAAAAATACTCACCCACGATCCGAAGCAGTCCACGAGTGTGTCCCATGACGATCTTGGGTAGAGAACTGCAGCATCAGATGATGCTGCCGTTCTCTACGGGCTGCAGGAATCCAATGACGGAAGGTTGGTATCCTTCCGCACTGTATTCCTCCGCCACTTAAAAAAAAAAAAGTCCCTAGTCTCACTTTATGCCATTGCTGCGTGGGAAATTCCCACACAGCAATGGCATAAAGTGAGACTAGGGACTTTTTTTTTTTAAGTGGCGGAGGAATACAGTGCAGAAGGATACCTACCTTCCGTCATTGGATTCCTGCAGCCCGTAGAGAACGGCAGCATCAGCTGATGCTGCAGTTCTCTACCCAAGATCGTCGTGGGACACACTCGTGGACTGCTTTGGATCGTGGGTGAGTATTTTTGTGGTTTGTTATGTTAATATTTATTCCGTAAAAGACAATGGCTTCGGGGAACAATGTGACAAGTATTGGTAAGTATGTTACTCTATGTTATATGTACTGTATGTCTATGTATGTATTGTATGAATGTATTGTATGTAGTATGTATGTAGTATATATGTGGTATGTATGTAGCATGTAGTATGTATGTAGTATGTATGTAGCATGCATGTAGCATGCAGTATGTATGTAGCATGCATGTAGTATATATGTAGTATGTATGTAGCATGTAGCATGTAGTATGTATGTAGTATGTATGTGGTATGTATGTAGCATGTAGTATGTATGTAGCATGCATGTAGTATGTATGTAGTATATATGTAGTATGTATGTAGCATGTAGTATGTATGTAGCATGCATGTAGTATATATGTAGTATGTATGTAGCATGTAGTATGTATGTAGCATGTATGTAGTATGTATGTAGTATGTATGTAGTATGTATGTAGCATGCATGTAGTATATATGTGTTATGTATGTAGCATGCATGTAGTATGTATGTAGTATGTATGTAGTATGTATGTGGTATGTATGTAGCATGCATATAGTATGTATGTAGTATGTATGTGGTATGTATGTAGTATGTATGTAGCATGCAGTATGTATGTAGCATGTATGTAGTATGTATGTAGTATGTATGTAGTATATATGTAGTATATATGTAGTATATATGTATCATGTAGTATGTATGTAGCATGCATGTAGTATATATGTGTTATGTATGTAGCATGCATGTAGTATGTATGTAGTATGTATGTAGCATGCATGTAGTATATATGTAGTATATATGTGGTATGTATGTAGTATGTATGTAGTATGTATGTAGTATGTATGTAGCATGCATGTAGTATGTATGTGGTATGTATGTAGTATGTATGTAGTATGTATGTAGTATGTATGTAGCATGCAGTATGTATGTAGCATGCATGTAGTATATATGTAGAATGTATGTAGCATGTAGTATGTATGTAGCATGCATGTAGTATATATGTAGTATGTATGTAGTATTTTTTTTTTTTTTTTTTTTTTTACATTTAACACATTAGCCGGATGATGGGACTACTACTGTCCCATCATTGGCTAATGTGTCAATCACTGTCATGGTAGCAGGCATCGCCAGA
Source organism: Dendrobates tinctorius (assembly GCF_039654945.1). Taxonomy (NCBI): domain Eukaryota; kingdom Metazoa; phylum Chordata; class Amphibia; order Anura; family Dendrobatidae; genus Dendrobates; species Dendrobates tinctorius. The sequence goes on along the minus strand of NW_027361858.1, from coordinate 4,202,630 downwards.
TTGGACTTATAGTCCCATCGGACGATGCTTGCACAGACTCCCGGACATCAGCACAGCCCCCCGGCAGGCCGGCACAGCCCCCCGGCAGGCCGGTACAGACCCCCACAGGGTGCACAGACCACCGGCAGGCCGGCACAGCCCCCCGGCAGGCCGGTACAGACCCCCACAGGGTGCACAGACAACCGGCAGGCCGGCACAGCCCCCCGGCAGGCCGGTACAGACCCCGGGCAGTCCACACAGCCCCCCGGCAGGCCGGCAGAGACCCCCGGAAGGCCCGAAATGACGGCGCATCATGATGCGCACACACCGCGCATCATGATGACATCATTTTGGCTGTCAATCAACTTTGAACTTCCGATTCCGATGCCGACTTCCGATATTGAAAAAATATCGGAAGTCGGTATCGGAATTCCGATACAGCAAGTATCGGCCGATACCCGATACTTGCGGTATCGGAATGCTCAACACTAATCCTGACAGAAAAAAGGACCCGTCTGTCAACCCAAAATGTGGATGATCTAACCTTCATTAAAATGAACCATGCATGGGTTTCCAAGGATTTTGTCCCACCTTCCCCTGATGACACATAGGGTGACAGAAAAATGGCTTGCTTTGGTCCACCTCTTCCTGGGACTTGACCTATTTCGCCTTTTGCATCAGCTGAATGTCCAACATCAACATATGCCACTTTCTAAAACTCCCTAACTGTGCTGCCTCCCCCCCCATGGCCGGGGTCACCACCTAGCGCACGACACCGTGCGAGTGCCGTTGCCCTGGACAGGTGGGTAGGCCGACTCTTGGGCGTGGGCACTGGCACAGTGTCCCTCATAGTGCAATCAAGTGTCTCTGATGGTGGTGGTGCACACCCGCCGTCAGACACACCACCGTACTATGAGGGGCCCAGTGCCAGTACCGACGTCCACGAGTGGGCCCCCCTTGCTTGGGCAGGGCCCCAGCATTTGCAATCTTTACCTCTCCCTGCTCCTCCGCTGTGTAGTCTGGGCCGTCAAATCCATACTGTGCCTGACACCGTCTGAGCCTGCCTCCTGATGTATAGACATATATTTTGAATGTGTACGCTATCCATACATATTATCCGGGGATACGGTACCCTTTCTCACCTTTGTGCAATCACGTGCAATCCATACTGGGCCTAACACCGTCTGAGCCTGCCTCCTGATGTATAGACATATATTTTGAATGTGCACGCTATCCATACATGCTATCCGGGGATACGGTACCCTTTCTCACCTTTGTGCAATCACGTGCAATCCATACTGGGCCTAACACCGTCTGAGCCTGCCTCCTGATGTATAGACATATATTTTGAATGTGGATTAAAAACACACATGTGACATGCACAATGTGAACAAGTCTGTTGGACCATGTTCACTCCACCCTGACTGAAACACAAACAAAAAGCACAGAATGACAAATGTGCAAAAATACCTTGCAATAAGACATATAACAGTAGTCAGCAAGTGCTGATAAAAGGTAATAACAAACACAGGGTATTTAGTCTATATGTTTTTTTGCAAAAAAATGTATACCAAGCTGCCTCACCAACGTCAAGGTAACCCGTATTGAAGCAGTCCCTATCTAATGTATTTAATACCTGAACATATGAACTGTGTCTAAATGAGCAGGATTAAGATAGGCGCTTTCTGGTATGGGCACGTGATGCAAGACAGCTCCTTATGTGCATGTCACACAAGAGAGGGGTGGGATCTCTCAAATCATGCATAAGCATGAAAAAAAACTGGATTAAAAACACACATGTGACATGCACAATGTGAACAAGTCTGTTGGACCATGTTCACTCCACCCTGACTGAAACACAAACAAAAAGCACAGAATGACAAATGTGCAAAAATACCTTGCAATAAGACATATAGCAGTAGTCAGCAAGTGCTGATAAAAGGTAATAACAAACACAGGGTATTTAGTCTATACGTTTTTTTGCAAAAAAATGTATACCAAGCTGCCTCACCAACGTCAAGGTAACCCGTATTGAAGCAGTCCCTATCTAATGTATTTAATACCTGAACATATGAACTGTGTCTAAATGAGCAGGATTAAGATAGGCGCTTTCTGGTATGGGCACGTGATGCAAGACAGCTCCTTATGTGCATGTCACACAAGAGAGGGGTGGGATCTCTCAAATCATGCATAAGCATGAAAAAAAAACTGGATTAAAAACACACATGTGACATGCACAATGTGAACAAGTCTGTTGGACCATGTTCACTCCACCCTGACTGAAACACAAACAAAAAGCACAGAATGACAAATGTGCAAAAATACCTTGCAATAAGACATATAACAGTAGTCAGCAAGTGCTGATAAAAGGTAATAACAAACACAGGGTATTTAGTCTATACGTTTTTTTGCAAAAAAATGTATACCAAGCTGCCTCACCAACGTCAAGGTAACCCGTATTGAAGCAGTCCCTATCTAATGTATTTAATACCTGAACATATGAACTGTGTCTAAATGAGCAGGATTAAGATAGGCGCTTTCTGGTATGGGCACGTGATGCAAGACAGCTCCTTATGTGCATGTCACACAAGAGAGGGGTGGGATCTCTCAAATCATGCATAAGCATGAAAAAAAAACTGGATTAAAAACACACATGTGACATGCACAATGTGAACAAGTCTGTTGGACCATGTTCACTCCACCCTGACTGAAACACAAACAAAAAGCACAGAATGACAAATGTGCAAAAATACCTTGCAAGAAGACATATAACAGTAGTCAGCAAGTGCTGATAAAAGGTAATAACAAACACAGGGTATTTAGTCTATACGTTTTTTTGCAAAAAAATGTATACCAAGCTGCCTCACCAACGTCAAGGTAACCCGTATTGAAGCAGTCCCTATCTAATGTATTTAATACCTGAACATATGAACTGTGTCTAAATGAGCAGGATTAAGATAGGCGCTTTCTGGTATGGGCACGTGATGCAAGACAGCTCCTTATGTGCATGTCACACAAGAGAGGGGTGGGATCTCTCAAATCATGCATAAGCATGAAAAAAAAACTGGATTAAAAACACACATGTGACATGCACAATGTGAACAAGTCTGTTGGACCATGTTCACTCCACCCTGACTGAAACACAAACAAAAAGCACAGAATGACAAATGTGCAAAAATACCTTGCAATAAGACATATAACAGTAGTCAGCAAGTGCTGATAAAAGGTAATAACAAACACAGGGTATTTAGTCTATACGTTTTTTTGCAAAAAAATGTATACCAAGCTGCCTCACCAACGTCAAGGTAACCCGTATTGAAGCAGTCCCTATCTAATGTATTTAATACCTGAACATATGAACTGTGTCTAAATGAGCAGGATTAAGATAGGCGCTTTCTGGTATGGGCACGTGATGCAAGACAGCTCCTTATGTGCATGTCACACAAGAGAGGGGTGGGATCTCTCAAATCATGCATAAGCATGAAAAAAAAACTGGATTAAAAACACACATGTGACATGCACAATGTGAACAAGTCTGTTGGACCATGTTCACTCCACCCTGACTGAAACACAAACAAAAAGCACAGAATGACAAATGTGCAAAAATACCTTGCAAGAAGACATATAACAGTAGTCAGCAAGTGCTGATAAAAGGTAATAACAAACACAGGGTATTTAGTCTATACGTTTTTTTGCAAAAAAATGTATACCAAGCTGCCTCACCAACGTACATGCTATCCGGGGATACGGTACCTTTTCTCACCTTTGTGCAATCACGTGCAATCCATACTGGGCCTAACACCGTCTGAGCCTGCCTCCTGATGTATAGACATATATTTTGAATGTGTACGCTATCCATACATGTTATCCGGGGATACGGTACCCTTTCTCACCTTTGTGCAATCACGTGTAATCCATACTGGGCGTGAGAACGGCTGGCGAGCTGTTAAGCAAGCTACAGCACCTGTGGTTTGCACACGTAGGTTTTTCATTTTTTCAGGAATGACCGTTAGGCCTAATTCCGGAACTGCGGTTGACCTGCACTTACTGGGAAATCATCGTTCGCGGGTAATAATTGTAATCAGTGATCCCCATCACTAACGTTGTTCAGCGGGTTATCTGCTCCTGTAAGCGACAAACGCTGGCCTTTTCAGTGTAGCGCACATGCAGCCACGGACATGTAAGGGCATGACACACCAGTTATTGGCCAATCTCATGTGCCAGAGCCTCACGTGTCCCTCTAGTAAGCCGGACTCGGACCGTGGGGCATGACGGAGTCTCGTTCGTTAACGGAATTAAGCTTGCAATGTGTGCATCTTTTCTGGAGCTGGCATGGTTGAGGTTTCCCAGGTGGAGTCGAATTTAACCATAGGCTCCACTCCTGGTGGTGCCCTTCTGGACATTCCTTTAAGGTTCAGCTTTGCAACCATACTGCCCACGTAAAACAAACACTTTGCCTTCATGAACGCTGTTTGGAGGGTCATGACTCGTGGGAATAACGCCGCCCAATCAGTTAACCTGCTAGAGAGATCCTTCGTTGCTCCCAAGCATGACATCACACTCCCTAGGAGGAAGGTAATGCCACTGTGGCGACCGTACTCCTGGGGGCGACACAAGTGCACTGATGCCCAGCAACTGCTCGATGAATCTGCTGGTACATTGACCCAGACCACTACATTCCCCTCGCACGCTACACGGCCTGAATCTGACCCTGATGAAACTCAGGTTACCCTTCCCATATACAGTTCCATCTTGCACGGTGACAAAGAGGAAGCTGCAGATGAAAGTGCAGGTTCGGCCCACCCGCCATCAGACACACCACCGTACTATCAGGGGCCCTGTGCCAGTGCCGTCGCCAATGAGTGAGCCCCCCCCTGCTTGCTCAGGATCACAGCACTTGCAAGGTTGAAATACTGTGCAGTGAGATGGAAGATGGGGACGACGAGGAGTCCAGACTAGTACAGGGATTCCCTAGCGAGGAGACTTATTTGATTGTTTTCAATGTTGGGACAGCAATTTTTGGGGAGCACTATACTCTGGAGAATGATAGATGGGGCCCACCACACATTGGAACATTCCAAAGGTGGACATCAGACACTGGAGCAGCATTTACAGGGCCCATTATACACTAGAGCATTAGAAATGGGGTCCATTATGTTTGGAGCATTATTTGGGCCCATAAGACAGTGGAGCTTCATCCATGGGGACCAACATATACTGCAGCATTATGTGGAGCTCATCATATACTGTTTCAAACATTATATGGGACCAATGATTCTGTATGGAGAAATAGATGGGCCTCGTCATGAGATGTAAAAAGTGAAGTATTTTTCATTGTACTATACCGCTATTTCTCTGCCGTATCGGAGCATGATGAGTTGTGGTATGTGTTAAAGGGGCGCTCTTTCGCCCAGGGCACATGAAAACCTGGAGCCAGCCCTACCCCCCCACAACTTTAGCCAAATAACCCCCATTTTTCAGTGCGTAACTTGTATTATGAAGTTAATTAAGGTTGACAAGCTTAAGTAAGAAGAATTCATGCTTTTGGCATTCAAATGGGCACTGTAGGTGTGTTTCCTGTCCTCCTCTCACTGCTGACTTTTATTCCCCATTGACTTACATTGGGTTTCGTGTTTCGGGACGACCCCGACTTTTCCCTATAATCGGCCGATCTTGCTCGACCCGACTTTTGGAAAAGTCGGGTTTCACGAAACGAAACTCGACCCTAAAAAACCAAAAGTCGCTCAACTCTGGCTCTCAGCATATACGTAAGTGACTATGGCAACATCGCCTAATATATAAAAATATATGTCAGGATAATATAGTAATGACATAAATATAACCACTAAAAAGTAAGCACCACCCTAAAGATAGAGCTGAATCATGGCATAAATGTGTGAAATGTATCACATATATGTAAATATAAGGTGCAATCGAATAGTGCAATGATATATCCACATTCAAGGTGAAATCACCAGCGCTACCAATATATAGGTGATTATGGCAAAGCCGCCCAATAAAGAGAGTGTATGTCAAAATAATATAAGGATGACATAAATGTGACCGCTGTAAGGTTAGCACCGCTCTGGAGATCGAGCTAAATCATGGCGTGAACTAAAAAAAGAGGTATTACCTGCTGTAGAAAATGTAACTGCTCAGCGTCCCCGGAAGACGCTGGAGGCAAAACGCACGTTGGGGTGAGGGGATGCTGAGCAGTTACATTTTCTACATTTGCTAAAAAAACACATGAAGGACTCCCAGGCTATGAGAAATAAGATTTTCTGATCTGATTAGACAAAGATAGAACTTTTCGGGTGTTTTTTTTTTGGTAGAGAGCAGAATTCATGGTTCCATTTACCACAAGTCTTCCAGGTTCTGAAGCAACAAAACAGTCCCAGACCATCACCCTACCACCATATTTAACTGCTTGTATGATGTTCCTTTTCTGAAATGCTGTGCTGCTTCTGCACCAGATGTAATGAGGCATACACATTCCAAAAAGTTAAACTTTGTCTCATCAGTCCACAGAGTATTCTCCCAAAAGTCTTGGGATCGTCAAGATGTTTTCTACCAAAACTTAGACAAACCTTTATGTTCTTATTGTTCAGAAATATTTTTTGTCTTGGAACTCTGCCATGAAGGCCATTTTGCCAAGTCTATTTCTTATGGTGGAGTCATGAACATTGCACATACAGTCATATGTTAAAGTTTGGGCACCCCTATTAATGTTAACCTTTTTTCTTTATAACAATTTTGGTTTTTGCAACAGCTATTTCAGTTTCATATATCTAATAACTGATGGACTCAGTTATATTTCTGGATTCAAATGAGGTTTATTGTACTAACAGAAAATGTGCAATCTGCATTTGAACAAAATTTGACCTGTGCAAAAGTATGGGCACCCTTATCATTTTCTTGATTTGAACACTCCTAACTACTTTTTACTGACTTCCTGAAGCACTTAATTGGTTTTGTAACCTCATTGAGCTTTGAACTTCATAGCCAGGTGTATCAAATCATGAGAAAAGGTATTTAAGGTGGCCACTTGCAAGTAGTTCTCCTATTTGATTCTCCTATGAAGAGTGGCATCATGGGCTCCTCAAAACAACTCTCAAATGATCTGCAAACAAAGATTATTCAACATAGCTTTTCAGGGGAAGGATACAATAAGTTGTCTCAGAGATTTAAGAACACAGGCACAGTTCTTGTTAAGCCCAGAAGTGGCAGGCCAAGAAAAATATCAGAAAGGCAGAGAAGAAGAATGGTGAGAACAGTCAAGGACAATCCACAGACCACCTCCAAAGACCTGCAGCATCATCTTGCTGCAGATGGTGTCACTGTGCATCGGTCAGCAATACAGCGCAATTTGCACTAGGAGAAGCTGTATGGGAGAGTGATGCGAAAGAAGCCGTTTCTGCAAGCACGCCACAGAGTCGCCTGAGGTATGCAAAAGCACATTTGGACAAGCCAGTTACATTTTGGAAGAAGGTCCTGTGGACTGATGAAACAAAGATTGAGTTGTTTGGTCATACAAAAAAGCGTTATGCATGGAGGCTAAAAAACACAGCATTCCAAGAAAAACACTTGCTACCCACAGTAAAATTTGGTGGAGGTTCCATCATGCTTTGGGGCTGTGTGGCCAATGCCGGCACCGGGAATCTTGTTAAAGTTGAGGGTCACATGGATTCAACTCAGTATCAGCAGATTCTTGACAATAATATGCAAGAATCAGTGACGAAGTTGAAGTTACGCAGGGGATGGATATTTCAGCAAGACAATGATCCAAAACACTGCTCCAAATCTACTCAGGCATTCATGCAGAGGAACAATTACAATGTTCTGGAATGGCCATTCCAGTCCCCAGACCTGAATATCATTGAACATCTGTGGGATGATTTGAAGCGGGCTGTCCATGCTCGGCGACCATCAAACTTAACTGAACTGGAATTGTTTTGTAAACAGGAATGGTCACAAATACCTTCATCCAGGATCCAGGAACTCATTAATAGCTACAGGAAGCGACTAGAGGCTGTTATTTTTGCAAAAGGAGGATCTACAAAATATTAATGTCACTTTTATGTTGAGGTGCCCATACTTTTGCACCGGTCAAATTTTGTTAAAATGCAGATAGCACATTTTCTGTTAGTACAATAAACCTCATTTGAATCCAGAAATATAACTGAGTCCATCAGTTATTAGATATATGAAACTGAAATAGCTGTTGCAAAAACCAAAATTGTTATAAAGAAAAAAGTTTAACATTAATTGGGGTGCCCAAAATTTAACATATGACTGTAACTGAGGCAAATGAGGCCTGCAGTTCTTTGGATTTTGATGTGGGGTCTTTTGTGACCTCTTGGATGAGTCGACTCTGTTCTTGGGGTAATTTCTGTCACCAACTACTCCTGGGAAGGTTCACCATTGTTCCTTGTTTTCGCCATTTATTGTTAATGGCGCACGCTGGTTTGCTGGAGTCCCAAACCTTTAGAATAATATTTTCCAGACTGATAGATCACACTTGTTCCAGAATTTTTTTAGATCGTGGCAAGATATAAAGCAAAGGTAACCTTTTTTTTTTCCTTAGCTGTGCTTATGGTGGGTTTTTGCCCCCGGTGGCCATTAGGATTATTGTACTGTGGTTTCATTTGATCTATGTTTCCCCCGGTGGTGGTGAGCAACATTGCACTCTTGTTTCTTTAGTTAAGTGCACATTATTATAATGCTGGTGTGATTGCTGGCTCTGCTATAAAAGAGTCACAGGTGTTGCAATCAGTGTTGGTGATAGTGTTCATTTCAACCGTCCTTGGTGGAGGAAGGAGCTGGAGAGCAGCTCTGACAGAGCCTGGTGTGAAAGGAGTCATAGGGGATTTCCTTTGCTCTGACAGAGCTTGGTGGCAGCAATTCAGAGGGAGAGCTGCATGCTGGTGGTGGACTCTGTTGCCAGGAGCAAGTGCAACAGAGTAAAGCTAATTTGTGTTTCCTCGTTTGTGTTTTTTCCTTAGTGTGTATTAGTACAGCAGTGGGGTCAGTGCCTGCGCCACCCAGCTCCCTAGCAAGGGATCGGTGTAGGGTGTGCTAGGGCTACAGGTTCATGATCGGCGCCCTGTGCGGAACTGGCATAGGGAACGTTAGGAATGTTAGGGACCGTGACTCAGGGGAGTGCAGGAGGTCTCCACGTCCCCTGTCCCTATCACAGGGCCCACCGTTGTAACTGTTTCCCTACCCCTTGTCTTGTTGTTTTAGTTACCGGCCTGCGAGCCATGTCACACAGGACAATATCACGTGCCGCGTCTTGTTACCGGCCTCCTGGTCGCATCACACAGGACGAGTCCACGTGACATTTATCACCAACCAAACTTTTCTTCTGCTGAGCCATGGACCCAGTTCAGACCTTTGCCCAAATGCTGCAGACCCTTACTAATGAGATTAGGGGCCGGCACGGAGGGTTGGTGCCGCTGCTGCGGCTGATGGTGGGCTTTGGGTGCTTGGTTCAGGAACAGGCTCAGCCAGAACCCAAGATACCCCTCCCTGACAGGTTTTCTGGAGGGAGAGATCAATTCTTGGTTTTTCAGCAAGTCTATAAATTATACTTCAGGCTGCGCCCTCGTTCATCAGGGAGTGAAGAGCAACGGGTGGGAATCATTATGTCCCTTCTTAAAGGGGATCCCCAATCCTGGGCCTTCTCCCTACCAGACGATTCTCCATCTTTAGAGTCCGTGGACGAGTTCTTTGCTGCTTTGGCGCTTGTGTATGGGGATCCTGATGGCGTCACCCTGGCGGAATCTCGAATCCGTAGGTGTAAACAGGGAGCCTGGGATGCTGAGGAGTACTGCTCAGAATTTAGGAGATGGGCCACTAATATTCAGTGGAATGGCCCTGCACTTAGGAGTCAATTTGTGCAGGGTTTGTCTCCAAAGTTGCAGGATATTCTGGTGCAGCATGCCGCCCTCAGGTCGCTGGAGGCCGCCACGTCCCTTGCCATCCGGGTGGATAGACGCCTTAGGGAAAGACATATACAAAAAGTGCCCTCTGATGGCCTCTCTAGGGAGGAGGACCCACCAGTGCGGACGGAGGTACCCTGACAGCACGGTGTTGATAAAAAAAAGGGGGTGTCTGCAGCTTGTCGTGGTTGGGGGTGGTATGCTTTTCCTGTGGGAAGCCTGGCCATTTTATGAGAGCCTGCCCAGTTCATGCCAAGTCTCCAGATGAACCTATGCACGTAGGAGGAGCTAGTTTGTGTTCAGGCCTGCCTACAGTTCAGGGAGTGGTGTTGGCATGTTTGTACTGTGGGCAGACTGGTCATGTCCTGAAGGCTTGCCCATTGCACGCCAAATTATCTGTGCCATCTGAGAAGCCGCAATCCCCTGGTCGCTTGGAGGGAGGCGACCAGGGAGTATACATTTCCTCCATTTTGCCCTCCCAAAGTACCATGTCAGCAGAGGTCTTGGCTGGCGGGGTACCGGAGGTGATACCCGTGTTTGTGGACAGTGGAGCAGGAGTCAGTCTGGTGGATTCTCGCTTTGTCCAGACTCATTGCCTGAGGTGTAGGATGCTAGCCCAGCCTGTAAGCGTCCAGACCATAAACTCTGCTCCACTGAGCCAGGGGAGCTTGACCAAGGTCATAGAGAATATCCATCTGCATATAGGACATCATGAGGAGTCCTTGTGCTACGTCTTGGAGGGAATGTCAGTACCTATTGTTTTAGGCCTCCCTTGGCTGAAGAGACACAACCCGGTATTAGATTGGCGGGCGAGGGAAGTCATCAGCTGGGGGCACTCGTGCGAGGGCTGCTGCCTAGGAACTACTGTCTCTGCCATCTCTCTGGAACGGACCCCTTCCGGTGAGGGCAGCAGATGTGCTGCAGGAGAGTAGGGGCAAGTCTCAACCTTCGCCATTGACCAACCCTGGGAGGCGCAGACCTCGTGGTGGAAGGGGTTGGAGGGTGGTGTACCCCTTGGTGAGGTGTGGGGGTGTGAGTGTGGTGACACAGGGGGTTGCCTCTGTTGTCAATCCCAGAAAGAGTTCTCCAAGTGGTGACAAACGAACGAGTGGCAATAAACGTTCAGGTCCGGACCTGTGTGTGAACAATCGTGTGTGGGTGGCCACCAAAAAACATCCAGTGGAAGTGTGTTGTGGAGTGTTACCAGCTAATACCAAACATACACATACACAACCCGTTACCCAGATCAGAGCTTCAGAGATGTGTGTTGCCTCCAGAACATATGTTGCCAATACCAGCGGGCTCATTTCTCATCAACCTGACATGCAGGTAGTTGCTGGGGTGAACTCTGGGTCTGGGCATCCCCGCTGTAGGAGGTTCCCTGATGGGGAACGGTCTTGAGGGTCCAGAGCCCCCTCATTAAGGGGAGGGTACTGTCATGATCCATGCTGGATTATGACTGATATAAAGCAAAGGTAACCTATTTTTTTCCTAAGCTGTGCTTATGGTGGGTTTTTGCCCCCGGTGGCCATTAGGATTATTGCACTATGGTGTCGCTTGTTCTAAGTTTCCCCTGGTGGTGGTGAGCGTCACTGCACTCTTGTTTCTTTAGTTAAGTGCACATTATTATAATGCAGGTGTGATTGCTGGCTCTGCTATAAAAGAGTCACAGGTGTTGCAATCAGTGTTGGTGATAGTGTTCATTTCAACCGTCCTTGGTGGAGGAAGGAGCTGGAGAGCAGCTCTGACAGAGCCTGGTGTGAAAGGAGTCATACGGGATTTCCTTAGCTCTGACAGAGCTTGGTGGCAGCGATTCAGGAGGAGAGCTGCATGTTGGTGGTGGACTCTGTTGCCAGGAGCAAGTGCAACAGAGTAAAGCTAAGCTGTGTTTCCTCGTTTGTGTTTTTTCCTTAGCGTGTATTAGTACAGCAGCGGGGCCAGTGTCTGCACCACCCAGCTCCCAAGCAAGGGATCTGTGTAGGGTGTGCTAGGGCTAAAGGTTCGTGATCGGCGCCCGGTGCAGAACTGGCATAGGGAACATTAGGAGCATTAGGGACACTGACTCAGGGGAGTGCAGGAGGGCTCCACGTCCCCTGTCCCTATCGCAGGGCCCACCGTTGTAACTGTTTCCCTACCCCTTGTCTTATTGTTTTAGTTACTGGCCTGCGAGCCGTGTCACACAGGACAGTATCATGTGCCGCGTGTTGTTACCGGCCTCCTGGTCGCGTCACACAGGACAGGTCCACGTGACAATGTCTAGCTTTTGAAGAACTTTTGGTTAACTTAATTTTGTCAATTAAGTCCTATTTTAGTGATTTATTGATTGAGACCAAGTCGGCAGTAATCAGGCCTGCGTGTGTCTAGGAAATTTGAACTCAGCTTCCCAAAGATGTGGTAAACCACAGTTAATTTATGTTTTAAGGTGGAGGCAATCACGTTTTCACACAGAGATCTGTGTTTTTTTGTCTATTTAAATTTGTTTTGTGATCTGGAATATTGAAGTGTGACAAACATGCAAAAGAATAGGAAATCAGGATGAGGTCATACAATTTTTTACACCACTGTATAATTAGTACCTTGCATGTGTTGCTTACTGAAAACTTATTAACCTAATAAATATATCAATAATTGAAAAAATGATGTTTCTCCCTCTTCCCCTTATTTTTGATAATCAGCAAAGGTAAAGCAAATGTTAGTGAGCTGATATAATTTGACTGGGAAAAATAATTGTTATTGTGCATTTCACAGACTACAAAAATTCCAGCCCATCAATTCTGGCGCTTCACTTTTGCTCTTCCCAAATACTCTGGTGAGTTGACAATCAGGGTATTTTTGATTGGGGTTGATGTCAGCGGTAAATTGTCAAAAAACATAGCTGACATCAAGCCTTGGTGTAAGTCATTAGAGAGGAGCGAATCTTTCAAGGTTCAGTTCAGTTCGATTCACCGAATATTTAGATGTTCGCCGAACATGTTCATTGAACGGTTAGATGAACGTATCCAAACCCCATTAGATTCAAGAGGAAGCCAAACCAAATGTATACCTAACACATTAAGGGGTGACAAAAAGCTTCCCAAACAGCTTAAATTAGGGACAGAAACCATCAAAAGTGGCATCAATTGACCCACAGTAAAAACTAGCAAATGGCACAGCAGTAGTCAGCCATGGGCCAGCATTTAAAGCTTGAAATTGAAGTTTCAATGAGAACAGGAGCAGTGTAAGCCTTCTTAGCTGGGAGCCCTGATACCTCATGCAACACCACATGAGTCTCCACATTTCCAAAAATTATTGTCACACACCACTAAAGTGGCATCAATTTTCACAGAGTAGAAATAGTATAATAGACTTTTGGCACACCTTCCACTACAGGCAACTCACTAAATGGAGACCCAACTTCGAGTCTCCACATTTCAAAAAATTGTTTGTAAAATAAGCAGTAGTAGCCACAGCAGGCACAGAAGTCAAAACAAAGGTGTCACAGACTGCAATAACACGACATCAATGCAAGACATAAAAAATGACACAATCGCCTAGTCTGTCCAGTCTGTAACTGGGGAGCAAAAGTAATTGGAGATGCATGACTTCTTCATTCTGATGAAAGTTAGGCAGTCTACGCTTTTCAGGGGACAGGCAGAAACACTTATCCATCAAGACACCACGAGCAGCACTCGTCTGCCAGGGTGCATTTCACCACTGACACCTGTACAAACAAAGTTGGGCAGGGGCATTATATCTCAGCAATGGGTGACTCTGGTAGATGTGGAGGCAGGCAGTTAAAGGACTGCTCCACAAGTCTTTGAATCCTTAAGGCATGCAGGACAATCCTTTGTATCACAGTTCCTTCTCTGCTTCTGGCTCTTCCACTACCATCTACCATCTACCACTTGTGCCCTCAACCTCTCCTTTAATTAGACACGTGTTCAAGCACCATAGATAGAATCCCCATACTGCGCAGCCATATCTCACCGCAATCAGACAGTGTACAAATTAACCCCTTCATAACCCAGCCTGTTTTCACCTTTCTGACCTGTCCAATTTTTACAATTCTGACCACCGTCCATTTATGAGGTAATAACTCTGGAACGGTTCAATGGATCCCACTGGTTCTGAAACTGTTTTCTCGAGATATATTATACTTTATGATAGCAGTAAAATTTCTTCAATATGACTTACATTTTTTTTGTGAAAAAAACCCCGGAAATTTGGCGAAAATTTTGAAAATTTCCAATTTTCCAACTTTAATTTTTATGCACTTTAATCAGACAGTCATATCACACAAAATAGTTAATAAATAACTTTTCCCACATGTCTACTTTTCATCAGCACTATTTTGGAACCAATTTTTTTTTTTGTTAGGAAGTTATAAAGGTTAAAATTTGACCAATGAGTTATCATTTTTTCAACAAATTTTACAATACCATTTTTATAGAGACCACATCACATTTGAAGTGACTTTGAGGGGTCTATATGATAGAAAATACCCAAAAGTGAAACCATTCTAAAAACTGCACCTCTCAAGGTACTCAAAACCACATTCAAGAAGTTTATTAACCTTTCAAGTGCTTCACAGGAATTTTTGGAATGTTTTTTAAAAAATGAACATTTAGCTTTTCTCACAAAAAAATTACTTCAGATCCAATTTAGTTTTTTTGTACAATTTGTCCTGAGTATGCTAATACCCCATATATGCAGGTAAACCACTGTTTGGGCACATGGCAGAGTTCGGAAGGGAAGGAGCTTCGTTTGACTTTTTCAATGCAAAATTGGCTGGAATTGAGATCGGACGCCAGTTCGCATTTGGAGAGCTTCTGATGCACCTAAACAATGGAAAACCCCACAAGTGACACCATTTTGGAAACTAGTACCCCTAAGAACTTATGTAGATGTGTGGGGAGCTCTTTGAACCCCCAAGTGCTTCTCAGAAGTTTATAATGTAGAGCCCTAAAAATAAAAAATCTTATTTTTTTCACAAAAATGATCTTTTCGCCCCCAATTTTTTATTTTCCCAAGGGTAACAGGAGAAATTGGACCTCAAAAGTTGTTGTTCAATTTATCCTGAGTACGCTAATATCCCATATGTGAGGGTAAACCACTGTTTGGGCACATAGCCGAACTCGGAAGGGAAGGAGCGCTGTTTGACTTTTCAATGCAAAATTGGCTGGAATTGAGATCAGACGCCATGTTGCATTTGGAGAGCCCCTGATGTGCCTAAACAGTGACTCCCCAATTCCAATTCCAACCCTAACTCCAACACACCCCTAACCACAAACCAAAACCTAACACACCCCTAATCCTAATCCCAACCCTAACCCAAATCCAAACCCTAACCCTAACTTTAGCCCCAACCCTAACCCTAACTTTAGCCCCAACCTGAACCCAAATCCCAACCCTAACCCCAACCCCAACCCTAACCCTAGTGGGAAAATGGAAATAAATACATTTTTTAATTTTATTATTTTCTCTAATTAAGGGCGTTGATAAAGGGGGGCTTGATTTACTATTTATACCGGGTTTTTACAGCGGGTTTTTATGATTGGCAGCTGTCACACACTAAAAGATGCTTTTCATTGCAAAAAATAGCTTTTGCATCACCACATTTTGAGAGCAATAATTTTTCCATATTGTGGCCCACAGAGTCATGTGAGGTCTTGTTTTTTGCGGGACGAGTTGACATTTTTATTGGTACCGTTTTCAGGCACAATGACATTTTTGATCGGTTTTTATTCTGATTTTTGGAAGGCAGAATGAATGAACAAAAACCAGCAATTCATGAATTCTTTTGAGGGGGTGCATTTATACCATTCCATGAGTTAAAATTGATAAGGCCGCTTTATTCGGGTCAGTTCGATTACAGTGATACCTCATTTATATCTTTTTTTATGTTTTGGCGCTTTTATACAATAAAGCTATTTTAAAGAAAAAATATTTTTGCAACACTTTTTTCTGAAAGCTATAACTTTTGTAATTTTCTGATGATGGACCTATATGGCAGCTTGATTTTTGCGAGACAAGATGACGTTTTCAGTGGTACCACTCTTATATACACTCACTGGCCACTTTATTAGGTATACCATGCTAGTAAGGGGTTGGACCCCCTTTTGCCTTCAGAACTGCCTCAATTCTTCGTGGCAGAGATTCAACAAGGTGCTGGAAGCATTCCTCAGAGATTTTGGACCATATTGACATGATGGCATCACACAGTTGGCGCATATTTGTCGGCTGCACATCCCTGATTCGAATCTCCCGTTCCACCACATCCCAAAGATGCTCTATTGGATTGAGATCTGGTGACTGAGGAGGCCATTTGAGTACAGTAAACTCATTGTCATGTTCAAGAAACCAATCTGAGATGATTCGAGCTTTATGACATGGCGCATTATCCTGCTGAAAGTAGCCATCAGATGTTGGGTACATTGTGGTCATAAAGGGATGGACATGGTCAGCAACAATACTCAGGTAGGCTGTGGCGTTGCAACGATGCTCAATTGGTACCAAGGGGCCCAAAGAGTGCCCAGAAAAAATTCCCCACACCATGACACCACCACCACCAGCCTGAACTGTTGATACAAGGCAGGATGGATCCATGCTTTCATGTTGTTTACGCCAAATTCTGACCCTACCATCCGAATGTCGCAGCAGAAATCGAGACTCATCAGACCAGGCAACGTTTTTCCAATCTTCTACTGTCCAATTTCGATGAGCTTGTGCAAATTGTAGCCTCAGTTTCCTGTTCTTAGCTGAGAGGAGTGGTACCCAGTGTGGTCTTCTGCTGCTGTAGCCCATCTGCCTCAAAGTTCGACGCACTGTGCGTTCAGAGATGCTCTTCTGCCTACCTTGGTTGTAACGGGTGGCAATTTGAGTCACTGTTGCCTTTCTATCAGCTCGAACCAGTCTGCCCATTCTCCTCTGACCTCTGGCATCAACATGGCATTTCCGGCCACAGAACTGCCGCTCACTGGATTTTTTTTCTTTTTCGGACCATTCTCTGTAAACCCTAGAGATGGTTGTGCGTGAAAATCCCAGTAGATCAGCAGTTTCTGAAATTCTCAGACCAGCCCTTCTGGCACCAACAATCATGCCACGTTCAAAGGCACTCAAATCACCTTTCTTCCCCATACTGATGCTCGGTTTGAACTGCAGGAGATTGTCTTGACCATGTCTACATGCCTAAATGCACTGAGTTGCCGCCATGTGATTGGCTGATTAGAAATTAAGTCTTAACACACAGTTGGACAGGTGTACCTAATAAAGTGGCCAGTGAGTGTATATCTGTCTTTTTGATCGCATGTCATTGCACATTTTGTTTGGCGGTATGATAATAAAGCATTGTTTTGCCTTGTTTTTGTTTAATTTTGGACATTTTTAATAGCAAGAGGGATTGAGGTGACAACTCTGAGGATTATACTTTGTGATGTTAAGGTGGAGGAACAGGAAGAGAGACCACATGATACAGTGCTCTCTTTAAGCCTCATCTACAAGGCGGACCACAGCGAGGCTCCCAAGAAAAGGAAGTTGAATAGCCTGTACAATAACAGATGTTGTCAGTGGTCTTTGCATAGGACGAGATGGTGTTTGTTCAGTTAAGCGTTTATTCACATTAACACCTAACCCACGTACATGTTGAACACGAAGCCTATTTTCCCTTTCAGCACAATCTTGCTTATTCCCACTCATGTTCTAAGTAGCCTTCTCGTCTTGTAACCTGCTGTTTCACAACCTTAGGCCTACAGCTGTCTGTCAGCTGTCATTAAATGAACAATCACTATTTATTTTCTTAGATAGTGTGCCTGAACAACACTGTTATACCTAACGATTTTTAAGTTGAAATCTGGCCTTTTGATTTGCCATTAAAATAGTTTTATCACATACAATTTGAATTATATAATTGGGTCTCGTGGCTGGACCCCAACATTAGGTCTTACAATATTTAATTGGAAATCTGGCCTTCTGATTTGTTACTGAAACACAGTTTTATCACAAATGATTTGGAGGAGCCAATTGGTGTCACGCTGGGTGAAGGATAATTAAGTTCACATCAATGGGAAGAGGGAAGGGGGAGCCCAAACACTAGGGAAGAGGGGAGTGGAGACACCTATGCAGATCTATAATCACTCTGTCTGCCCTAAACGTTCCTGTACAGAAACTGCACCTGCAACTATTGCCGATTTGGAACCTAATCCCTGCCTTACCCTATCAATAGGCTCTACATAGGGAAGGGATGAGGTAGCACTAGTCAGTCCCCACTAAAACTAAAGACAGAAAAGGAAGATGGATGGGGAAACACTTAGCTTGAGAAGACAACTGAGCTGTCACACCAGCAGTCCTCCATGGGTCCTCAGGGAAAGACAGTAGCTGACTGTTAGAACTTCCAACAAAACTGAGGCAATTATGAGATAAGCAGAAAAACAAAATGTCACAAAATGTCAGCTCACCCATCAGCTGTTAACTGACTCTGAGCACGGAAACTGTAGTGCAACAGGAAAAGCAATGGTCCAAGGTATAATCCAGCTCAAACAAGTCCGTTAAAAATTTTTAAAAAAATTTATTGAAAATTTTTTTTTCATAAAACAATGGTCACACAGTGTAAAAAAATCACATCCCCCATGTGGGAATAATAGCGTGGGTAGACGCATATCCAACATTAGTTCTCAAGTATGAGATAACATCTGCACCATGCTGCATGAATGCTTGAATGTATTTAAAGTAAGGTAACTAATGATTCCTAGTGGGAGAAGGATATCGCTCCATAACAGAGATGCAAAAATCAAGATGGTGCTTGAGCTAAATGCAAAGATCTTCTACAGCCAGATCCAGGATGACTGTCTGTCACATCTGACACATCCATGACAATTTGTCCTCGGGGCTGCACCTCAATATTAGGCCTAATGATAAGTAGAAATCAGGCCTTCTGATTTGTCAGTGAAACACAGTTTTAACACAAATGATTTGGAGTAGCAAATGGGGCCTCCAAAGACTGCCACCCAGTTTTTGCACAATCTAGTTAGATGCTGGAAGATCGATTTCAAACAGGGTAGGATCCTGTCTAGATGATTGACAAGTTCACTTGCAGTACAATCAGGAGCGGCTTCTCTGAACTGTGACACTGAGCAAATGGCGCCAGGAATACAAGATGCTCGCTTTTTATACAGCCAGTGACATGTGACTTTGACAGCCAATCACAGAAGACCTTGTGGCATGACGTTGTGAATGGTTTATGTGTCGTGATTGGCTGCTGGAATCAACACATGTAAAGTTAAGGGAAAAAATAAAGAGTGCACCACTCCTCTAACCTCTCCCTACCCCCTCGCCTCATCTGTCACCTCACCCTCGCTTTTCATACAGCACCACTATCCTAGCCAAAGTAATAACAAATGCATTAGTGGAAGCGCGATGATTTACCTAATTGTGACTGAATTTTGCCTACTTTGAGTAAAAATTCTTGTGAAAGCGAACAGGAATCCAAATGTGTTACTTTAGTGTAGAATTTCAAAATTGGCGAACATTTTCCAACACGTTCATTCATCTTTATTCACCAACCAACATCATCAGATGTTGCCGGCGCCACTCCTGTTGGTCTCCAGCAGTTTGCCACCTGCCAGTGTCATGGGGTTACCGCAACAGGAAGTAGCTAGAATGCCACAGCATCTGATTGCTCCAACTCTTGCTTTGAAAGGAAGCACTTCCCCTTCTTTATAAATGGTGTTTATTTATTTTGGCAGTACAGGGGTTAATGATCCATGTTGCAAACTCTGGGAGTATGAGCTCTCAGCTGAGCTCAGTTAGCCACTCACATCCCCTTTATAATCTGGGTCTGGATTTAAACCCATGCCAGAGTTAGCTTTTGCTGCAGTTGGAGCTCCCCACAGGGCAGGGGGGGGGCCATCAGGCTCTTTTAAAGGGGAAGTGTGTCACGGTGGTATTAGTGACCCAGTCCATGGCCCTGGGTGTCCAGTGTAGATGGAAGTTCAAAGAGGGGGAAGATGGTAGGATAATTGTAGAGAAAGGGGGAATCCTGATGCCACCTGTAGTATTCGGCTAGGGTAGCCGACGCTGCTATACAGATCCTCTGGAACGGTGGTACGTCAGCAGAGATGGTGTAGCTCTCCACTGGCAGAGCTGTGTTCCAGGGCAGCTAGGATGTTACTTGGTGAGTTGGGGACTGTGATGTTATGTGTGATGTTAAGCAAGTGGGACGTGAATGACACAAATGACACAGTGAGGTGCAGTTTCACGGCTTTTACTCACACTTGACCTGTGCGCTCAGGTGTCCCGCTTAGCACTGTATCCTCTGGGTAAGGGATCCAGCCAACTCTCAGTTAATTTGGGAAACACTGTTAGAGGACTTCCTTTTGTGTTTTCCCTCTCTTTTTGTCCGTCTCCCTGTGCTGGTCTTTCCTTTCCTCTCACCTAGTACCTTCACAACAGTGTCCCTAAGCCAGCAGCCTTGGACCTTGCTGGGCGACGTGGGTCAGGCCTCGGGATCCTCTACCTGGCAACCTTTTCAGGGAATT
Source organism: Dendrobates tinctorius (assembly GCF_039654945.1). NCBI lineage: Eukaryota > Metazoa > Chordata > Amphibia > Anura > Dendrobatidae > Dendrobates > Dendrobates tinctorius. The sequence goes on along the minus strand of NW_027361858.1, from coordinate 4,182,199 downwards.
GATCAGGATGTGGCTGATGTACCTGCAGTCACCTCAGCCTCCGGCTTGCCAGCTGAGTCTGTCTTCTTCTCCACTGAGCTCAGGGGCCGGTACCCTCACTGCGAATTAGTCCTTCCAAACTGGAGCGGGCCCCATGGGTGGCTGCTGCACTTCCCATGAACAGTGAATAACCCAAAACTTTTAATGTAAAAAGTTAGCACTTCTTAAGGTGCTCCATCTTGGTTTTACGTCAGGCCTTTGGAAAGTGTTCTTAAAAGACCACCGAACAAAAACCCGTTTGGCGTGGCCGAAAATGTGGTACAACGTACAGATCAACTATGCCTTGTAGCCCGCCCAAGGCCTACGTTGGGGGTTTGAGATGAATCCCCCGCATCTTACCAAAGGAAGGAAAATACCCCGGTCAGTGATGAACTGAACTTTGATGAAAATGTTTTATTCTGTTTGTATTGAGAGCAAAGGTTATACAATTGCATTTTAATGCAAAGGTTATATATTTATAGAATATAGTAAATGAATTGTATGAATGTCTGTATGGTAATATTAATGCTTTGATACTTGATACGGGTATTTATATTGAATAGATAGTATTGCATTAATTTAATTTGATAAGATATATATTTATGAAAAGTAGAAATTTGTAACATTTAAGAAAAGTACCTCCCATAAAGGAAAGAAGAGTTACCTGGTTAACTTGTTTAATTGTTTAACCTGTTGGAATATTACATAAAAATGTTGCATGTTGTAACATCTGTTTCTACTCACTGCGACCTAATCCTTCCAAACTGGAGCGGGCCCCACGGGTGGATGCTGCACTTCCCGTGCCCCTCAGGACTCCTTCTGTTCTCCCTAAACTCCCTTTCAGTTCTTCTTCCTTCACTCTGGCTTTGACTCCTCTTACTCCTTCACTGTACCGTCACCAACTGACTGGATCTTCCAGAAAGATCCTTTACCTCAGGCTTATCTCCACCCACTCACCACCATCTCTCTGTCACTGATTGGCTACACTCCTTGTCACCCCATCTCCTTAGCTCCTTCCCTTCTCTACCTTTCTCACTCACCTACCAACAACCTTTCCTAGCCAGTCTGGGATGAGGCCATCCTCCTGAAGGGTACACCCGGATGCCCTGCCTGAACTAGCGTGTGTTGCGTGCAAGTGTTGAAGTCCCAGGTGGTGCTCCCTCCTTACCTGAGGGTGGGATACCACACCTCTGGATGAGGTGCAGTACCTCTGTGGCGACCGGACCCTCAGGGGTGCCACACATGGCTTATAGGAGAGGTGTTTATATGAGAAGAAGTTTTGGAGGAGCTATCTGTTACTGTTGCATGGTTTGAAAGTGTGACAACTCCCTTCTCTCATATTTCTTTCATTATTCCCCTGTCCTCCACTCCCCGGTCATTCCTTTGTTATATGTGAATCATTATTTGTATGCTTGGTATTTTCAGTTTACCTTTTTTTGTGTTGCCTTGTTCGTCGGGTTGGTGTACTGTGGTGCACAGTAGCGCAACTCTCCCCTTAAACAGATGGAGGGTTGTTTCAGGAGATAAGGCAAGGGTGGCAACCCAAGCATCTTCACCTTCAGAAGTATCCCGGGGATTACGGTGAGCGAGGGTGCCCCCTAGTGATAGGGACAGGGAAGGAGACCCTTTCCCCGGGTCACCCGACAGCTGGGTCATGACATTCAGTCTATGAGATTTAGAGTGAGGCTCTCGTTCACTTAAATTGAGAGCGTGTGATCATTGCCTCAGACTTCCGGTCAGCCAGAAGTTGCGGTTGCTAGATGGTGACATGGGACCAAAGCGGCTCCAGGAAGAACTGAAGATGGCAGCTGGTAAGAATTAGACTAGGATCAGGGAACTTAATTTAGTAGCACTACTCCATAGCAAAAATTAAAAAAAAAATGTTTCTTTGGTTAAAAATCTCATCCATTTTTAGGGAAGTGGGTCCTAAAATGTGTAAAGTGCCTAAAATAACAAACTCAGCAGGTATTGCAAAATACACAAGAAAATGGGGTTGCAAAGTATTCATATTTTAGTGGGATTTTATTGTAGAGTGCTGAAAACAGAGGAAAACAATGAGGGAAAAAAAAGCAAGTAAAAACACCCATTCATGTATATCCTTTAATAGAGTATATAACAAAATTCCTTTCCACCTATATATTCACCAGGGAATTTTTGTTAAATATGTGAATTCAGATAGATTAAATTTGAAAAAAAGATAAGCATATTTTAATCAAAAGGTTGTAAAATAAGCCAAATTAGTACCGTTACCTTCATTACCTTAAAAAGAAAACAACAAGCAAACTGTAAAAAGATAGCCTGCATGAAATCCCATTTGACTCATTGTAAATTATAGTTTAATTGCTTTCCAACTGTTTTCACGTCCTACTAGAATGTGCCACTTTCCATTAGGAAAAGAAAGCATAGTTTTGTGCCCCCTCAAAAAAGTAAAACTTATCTGAAAGCCATATACTGTATATTACACAATGTTACCAATAAAAACTATAGCTCATTATGGAAAATATCAAGTCCTCACACAGCTCTGCAAACAAAAAATGAAAAGCTTTCTGACTAGGGATGAGCGAGTACTGAAGTATTTGGACTCACTATACTCGTACCGAGTATACCCTAATACTCGGGTATTCGGTACGAATAGCGAGTCCAATGATAGTCAATGGAAAATGCGAGTAATTGTCTGCTGGACCCTTCAAAGTTGTCTGGGGGTTGAGGAAAACGCTAAAAAATGTGTAAATGTTAAAAAATGTATGCTGTAAACAAATGTATATAACATGGGGGCACCTGGTCAGGGGCTGCACGATTGTTTTTACCCCACTGGTTCACTAGAATGTACAAACACTATTTTAAGTCGTTTGGTTTTTTGCCGGAAGAAAAACTCGTACGCCACTTACACAGTGCCAGTGATTTATCAGAAGAAGTACTGTAAGAGCGAGTGATGATGGAGGCAATCTACTGACACCTAAGTGTGTAAGTGATATAAGGAGAGCAATCTGCCCTAGGGGTAGGGGCTGTGTTATGGTTAACGCAGGAAGAAGCCACCAATCATCATCATCATCTTCATCACAAGGGATTCACATTTATAAAGCTTGGACTACTGTCCTTGTTGTGCCACTGCCCAATGTCTAGGCATAGATTTAGTGTCTTCCAAATATTAGCCATAGGGGCTGTATCATGGTTGATGAAGGAAGCAAGGCAGGTCAGAAGGGCCTAACAATTATGATAAAGCCAAGACTACTAGCATAGAGGTGGCCGTGCCCAGTGTCCAGACATAGCCATAGTTTCTCCAAAAATTAGCCCAAGGGGCTGTATCATGTTCGATGAAGGAAGCGAGGCAGGTCTGAAGGGCGAAACAATTATGATGAAGCTAGGAGTCGGACTACTAGCATAGAGGTGGCCGTGCCCAGTGCCCAGGCATAGCAATAGTGTCTCCAAAAATTAGCCCATGGGGCTAATAGTTCATGAAGGAAACAAGGCAGGTCTGAAGGGCCAAACAATTATGATGAAGCTAGGACTCAGACTACTAGCATAGAGGTGGCCATGCACAGTGTCCAGGCATAGCAATAGTGTCTCCAAAAAATAGCCCAAGGGGCATGATAGCATGGTTGATGAAGGAAGAAGGGTCTCACTCTCATCACAAGTGCCTCCGATGGGAAATATTAATTAATGTAACATTGTTTTTAGCTTATTGACCATGAGGTACATGTGTCAGAAGCAGGTTTTGAAAACATGTGTAAGAAGAAGAAAAGGGGCTTGAATGGGATGGATGTGATCACCAATTTAAAAAAAAATGTATTGGGTGACTTTAGGTTGGGATACTGTCATCTCGAGGACTTAAATACTGTTGCAAAATCCAGTCCTTGTTAAATTTTATCAGATTCAGCCTGTCTGCATTCTCTGTAGTCAACCGTGTGCGTGTATCTGTGATGATTGCCCCAGCGGCACTGAAAACACGCTCTGACATCACACTAGCAGCAGGGCAGGCCAGAATTCCAAGGCATAGAAGGAGAGGTCAGGTCAACTATGCAGCTTGGATACCCAGTAATTAAACGGTACAGAAGCATCAGGAGGGCTGCAGGTAAGGTTACTTAGATAGTTGATGACAATCTTGTTCAACTTCTCCCTCCTTGACATTGGTACTGTTGCAACTAATCCTTGGTGATGAGCCGGTTTATTGAAGATGGCCCAGTTTGTGGACATTTTACCACCACCTCTCTTGGACCTGCTTGGTGTACTTCTCCCCATTAATGCATGCTGTTGCACAGAGCTGGTATCTCTGCTAGCAGTGGTGTCTGAGGGTGCTGTTGCCATCAAATTATCGACAACAGCCTTCTTGAAGGATTCCATTATGAAACCCCTTGATGACTGCAACAGTAGTGAAGGAAATTTGTCCTTGTACCGTGGGTCTAGAAAGGTGGCCAACCAGTATAGGCTGCTATTGAAAATGTGGATTACACGAGGGTCTTGGCACAGACAGTCAGATATGAAGTGTGCCATGTGTGCCAAGCTGCATAGAGACAAATTTTCTGTGACCCCTGAAGGAGGAACAATACCCATCCTCTCCTCACACTGAATGAATGTCATCCGCTCAATGCCGACTTTTATTTCCCATTGACTTGCATTGGGGTCGGGTTTCAGACGAAACTCCGACTTTTTTTGCCCTAGTCGGACCAGTTTCAGCTGAAACAAATTTTGTTTCATGAAACCCGATCTGACCAAAGTCGCTCAACTCTACTGGGCACGCAAAGATTCCATCTTTTGATTCTGCAGCGATTTTTTCAGCATATATAGCATAGGGATGGTTACTCTGATAATAGCCTGATCACCGCTCACAAACTTGGTGCAGTACTCAAAGTTTTCAAGCACCTCACAAATATCAGCGATCCACACCCACTCAACAATTGTTATGTGTCTTGGCTGAGTCTCAGTGTGATGGGCATGTTTAAGCTGGTGTTCAGAATGTGCCCTCTGCTGCTCACTTACCCTTGTCAACATATGATATGTTGAGTTCCACCGTGTTGGCAGGTCGCAAATCAGTCTGTGGTTTGGCAAATTAAATTGCTTTTGAAGCGCTGCAAGACCGGCAACAGCGCTTGAGGAGTGGCGGAAATGGGTGCAAATACAGCGCACCTTCTCAAGTAGGTATGGCAAGTCAGGGTATGTTTTTATAAATTTCTGCACCACCAGGTTCAGCACGTGAGCCATGCATGGCACGTGTACCAGCTTCCCAAGCTTTAAAGCCACCACCAGGTTACGCCCATTGTTGCAGACAACCGGACCAGGTTGGAGTTGCAGTGGGGAGAGCCACTGATCGGTATGTTGTTTTATTCCTTGCCAACGCTCTGCTGCAATGTGTGGTGTGTCACCTAAGCAGATCAGCTTCAGCAGAGCGTTATGCCGCTTTGCCGATGCGCTGCTGCATAGCTCCCAACTTGGGAGTGATGTGGAGGGTAATTCAGCATAGGATGATGAGGCGGAGGAGGAGGAAGAGGAGAGACAGGACGGATATGATGAGGCGGAAACCCTGATTGAGGTTGTGGCCGCTATTCTTGGTGTGGGTAGGATATGTGTTGATGGTCCAGTTTGAGACTTTGTCCCACCCTCCACCAGGTTCAGCCAGTGTGCTGTGACAGAGATGTATCGTCCCTGGCCACAAGTACTTGTCCACGTGTCATTTGTAAGATGGACCTTTCCGGTTACGGCATTAGTGAGAGCATGCTTTAGATTGTATAAGACGTGCTGGTGTAACGCAGGGACAGCACAGCGGGAAAAATAGTGCCGGCTGGGAACTGAGTATCGTGGAGTAGACATGAAGAGAAAAGAAAGATCCGGCACTGGAGACTTGATAAAATCCACGAAAAGTTTTATTCACATAATTTCATGATAAAACCATAAAGGGGAAAACAGACCCCCACGCCTGACGCGTTTCGAACCTTACACCAGGTTCTTCCTCAGAGACATGAAACAAAACAGTTCACAAAATGATTATAAACATTCCTAATCAGCAGAGGGACTCCACACATGTGTATAATCAAAGAGGCAGACAACTAAGCCCTCAAATCACTGGTGGAGTCACTCCCTTGCAAGAAGAAAGAAGAAAAAAAAAAAAAAAAAAAGGAAAAGACTTAAACAACAATAGACAAGACATAGAATATATAAAAACATGTGCAATACACACGTATAAATGCATAAATACATAACAACTTTCAAAAAAAAAAAAAATCTCAGCACTCAATAGAAATACATAAGATCATTTCTATAATTTAAACCTTGCGGATATCGTGCATCAAGCGCAAGTATCCAGAAGGCTTCCCGACAGTGTAGTAAATGTTCCCAGTCACCCCCTCTGGGGGGTTTCAATACCCGTTCTATTCCCGAGTGGATAGATAGAAAATTACAACCTTTGGTTTTGAAAACACCAGGTCACATTAGAGACACCAAACAGCTTCTGCAGGCACTTCAGGAGGTTGCATGGGGGCCTCACCACACATGGATAACATGTGATGTTGTTGCTCTATATTCATGTATACCTCATGATTTGGCATTATCTGCTGTTTCCACCATTTTGACTGAAGAAAGTAATTTCAGTTCTGATCTTAAAAAATTTATCATTATGGCGTTACAACATCTTTTGAACACTAATTTTTTCAAATTTGACACTAAGTACTATCTTCAGGTGTGTGGCTGCCCGATGGGGTCAAAATTTTCTCCTACTCTGCCCAACTTATATATGTCCTTTTGGGAGAACAAATATATATATATATACTATGGATAATCCCTATTTAGACAATGTATTGTGGTGGGGGAGATACATTGATGACGTGATCCTATTGTGGTTTGATCGTTGTGATGTATCTCCCTCTCCTGGCATGCTTAAGTTTTTTGAGTATATTGGGACTAATTCTTTAAATATTAAATTCACCCACGAAATACAGTACATGGCATTTGTGCCACATATCTGGATGTTAAAATTATGGGAGATGTCAAAACGGGGAATATATATACTTCCCTATATAGAAAAGATACCAGTGGTAATGCCATATTGCATGCGGATAGTTGTCACCCGCCACATGTGATACGAAATTTACCGTTGGGTGAATTAATCCGTGCCAAAAGATCATGCTCTAATGACGCTCTTTATGAATCCGAGCGTCGTAAAATTTGCACCAGGCTATCAAAAAGGGGTTATAAGAACTGGATTTTAAATAGGGCTATTAAGAAAGTGGATAATAAAACTAGGAGTAGTTTATTGCAGATTGACATGGTACACACTAATCAAAATAAAAATATTCCCACTTTTTCTACCGCTTTCAGTTCAGATTACAAGGGTGTCATTAAAATCATAAACAAACATCTTCCCTTACTGCATCAAGATCCAGTCTTATCGCAGATATTGGCTGGTGGACATAGGTGTGTTCCAAAGAGAGCTAAAAATTTGAGTCACTTTTTGTCCCCCTCATTGTATTTGTCTGATTGCACTAAACCTACGTGGTTAAATTACTTGGGCAATTATAAGTGTGGTGAAAAATTGTGTGGTTTGTGCCGCTATATGGATATTACAGATAAATTTGTTAATTTTAGTACACAACAAACCTACAAAATTAAAGCCTACATGAATTGTAACACCACACACTTAGTGTATATGGCAGAGTGCACATTGTGCAGTTTATATTACATTGGCTGCACTACACGCAGCCTGAAGAGGAGACTAAGTGAGCACATCACCGCTTCTAATCCAGAGTCTATGTCCAGTCGTAGGAATGTGTCTGGCTTGTCCAAACATTTCCTTGAAATACACAAGGGTAATTTATGCAGTCTTAAAGTTAAGGGAATAGAACGGGTATTGAAACCCCCCAGAGGGGGTGACTGGGAACATTTACTACACTGTCGGGAAGCCTTCTGGATACTTGCGCTTGATGCACGATATCCGCAAGGTTTAAATTATAGAAATGATCTTATGTATTTCTATTGAGTGCTGAGATTTTTTTTTTTTTTTTAAAGTTGTTATGTATTTATGCATTTATACGTGTGTATTGCACATGTTTTTATATATTCTATGTCTTGTCCATTGTTGTTTAAGTCTTTTCCTTTTTTTTTTCTTCTTTCTTCTTGCAAGGGAGTGACTCCACCAGTGATTTGAGGGCTTAGTTGTCTGCCTCTTTGATTATACACATGTGTGGAGTCCCTCTGCTGATTAGGAATGTTTATAATCATTTTGTGAACTGTTTTGTTTCATGTCTCTGAGGAAGAACCTGGTGTAAGGTTTGAAACGCGTCAGGCGTGGGGGGTCTGTTTTCCCCTTTATGGTTTTATCATGAAATGATGTGAATAAAACTTTTCGTGGATTTTATCAAGTCTCCAGTGCCGGATCTTCCTTTTCTCTTCATGTTTGCAACACATGGTGGTCAGCCATTTGATCCCTAGGCACGACCGGCTTACAGGACTATTTTGGTGAGCACAAATTTCCCTTTCCCCTTCCTAATTTTCTAAATATACTGACTAACTGTGCTCCCATTAAGCCGCACATTTGTTAACATGCAAGCCGGGACTAAAAATATTACAGCAACTTGCTTCTTAAGAAGAAAAAAAGCTGATGAATTATTTGGCATTTCCTCTGATAATGAGGATAAGATTAGTATGGACATGCATTCACTTTTCTCTGAGTTGGAGAGAAAGATGACTTCTCACCTTAAAACCTAGTGGGACTCAGTGACTCTTGAGAAATACGTCAGTCATAAGATGATACCGCGAGGTTTGAGATTAAAAAAGGTACCGACTGTGATTTATAATGACACCTTTCTACAGAAGTGGAATGATATTTTGAGTGAATGCTCTTTGAAACTAATGTCTCTTATTGTGGAGGAAGAATTTGTCAAATTGACCAACATTGAAGCTTCCATCAAAGATTTGGAGTCTAAGTTGGATGTATTTTCTGATCATATGACATTTTCTAAGAGCTATGAACGATTACATGCTAATATTGATAATTTGGAAAGCGGCATTACCAAGTCCAAGAAAAATAAGTTCCTGCGTGATCGCAGGGACTATGACTCTAATATGGTTTATGCTTGGAAACAATTCACTCCGTATAAGCCTAGATCTATTCTCAAGAGGAATCAATCATTCCGCAGTAACAACGTCAGTTTTTCCTCATGTGAACAGTCATTTAACTCACCTACTACTTCTGAGGGTTCAATGGACTCTAATCGGGTGTTACCTTTAACATCACATGCAAAAAACGATCAAAGAAAACAAGGCGAGGTGGACGCCGACGTAAGAAGAAAGCATCAATATGGTCTGCGGAATGTGAATCATTGGAGGAAATAAACGGTAACATTGCTGCGTCTGATGCGTTCACAGTTATAAACATTTCAGCTACCATACTGAGTGAAGCTCAGCTGAGCGTTTTGAAGAGAGGACTTTCCTTTGTTCCTACATGTAGAGGGGATTTGTTTCAAACATTATGTGATGTCAATCGATTCGTGCGATTATTAACAGTTAAGAGACATTTCTTTACTTCTGAATCTGGTATTGGTAATCAATTTTCTGATATATCATCCTTGAGTTCAAATAATGTTGATTTATTACCACTTGCTGCTCCTGTTAGAGATCAAATTTTGTTTGACATGTTGTCTAGTTTGGAGAATACAAATCAACATACAGCAGTACAATGTGACACAAATGTACAGATATCTAACCCCACTTTTTATCCCCTGATATCTAGAGTGCCCATTATGGATACTTTCCAGAGGGCAATAGAACGTGATGTTAAATCTCTGTTGGATTCAGATGTGCAGTCTTGTATGAATTTATCTGCAATTGAGCAGCATGCGCTTCATTTACTAAGTAAGAACCAACATATAGTAGTCCGCCAATCAGACAAGGGGGGGTCAGTGGTGATTCTAGACTCACTATTATATCGCAATGAAATTTTATCCATGTTATCTGATATTAATACATATCATCCTCTCAACAATGATCCTACAAGCTGTATTCAGCAGGGTTTATCTGTGATTTTGCAGGAAGGTCTTGCTTTGGGAGTATTGGACAAGCGCATGGCTGATTTTTTATATGTGGATAAACCAGTGTGTCCTGTATTTCACGCCTTACCCAAAATTCATAAAGGCGTGTTTCCTCCACCTTTTAGGCCCATAGTGGCCGGTATTGGAGGGGTTAATGACAAACTTTCCGAGTGGATAGATAGAAAATTACAACCTTTGGTTTTGAAAACACCAGGTCACATTAGAGACACCAAACAGCTTCTGCAGGCACTTCAGGAGGTTGCATGGGGGCCTCACCACACATGGATAACATGTGATGTTGTTGCTCTATATTCATGTATACCTCATGATTTGGCATTATCTGCTGTTTCCACCATTTTGACTGAAGAAAGTAATTTCAGTTCTGATCTTAAAAAATTTATCATTATGGCGTTACAACATCTTTTGAACACTAATTTTTTCAAATTTGACACTAAGTACTATCTTCAGGTATGTGGCTGCCCGATGGGGTCAAAATTTTCTCCTACTCTGGCCAACTTATATATGTCCTTTTGGGAGAACAAATATATATATATACTATGGATAATCCCTATTTAGACAATGTATTGTGGTGGGGGAGATACATTGATGACGTGATCCTATTGTGGTTTGATCGTTGTGATGTATCTCCCTCTCCTGGCATGCTTAAGTTTTTTGAGTATATTGGGACTAATTCTTTAAATATTAAATTCACCCAAGAAATACAGTACATGGCATTTGTGCCACATATCTGGATGTTAAAAATATGGGAGATGTCAAAACGGGGTATATATATACTTCCCTATATAGAAAAGATACCAGTGGTAATGCCATATTGCATGCGGATAGTTGTCACCCGCCACATGTGATACGAAATTTACCGTTGGGTGAATTAATCCGTGCCAAAAGATCATGCTCTAATGACGCTCTTTATGAATCTGAGCGTCGTAAAATTTGCACCAGGCTATCAAGAAGGGGTTATAAGAACTGGATGTTAAATAGGGCTATTAAGAAAGTGGATAACAAAACTAGGAGTAGTTTATTGCAGAATGACATGGTACACACTAATCAAAATAAAAATATTCCCACTTTTTCTACCGCTTTCAGTTCAGATTACAAGGGTGTCATTAAAATCATAAACAAACATCTTCCCTTACGGCATCAAGATCCAGTCTTATCGCAGATATTGGCTGGTGGACATAGGTGTGTTCCAAAGAGAGCTAAAAATTTGGGTCATTTTTTGTCCCCCTCATTGTATTTGTCTGATTGCACTAAACCTACGTGGTTAAATTACTTGGGCAATTATAAGTGTGGTGAAAAATTGTGTGGTTTGTGCCGCTATATGGATATTACAGATAAATTTGTTAATTTTAGTACACAACAAACCTACAAAATTAAAACCTACATGAATTGTAACACCACACATTTAGTGTATATGGCAGAGTGCGCAGTGTGCAGTTTATATTACATTGGCTGCACTACACGCAGCCTGAAGAGGAGACTAAGTGAGCACATCACCGCTTCTAATCCAGAGTCTATGTCCAGTCATAGGAATGTGTCTGGCTTGTCCAAACATTTCCTTGAAATACACAAGGGTAATTTATGCAGTCTTAAAGTTAAGGGAATAGAACGGGTATTGAAACCCCCCAGAGGGGGTGACTGGGAACATTTACTACACTGTCGGGAAGCCTTCTGGATACTTGCGCTTGATGCACGATATCCGCAAGGTTTAAATTATAGAAATGATCTTATGTATTTCTATTGAGTGCTGAGATTTTTTATTTTTTTTTGAAAGTTGTTATGTATTTATGCATTTATACGTGTGTATTGCACATGTTTTTATATATTCTATGTCTTGTCCATTGTTGTTTTAGGCTACTTTCACACTTCAGGTTTTCGGCGTCAGGCGCGATCCGGCGTCGTGCCGGAACGCCGGATCCGGCAAATGTTTAGTAAAACTGGATGTGACGGATCCGGTTTTCTGCCGGATCCGTCTTTTTCTTGACAGACAAAACCGGATCCGTCTCATCCGGTTAATCCGTTTTTCTATCCGTTTTTCGACGGATTACGCCGGATCCGGTTTTTAAAATTGACCCTTGTGGCCTTCCGAACGGGATTGGCTACTGGAAAACTATATATAGCATGTTCCTACAGACCTTCTTTGACAGGTTGTAGAGGAGAAAGTGCAGGTTGGAGAGAAGAGCAAGTTACTGGCGAAGATGGATGTTGTCATTGGAAATATTTTGAAGAATTTGGCGGATTTTATAGCGGAGGCGAATCGTTTGAGGGTGATTGTTCTGGAGAAGGAGAGAGCGAGACAGCAGCGCATCAGGCATCGTAGACAACGTTTGTGGATCCACCCCATCACAGCCAAGAGAATGACGCGTGGGGTCTATTCTACACTCTGCATGGACCTTCGACGAAACCCGGATAAATTTTTTGGATATGTTAGGATGAAAATGGAGAATTTTGATTACTTGGTGGAGCACATTGCACACCTCATAAGAAAAGCGGACACCTATTGCCGCTTCTCTGTTTCACCCGCAGAGCGTCTGATGGTGACTTTAAGTTAAGCCACATTTATTGGATGTGATCGCATCAGAGCACACTTTCACTGCAATCTTGTTGGTGGTAGTTTGTATCTCCAAGTGTTATAGCTCAGTTTTGGTATGTAATGCTGTGATTTAAAACTAATCTATTGTTTTTTAATTCCCCACAGATTTCTTGCAACTGGAGAATCCCTTTCGTCACTGCATTTCCAGTACAGACTCGGGATTTCCACCATATCTGGAATTGTGAAGTACACATGCCGTGCACTGTGGGACTCCTTAGCTGAAGAGTTTTTACCAGAGCCCACAACAGAGAGGTGGATTGAAATTGCTGACAAGTTTCAACAGATATGTCAGTTTCCCAACTGCTTGGGCGCTGTGGACGGGAAACATATCCGCATTGTAAAGCCAGCTGGATCGGGATCGGAATATTTCAATTACAAGAAATATTTTTCAATTGTCCTCATGGCCATCGCTGACGCAGAATACAAATTTATTGCGGTTGATATTGGGGCCTATGGCCACTCCAATGACTCTCAAGTTTTCAAACTGTCTGCCATGGGGCGTAAACTGTATGGAAACACCTTCCAGTTCCCACCACCTAGACCGCTGCCGCAAACATCTGGTCCACCTATGCCATTTGTCTGTGTAGGGGATGAAGCCTTCCAGCTGTCAGAATACCTTTTGAAACCGTACTCTAGCAGAGGATTGACAAGACCAAAACGCATTTTTAATTACCGCCTCACAAGAGCAAGAAGAATGGTTGAATGTACCTTTGGTATTCTGACAGCCAAATGGCGGGTCCTATTGACTGCGATCAACCTCAAGACAGAAACTGTGGACGAGGTGATCAAAGCGTGCGTGGTACTCCACAATTTTGTTATCTGCAAGGAACCCATTTCCATTGAGGACACCTCTGAAGAAACCACCTTGCAAGATTACCATGACATTACCACTAGAAGTTCTGTGACGGTTTCAGTAATGAGGGACAATTTTGCACTATACTTTATGTCACCTCAAGGCAGAGTACACTGGCAGGATGACAGAGTGTGAAAGATTTGTGCCCAACCAAACTTGTGTACCTTCTGTACCAACAGTATATACCTTTGCCAACCAAAGTTGGCTATCTTGTCATGGTCTCTATTTTTAGCTTTAGGGCACAGGTGTGTACCTGGTTGTGTTTTATGCAAAGTATTTCACCTTTTAACAAAAGTTGTGTACATTGTTATGAAATCACCAACAATAAACACAACTTTTTAGGTGAAATACTTTGCTTCAAACACAACCAGGAACACAACTGTGGCAAAAAGCTAAAATTTACCCACAGTTATATACCTAGTTTTGAATACCATTTCACCTTTTAAATACCCTGTATTTAACCTTTTTCGCCGCAGAAAGAAATGACAACCAGTGTAAAATAATTTAACTTTTATTGAAAAATGTTTTTTTTAGTAAACTTTTTTAAAATTTTAATAAACTTGTTTAATAAAGCTTTGAAACCATAAAACTGGTCATTTTTATTTAAATACACACATTATAAATCTGTGTAGTGTGTGGTGGAAATACTGCTGGAGGGGCTGCGGGACACTTCGACACTGGGAGTGTGGAGAGAGGACTAGGATCGTGGTGGGGAAGGAACAGTTAGAGGTGAAGGTGTGGAAAAAACTACAGAATGGGTGGACATGTGGGAAGCAGAAGAGGTGGTGGGTGGTGGAGTGGAGGGTTGGGCAGGGACTGTAGGAGCAGATGATGTTGATGGCAAGTTGTATGGGAAAGGAGTTTGGTACGGGGCAGGTTGCTGGAAGTGGGGAGATGTCTGGTACGGGGCAGGTTGCTGGAAGTGGGGAGATGTCTGGTACGGGGCAGGTTGCTGGAAGTGGGGAGATGTCTGGTACTGGGGAGGTTGCTGGTACTGGGGAGTTTGCAGGTACTGGTGAGGTTGCTGGTACTGGGGAGGTTGCTGGTACTGGGGAGGTTGCTGGTACTGGGGAGGTTGCTGGTACTGGGGAGGTTGCTGGTGCTGGGGAGGTTGCTGGTGCTGGGGAGGTGGATGGTGCTGGGGAGGTGGATGGTATGTAATAGGAGGGGGAGGATGGAAAGTGGCTGGAGGGGGTGTAGATGTAATAGGAGGGGGAGGATGGAAAGTGGCTGGAGGGGGTGTAGATGTAATAGGAGGGGGAGGATGGAAAGTGGCTGGAGGGGGTACAGGTGGAGGAACTACTGTGGTGGGAGGAGGAGGTTGGGAGGTAACTTGCTGGAGAGCAGCGTGGCATGAATGCATTACATGCATCTGCTGGGCAGGAGAGAGCGTTTCCATGCGCTCCACAACAGACCTGAAAAAGGTGTGGTTTGGCGAAGATCTTGCTTCTGAATGCATGGTTTGCAGAAGCGTCTTCACCTCCAGAATGCTGGAGTTGATCTGCTGATAGCCTGCGGAGATTTGCTCTGACAAGACTTTTAGACAGTTCTGGAAAGATGCATTCAGATGCAAGAACTCTGGCGCATAAGTCTTTTCCTGACCCCTCTGCCGCTGCCGCCCAGTACCCGCAGGTGTACTAGAGGTGGCAGGGGCAGAAGGGTGGGGTAAAGAGAAAGCGATCTCCTCACCAGCAGCTTCATGTAATGTAGGCGGCCACGATGCTCCTGTGCTGGTGGATGGGACAGATGGGTCGAATGTGTGGGAAGGCTGGGAAGGTGCAGATGTACCGGGGCGGTCGAAGTGTCCCTCGGTGCCGGTCTCCTCAGGGATCGCCTCAGAAGGGTCCAATCGTGCAGGCTCCCGAGTGCTGCTCACCGTGCTGTGGAATAAAGAGAAAAAAAAACAATTAAAATAGTGACATGGTATGGCCCTGGCTGAAAAAAAGAAAGTTACATCTAAACATTTTTTTGTCACATGTGGTGTGTAATATTTACCTTCTGGTGAGCATTGTCTCCCGGAGGAACGACAGGGCTCGTGCGTACTTGTACTTGCTCCTGCGTCCTCCAGATCCACTCGGGGCCCGCATCTCTTTATTGAACTCCTTCTTGAAACGATCCCTCACAGACCGCCACCGCTTCACAATTCTCTCCACTGAAACGAGAAAGGACAAAGTGGTTAGTATACAACATCAGTGTTTCCCAAACTCCAGTCCTCATGGTCCCCAGGGGTCATGTTTTCAGGATTTCCAAAGTAAATAGAAATCCTGAACACATGATCCGTGGGGACCACGAGGACTGGAGTTCGGGAAACACTGGTTTAAATCAAGCAACCGGTACTGTATATACTTACGCTCTTTAATCTGGGCCCGAGCTTCGAGGTCCTCCCAGCGGTCCACAAGGAGCGAACAGATTTCCTCCCAGAGTCGTCAGGTAACGATCAGGTCAGCGTGGCGTCGGTCAGCCATATTCCAGAGAGGCTCCCTTTCTCTGACGAGATCGATGAGGCGGTCCACATCAATCCCTCCATCCTCACCGTCAGAGTCGGGAGCACGCTGTGAAGGCTGTTAAAGAAAAAGACAAAAATAACATAATTAGCCTCCACAAAAGAAATGAAATAAAAAGTGCAAAAAAAAAAAAAAAAAAATATTTATACTTACACGCTGGTGACCGCCGCGTTGCTGTTGCCGACGACCCTGGGAGGCACTGCGAGGACCTCTTGGCCGAGCACCAGATTGGAAAGACTAGAGAAGAAAACAAAAAATGTTATGTCTTTGGATGTAGGCATTTGTTTGCTGTGTGTGGTCTGCAGAACATTGTTTTCTATGTGTTGTGTGTAGTGTGATGTTGTGTTTCTGCGTTTGATGCAAAAAACTTACCAATTGTGAGCCCACTCCAAGTGTCTGTCCACCCCTTCCTTCTTCTTCTGGGAGCTCCTCTTCATCTTGTGATCCCTGTTTTGAAATAAAAGGCAATGAATACACATATATTACAGAGATGATGGATTTTGGAAATAAAAACTTACCGTCAAACGCTGACGATACGAGGGAGGGCTCCCAGAAGATGTGCTGTCTTCCTCATGGCCAGACTCCATGGCTGTGGGTGGTGTTTCTGCTGCTGCCATTGCTGCTGCTGCTGCTGCATCTATTGGGCGGCTGTTGAATAAAGAGAAACAAAGGGCCAATGAATATCTTGATATTCCATAGCCCTAGTTTGGAGGAATGGGGGATTTGATAATTACCGTCTCTCATCTGCTGCTGGACTCCCCTCCCGTTGTTCAGCATGCTGCTCCATTTGGGGTGGTGCTGATGGTGCTGCTGCTGCAGATGTCTGCTGCCTTCTCCTGCTCCTGGTTCTTGGCTTGGGTGGCATGTTGGGTGTGGCTGAGGGTCCCATTGTCTTGCTTTTATATATGTCTTGTGGGCAGAGCTACTGAGCATGCTCAGACCAAAGAAACCGGATCCGGCGCATTGCGGCACTCATAGGCTTTCATCGTATGAAAAAGCCGGACACGCCGGATCCGGCGTGTCCGGCTTTTTCGACGGATACAAAAAACGTTACAGTCACCGTTTTTTCCAGACGCCGGATCACGTCACATTGCCGGATCCGGCGAAAATCGGATGAAACGCATGGCCATCCGGCTCGATCCGGCTCTAATGCAAGTCAATGGGGGGGAAACCGGATCCGGCATTGCATTTCGTCGGATCCGGTTTTAGTCAAAAGCGCCGGATCGCGCCTGAAGCTGAAAACCTGATGTGTGAAAGAGGCCTAAGTCTTTTCCTTTTTTTTTTTTTTTCTTCTTTCTTCTTGCAAGGGAGTGACTCCACCAGTGATTTGAGGGCTTAGTTGTCTGCCTCTTTGATTATACACATGTGTGGAGTCCCTCTGCTGATTAGGAATGTTTATAATCATTTTGTGAACTGTTTTGTTTCATGTCTCTGAGGAAGAACCTGGTGTAAGGTTCGAAACGCGTCAGGCGTGGGGGTCTGTTTTCCCCTTTATGGTTTTATCATGAAATTATGTGAATAAAACTTTTCGTGGATTTTATCAAGTCTCCAGTGCTGGATCTTCCTTTTCTCTTCATGTTTGCAACACATGGTGGTCAGCCATTTGATCCCTAGGCACGACCGGCTTACAGGACTATTTTGGTGAGCACAAATTTCCCTTTCCCCTTCCTAATTTTCTATCGTGGAGTAGACACAGCTAAAAGATCACGGAAGGACTGTGTCCCCACAAGCCTAAATGGCAACATCTCCATGACTAGCAACTTGGCAATGTGCACGTTCAGTATTTGTGCTTGTGGGTGAGTGGCTTGATATTTACGCCTCCTTTCACACATCTGGGGCATGGACAATTGGACGCTTTCCTGGGACAAACAAGTGGATGAGCTTGTTGTGACCTGTGTCTGTGCAACCGCAGCTTGTGAGCAAGAGGTATGATGATCACCTGCTTTCTGCCCAGCAGATTGGTGAGGCCGTATCACAGGCGACATGACAGTGGTTTGACCCGCAGTCGCAGACACTGATTTGGTACCCTGTTGTTCAGCCCACCGACTAGGGTGCTTGGCTGCCATGTGTTTCAGCTTACTGGTGGTGCTTTGGTTGCCTTTGCCCTGGCCTCTGCTCTGCTTCCTATGGCAGATGCTACAGATGACAACATTTGGTTCAGAAGGACTATTGGAAAAAAATTTCCAGACAGCGGCTGAACGCACCCTTGCCTTGACTTGGGGCACAGAGGGATTGCTCTTGGCAACAGTTGACACACTTCGCACTCTGCTCAAACCAGTAGCCCTTGGTGCCTTTGTTGGTACTATGTATCCACCTTCATCCTCTGTGCTGCTGTGCTGGCTATGCGTGCCAATGGCCCTGGTCGGTGGTCTCATCATCGACCACCTCGTCGTCCATGTCATCCTCCTTCCGTGTTGATATTGGCGACTGTACATATGGCAACTGTGCGTCATCACCATCAGCCTCCACCTCTTCACCCGGTATATCACGTGGATGAAAATGGCTTTCTTCTGGAAGTGGAGTTTCAAATATTTGACCATCTTCAACAGATGATACCCCCTCACGTTCCTCTTCAAAGTAGCGAGGTGAGAGGCCAGAGGCAACGAAAGAAAATGGACCAAATAGATCCTGGGATTGACCAAGGTGGGGGTCCAATGTTTCCTGTGACTCCTGACCGGGTGATGAACTAGGAACAGGTTGAGAATAGGATGACCCAGCGTTATCTGTATGGACAGTAGACTGTTTTGTCATGGATGATTAGGTGCTGCTAGAACATTTCGTGGAGGCCTTGTCAGCCATCCAAGACTATCTGCTCTTGTTCTTCTGGCTTCCAGGCCCGTTTATGTTCCAGACCAGGATATTTCGCCAGGAAGCTAGATGCATCAACCTTCTTCAATCTCCCACACTCTGTGCCTTGCTGGGCACCAACGACCCCAAGTCCACGTCCCTGTCCCTTCACAACAGCCTTTTTAGGAATTTTGGATTTTTCTGCCATAGTTGCAGATGTTCAGATGCAGATATTGGGGAACAAGGAGCAGTTAGTGCTTTGTAGAAGGTAGCACTACAGCCTAGTACTGCTTTGTGTTTTACAATCAGCACCTCAGCAGCATAAAAAAATTGCCCTGAGGTCTAAGGTGAGATTAAGCCCCCCAGGAACCACACAAGACAGCGGTGCTGCCACTAAAAAATTGCCCTGTAGTTTAAGGCAAGAATACGCACCCCAGACACCACACAAGACAGTGGTGCTGCCTGCGTGTCAGTTGTGCAGTACCGTGCGTGCATACTATTTGCTGTTATAATGTGAACGCAGCACAGCAACAGCACAAAAAAATGCCCTGAGGTTTAAGACAAGAATACGCACCCCAGGCACCATACAAGACAGCGGTGCTGGCTGCGTGTCAGTTGTGCAGTACCGTGCGTGCGTACTATTTGCTGTGATTATGTGAACGCAGCACGGCAGCAGCACAAAAAAACTGCCCTGAGGTTTAAGGCAAGAATACGCAGCCCAGACACCACACAAGACAGTGGTGCTGGCTGCGTGTCAGTTGTGCAGTACCGTGCGTGCAGACTATTTGCTGTGATTATGTGAATGCAGCTCGGCAGCAGCACAAAAAAACTGCCCTGAGGTTTATGGCAAGAATACGCAGCCCAGACACCACACAAGAGAGTGGTGCTGGCTGCGTGTTAGTTGTGCAGTACCGTGCGTGCGTACTATTTGCTGTTATTATGTGTACGCAGCACGGGAGCAGCACAAAAAACTGCCCTGAGGTTTAAGGCAAGAATATGCACCCCAGACACCACACAAGACAGCGGTGCTGGCTGCGTGTCAGTTGTGCAGTACCGTGCGTGCTATTCGCTGTGAATGCAGCACGGCAGCAGCACAAAAACCCTGCCCTGCAGGGGTAAATGTGACCTAAAAAAAAGCTGGGAAAACAATCACTACTCCGTCCCTGACCTTATAGTTTCAGCTCTGAAAAGAGCTTTTGGGTTTCACAGAGGATTTCTGGCTGATTTGAACCAAAAAATACAACTGTTATGATTGGGTCACCAAGGAGGTAAACAAGACCAAGCTAAGTTACAGAAAACCAGAGAGGTTGGTAACTAAGAGGATTGCAGACCCCTGATCCTATCCACACAACTAGCAGTAGCCGTGGAGCGTGCCTACAATGATTCTAGACGCCTCGACACAGCGGGAGAACTAAATAAGCCTAAAGCAAGAAAAGGGGAAATCTAAACTGCCCCAGAGCAGACCCCAAAGGAATAAACAGCCCCCAAACATATATTGTTGGTGAGACAAGATGAAAACACAAACACAGGTAGGAAAATAGGCTGAGCAAACGATGGGGCCCACACTAACTAGAAAGGACAGGAAAGGAAAGACACTGTCTGCAATCATGCAAAAAACCCTGCAAAAATGTCCAACACTTCTGATAGCAAAAACTCTGAAGTCACTAGACTTCTCTCACTATATCAGCACTCTGGCATATTCTGAAAGCAGAGTAAAAAGAGGCAAATCTAATAAGGGACAAAAAACAAACTGACACAAACAGTAAGATAAGGATGGAAGTTCAGCACAGCCCCAGCCGGGGCTGGCTGACCACACAAAACTGAATAGACAATACCAAATCAAATGAGAACAATAGCAAAGAATACTTAGCTTGAGTATGCAGGGACTGAACTGGAAACTAAGACCTCAGGAGGCAGGACAAATCACCAGCAGGGATAGAGGGAGTCGGCTGTCTTAAATCCAGTCAGAGACTCCAGATGTCCAATCGTCGTCCTCATTATCAGGTGGCAGGCCTCTGTCAATTCGATCAGCTCCATTGCCTCCTGTAACCACCAGAGGGAGCCCAGAAAGAGAACTTGTGACTCCTCTGTCAATACAACCAGCTCCACTACCTTCACTAGCAACCAGAGGCAGGCCAGGAAGTGAATTCACAACACACAACTCTCCCTAGCAGCTGCTCACACTCTCCCTACACTAGCTGTATTCTGCATGCAATGTGCAGAAAATGGCGGCGGCAGGCAGGGCTTAGTGCCAGGCTATGATTGATGACTCATAGGAAGCTACAGTTGTGGCCAATAGTATTGACACCCCTGCAATTCTGTCAGATAATACTCAGTTTCTTCCTGAAAATGATTGCAAACACAAATTCTTTGGTATTATTATCTTCATTTAATTTGTCTTAAATGAAAAAACACAAAAAGAAATGTCCTAAAGCCAAATTGGATATAATTCCACACCAAACATAAAAAAGAGGGTGGACAAAAGTATTGGCACTGTTCAAACAATCATGTGATGCTTCTCTAATTTGTGTAATTAACAGCACCTGTAACTTACCTGTGGCACCTAACAGGTGTTGGCCATAACTAAATCACACTTGCAGCCAGTTGACATGGATTAAAGTTGACTCAACCTCTGTCCTGTGTCCTTGTGTGTACCACATTGAGCATGGAGAAAAGAAAGAAGACCAAAGAACTGTCTGAGGACTTGAGAAACCAAATTGTGAGGAATAGTGTTGAGCATTCCGATACCGCAAGTATCGGGTATCGGCCGATATTCGCTGTATCGGAATACCGATACTTAGTTCCAATACTTTTTTCATATCGAATACCAGAATCGGAAGTTCCCATAATGCTAGGAGCCTGCTCGATTTGATTCAGCCAATGGGGATCCTCAGAAGTGTGGGCACATCCTGTTAGGCATGTAGGTATGTTAACTACTGGCATGGCTGTGATTGGCTGCTGAAATGATGTCATGATGCACTATAAAAACCGCTGCAGCCGCCATTTCTGGTCACTCTGCTGTGAATTCAGTTAGGGACAGGCTGCTGTTGAAGACTGTGAGGGACAGTTAGAAATAGCGATCATCAAAAATATCTATTGCTCTACCCAGGCTATATAATCCACCACTGTAGCATTTTTGTAGCCCAGCAGCGCTGTTTTAATAGCTGTCTGCAAGGGCTGTGTGAGTGCAGACTCACGCTGTGTAGTGTGTCCTGCAGGCATGTCTGCTTGTAGGCCGGCCAGCGTGTGTCTCTGCCTCATACACATTTTTCTTTTATTGCTGCTTTTTTTTTCTCCTCTATAGTGTGCTTCCATACGTATCTATATACGTTGGTTGCAAACACTAAAGGAGTGGACAGCGGAGCCTTTCAGCAGCCTTTCAGTGCTATAGCCCATTTCTCTGCACTGTTTTTGGCTGTCTGATAGGTCTCTCTGTGTGTGAGTGTAGCTCATGTTGCAGTGTGTTCTACAGCCACCGCTAGCTGTAGTCTGCTCAGCGTGCGTCACTGCCTCATACATAGTCCTTTTTTTGCAGCTAATTTATCAAGATTTTTGTTCCTATATTAGTGTGCTTCCATCCGCATCCATTGTCATTGGTTGGTTGCAAACACTATATAGGATTAGATAGAGAAGCCTTTTTGCTGGCTTGTGCCCTTCAGGGCCAGCCAGACTAGTATCACCCTATTTTTTGGAGCCTCATCAATTGCATTGTAGGTTAGCTTCCTGCATTGTAATCGCTCCAAAAAGTTTGTGATACTATAGCTTTCAAACTTTGATCACATCCTTTTCTCCCCCCCCAAAAAAAAAAGGAAATAAAGTTCACCAAACACTCCACTTTACAGTTGTGTAGGCCACATTAGATCTTATTAAAGTGTAGTACACACACTCTTAGCCAAATTAGTGTTTCTTATACTGGTTAGCAGGTGTTCAGGAATAAGAACACTAAGCCACCCCTTTTTTACTTTTCTGCCTATCTTTATCAGTCTACCAAGATGAAGAAGGCAGGGAGTAAGGCACGTGGTCGTGGCCGTGGAGTTTCAGCAGGGAGAGGACGGGGGGATTCAGCAGGGAGAGGACGTGGGGATTCGGTGTCTGCTGCGGCCACCAGTGACCCGGCATCCCCCACTTTTACCAGGCAACAGTCCTTCATGCGCAGCTTTGTAGGACCTCGCCGTACCCCACTGCTGCGTGACGAACAAATTGAAGCCGTTGTCGGATGGATGGCAGCTAACGCATACACTTCAATGACTTCCGCATCCTCCCAAGGCCAGAGCACTGAAGAGCAACCATCTGTCTCTTCACCACCTGCCAAATTGCCCAGGCAGTCTGAGAGCCCTGGACAGGAGCCATCTCAATCTTTACTTCTGTTCTCAGAATCTGTTGGCTTGGAAAGAGGTGGCCAGCCAAGCAGTATTCTAGAGCGTGAAGAAGAGGGAGTATGCAGTGATGAACTGCTTTGTCCCTCTGAATCTGAAGAGGCGGGTGGGCCAGTGCCTATTGTCAGCACACCTCAGTGCTCATCTGATGATGATGAGATTCAGTTGCCAATTTCTGGTGTGTACAGTGCTGGCGAGACAACCCAGGACCAGCTGGTGCTTGATGAGGGGAGTGGAGATGATGATGTCCTTGACCCATCATGGCGTCAGCCACAGGAAGGTGGTGGGAGCAGCTCTGAGGAAGAGATTCCCCGAACGGCCAAAAGAGGAGAGAGAGGGCGGGGGCAGACTTGGTTGCCTGTAGTCTCTACTTTGGCACCCGTGAAGAGCAATCCTCTTCCAAAACACAAAACGGGCGCTCCCAGGACTTGCAGTGCGTGGTCTTTTTTTGACACAGTTGCAGATGACATTTGCTTTGTCAAATGCAAGCTGTGTCATCAGAAAGTGAAATGAGGGAAAAATGTGAGCAACCTCAATACCACAAATATGTGGAAACATGTGCGTACCAAGCACGAGGTGGAGTTACACAGACACACTGAAGATGTAGGCCAACTTTCAGCAGCACCTACCACCTAATCAGCTCGTGTTGGGGCCTCTTCCTCCAGCTCACACACAGCTGGTTTGGCTTCCTCACTGGAACGCCATGGAAGAACCACTGCCACTGTTGTCCAGAGACCCAGTGAAATTCCACCCACTGAACCACGTTTTCAGTCATCAGCACACTCCCAGGCCACTCACCAGCAATCGGTAGCACAGGCATGGGAGAAAAAGCGGCCATACTCGGCAAACCATCCCTGAGCACTGGCTCTGAATGCCGGCATTGCCAAACTACTGGCCCTTGAGATGTTGTCATTCAGGCTGGTGGAGACTGACACCTTCCGGAACTTTATGTGATTGGCAGTTCCACAATACAATGTGCCCAGCCGCTTTTATTTCAGCAGGCAAGCCGTCCCTGCCCTGCAAAAGCATGTGGAGGGAAAAATTAAAAATGCGCTACTAAACGCCGTCAGTAGCAAGGTCCACCTGACCACCGATGCGTGGACCAGTAGCCATGGACAGGGACGATACCTTTCCCTCACTGCCCATTGGGTCAATGTTGTGGAGCCGGGTACAGATCTGGAGAGTGGCTCTGTACGTATTCTGCCAACTCCAAGGATTGCAGGAATGCAGTCTGTACATATTGAGTCCTCCTCCTACTCTAGTTCCTCCGAATCAGCACTGCATGAGCCTGTTAGGCCAGATATGAGCACAGGTGTGGCCAAACGTCAACAGGCCGTCCTTAAATTAATTTCTTTGGGGAATCAGAGCCACACAGCACAGGAGCTCTGGAATGCCATCAAGCAGGAGAGCGATGTGTGGTTTGTGCCAGCGAATCTCCAGCCAGGTTTGGTAGTGAGTGACAATGGCCGAAATCTAGTGGCAGCTCTGGGCCTAGGCAACCTCACTCACATACCATGTCTGGCACACATGCTCAATTTGGTCGTGCAGAGCTTTCTGAGGGACTATCCGGATCTTGATGCACTGCTGCACAAGGTTCGCCTAGAGTGTGCTCACTTGCGGCGTTCCAGCATGGCAAGATCGCGTATTGCATCTCTGCAAAGCCGATTCCGCCTGCCAGAACATCACATCATATGTGACCTCCCCACCAGGTGGAATTCAACGTTCCATATGTTGGAGCGGTTGTGTGAGCAGCAGGCAGCAGTAATGGAGTACCAGCTGCATCAGGCGCAAACAAGTCGCACTGTGCGCCGGACACACTTCACCACCACTGAGTGGGCCACTATGAGGGACATCTGCCAAGTTTTGCGTGCCTTCGATGACTCCACGCGGATGGCCAGTGCAGATGATGCACTAATCAGCATGACTGTCCCCCTCATCTGTCTGCTTCAAAAAACCTTACAAGCACTAAGTGAGGAGGTTTTTGAAGAGGTCGAGGATGAGGAGTCAGAAATGCCATCTGCTTCTGGCAAGTCTGCGCAACGTGCTTCCACACAAAGGCCCAGGCAGGGGACGCTTAGTGAGGAGGATGACGAGGAGTCAATGGAGGAGGAACACATCTCTCCAGAGGAGGGAGGTACACAAGGCTCTAGTAGTCAGTGTGTACAGCGAGGGTGGGGTGATGCTGAGCAGGCAGAGATGCTGCCTCAAGCTGGGGACAGCATTTCCGGTCCAGTTGGCAGTCTGCAGCACATGGTTGATTTCATGCTGCAGTGCTTGTTAAATGACCGCCGCATCGCCAACATTCTCCACACGGCTGATTATTGGGTGTACACCCTCCTAGATTCTCGCTACCGGGACAACTTACAAAGCCTCATACCACAGTTGAACCGGGAGCGAAAAATGCGGGAGTACCAAGAAACACTTGTGCAGGCCATCATGTTCTCCATTCCCCCCGCAAGTGTTGCTGGTAGTGCTTTTCAAAGCAGCCATGTGGGTAGAGGCAGTGGAGGAAGCTCTGCACAAAGAGGTAGCAGAGGCAGTGCCGCAGGGCAAGGCAAGGCCAGTATGGCCCAAATGTGGAAAAGTTTTGTGGGACCGCCACAAACGGCTACACCATCACAGACGGCTCCAGTCAGCAGGAGGCAACGTTTTCGTCAGATGGTGACAGACTACTTGTCTTGCCCTGTTAGTGTACTCCCAGATGGATCTTCCCCGTTCAAGTATTGGGTCTCTAAGCTGGATACATGGCCAGAGCTTAGCCAGTATGCATTGGAGGTGCTGGCTTGCCCTGCTGCCAGTGTATTATCGGAACGTGTCTTTAGTGCTGCAGGTGGTGTGGTAACAGACCGTCACACGCGACTATCGGCCGATAATGTTGACCGGCTTACTTTTCTGAAAATGAACAAGGCCTGGATCTCACCTGAATTTGCCAGTCCTCTTCCAGAATAAATAATTGGCTGGCAATAGGATCCAGGTCTCCTGTTGTGTTCATGTTTCTATGACCTGAACTTTATTTCCTGGGCTACAGCAACGCCCGTTGTTGCTCAGAAGTGCTGTCCACACAGACAAAACACTCGCTCATGTGTAAGTGGGGTTTGGTAATGTCAGCTGATCCCCTGCTGTGTGTATGGCAAAGTGTCCTGCTCCCTCCACAGCCAAACAACCTCAGATTTACACCTGGCTCCAAGTAGGCCTCGGCCTACTACCTGATTTTCCCTGGGCTCCGACACCGCCAGTTGGTGTTCAGAAGTGCTGTCCACACAGACAAAACACTCGCTCATGTGTACGTGGGGTTCGGTAATGTCAGCTGATCCCCTGCTGTGTGTACGGCAAATTCTTCTGCTGCCTACAACTTCTGACTACCTCTGATTTAATATGTTCTCTGATTTGCCCTCTGTCTCCACCGCCTGTTTCTGCTCTCAAGTGCCGTCTGCACAATCTACACTTGTTCCTGTGTTACCTGGGTCCTGTAGCATCTGCTCAATATCCAGAGGTGAGCATGGCAATGTCTCCTGCTTTGTCTACATTCCCACTACTTGTAGTGGAAATGTGGACAGAGCAGGAGACATTGCCTGACTCACCTCAAGGGAGAAGCTGCTGTTACAGAACCCCAGTAACACAGGAACAAGTGTGGGTTGTGCAGATGGCATTTCAGAGCAGAAACTGGCGTGGTTGGAAGCCAGAGGAAATACTCGAAACAGAGTGAAGACAGAGGCCTAATTGGAGTACGTTGACAGTTAGTAGTAGTCTAGAAACAATCGCAAACTGCCACCAAGTAGGCCTTGGCCTACTACCTGATTTTCCCTGGGCTCCGACACCGCCAGTTGGTGCTCAGAAGTGCTGTCCGCAAAGACAAAACACTTGCTCATGTGTAAGTGGGGTTCGGTAACGTCAGCTGATCCCCTGCTGTGTGTATGGCAAAGTGTCCTGCTCCCTCCACAGTCAAACAACCTCAGATTTACACCTGGCTCCAAGTAGGCCTCGGCCTACTACCTGATTTTCCCTGGGCTCCGACACCGCCAGTTGGTGCTCAGAAGTGCTGTCCGCACAGACAAAACACTCGCTCATGTGTAAGTGGGGTTCGGTAACGTCAGCTGATCGCCTGCTGTGTGTATGGCAAAGTGTCCTGCTCCCTCCACAGTCAAACAACCGCAGATTTACACCTGGCTCCAAGTAGGCCTCGGCCTACTACCTGATTTTCCCTGGGCTCCGACACCGCCAGTTGGTGCTCTGAAGTGCTGTCCGCACAGACAAAACACTCGCTCATGTGTAAGTGGGGTTCGGTAACGTCAGCTGATCCCCTGCTGTGTTTATGGCAAAGTGTCCTGCTCCCTCCACAGTCAAACAACCTCAGATTTACACTTGGCTCCAAGTAGGCCTCGGCCTACTACCTGATTTTCCCTGGGCTCCGACACCGCCAGTTGGTGCTCAGAAGTGCTGTCCGCACAGACAAAACACTCGCTCATGTGTAAGTGGGGTTCGGTAACGTCAGCTGATCCCCTGCTGTGTGTACGGCAAACTCTTCTGCTGCCTACAACTTCTGACTACCTCTGATTTAATATGTTCTCTGATTTGCCCTCTGTCTCCACTCTGTTTTGAGTATTTCCTCCGGCCTACAACACCGCCTGTTTCTGCTCTCAAGTGCCGTCTGCACAATCCACACTTGTTCCTGTGTTACCTGGGTCCTGTAACATCTGCTCATCTCCAGAGGTGAGCACGGCAATGTCTCCTGCTTTGTCTACATTCCCACTACTTGTAGTGGAAATGTGGACAGAGCAGGAGACATTGCCTGACTCACCTCAAGGGAGAAGATGCTGTTACAGAACCCCAGTAACACAGGAACAAGTGTGGGTTGTGCAGATGGCATTTCAGAGCAGCAACTGGCGTGGTTGGAAGCCAGAGGAAATACTCGAAACAGAGTGAAGACAGAGGCCTAATTGGAGTACGTTGACAGTTATTAGTAGTCTAGAAACAATCGCAAACTGCCACCAAGTAGGCCTCGGCCTACTACCTGATTTTCCCTGGGCTCCGACACCGCCAGTTGGTGCTCAGAAGTGCTGTCCGCACAGACAAAACACTCGCTCATGTGTAAGCGGGGTTCGGTAACATCAGCTGATCCCCTGCTGTGTGTACGGCAAACTCTCCTGCTGCCTCCAAATTCAAACAACGTCTTATCTTAAACTGCCTCCAAGTAGGCCTCAGCCTACAAAATGACTATCCCTGGGCTCCAGCAACGTCAGTTGGTGCTCGGAAGTGCTGTCCACACAGAAAAAAACACTTGTTCATGTAAAAGTGGGGTTCGGTAACGTCAGCTGATCCCCTGCTGTGTGGAGGGCAAACTCTCCTGCTGCCTCCAAAGTCAAAATAACTCCGATTTACACCTGGCTCCTAGTAGGCCTCGGCCTGCACCATGATTGTCCCTGGGCTCCAACAACGCCAGTTGGTGCTCGGAAGTGCTGTCCACACAGAAAAACACACTCATTCATGTGAAAGTGGGGTTCGGTAACGTCAGCTGATCCCCTGCTGTGTGGAGGGCAAAGTGCTGCTGCCTCCAAATTGTAACTACTTCAGACTTAAACATTCTCTGATTTGGCCTCTGTCTCCACTCTGTCTCTAGGATTTCCCCAACCTCCAACACCACCAGATCCTGCTCACAGTTGCCGTCCCCGCATTCCACACGTGTTCCTGTGTTCCTGGGGTTCTGTTATGTGACCAGATCCCCCAATGTGTGTCCGGCACTGTCTCCTGCGCTGTCCACCTTCCCACTGCAAGCGGTGGGAATGTGGACAGAGCAGGAGACAGTGGCAGACACACATCAGGGGCTCTGCTGACATTACAGAACCCCAGTAACACAGGAACACGTGTGGATTGGGCAGACGGCTGCTGTACGCATAAACTGGTGGTGTTGGTGGTCACGTGAAATCCGGGAAACAGAGTGGAGACAGATGCCTAATTGGAGCATGTTGACAGCCTGTTGTAGCCTACAAACAATCTAAAACTGCCACCAAGTAGGCCTCGGCCTGCACCATGATTGTCCCTGGGCTCCAACAACGCCAGTTGGTGCTCGGCAGTGTCTTTGGCACGGGTACTCCCTGTTGCCCAGCCTGGTTCCAGCACGCCAGCTGTTTCTGGGTAGTGTCAAGGTCACTATGCCACCAATCCGTTGTCCTGTCGTCTTGCGGCCGGGTTAGCCGACTCTACGGTGCCTGCAGTTTAGGTGACTCCTATGTGGGCTGCGGGAACTGGCACTGAAGGCTGGATCCGTAGTGCCAATGGGACATGGACCCCCTGTAGGACTGTGGGTTTCGGTAACTGCGGCCGGCTTGCGGCCTGGCTACTTTGCTTTGAATGGGTACCTTCTGCTACCCACCCGGGTTCCGGCATTGTCAGCTGGTTCTCACCAGAGCCTTTGGCCTAGGTGCCTCCATCTTGGTATCCGTAGGTCCAGCACCGTCAGCTGGTCCTTGGTAGTGCTTTCTAGCACAGGTACCTCCTGCCTAGTAACTGTGGTCCAGCACCGTCAGCTGTTCCTCGGTAGTGCCATTGGCTCTTGTAGCTTTTGCTACTCATCTGGGTTCCAGCACCGTCAGCTGGTTCTCGGCAGTGTCTTTGGCATGGGTACTCCCTGTTGCCCAGCCTTGTTCCAGCACTCCAGCTGTTTCTGGGTAGTGTCAAGGTCACTATGCCAACAATCCGTTGTCCTGTCGTCTTGCGGCCGGGTTAGCCGACTCTACGGTGCCTGCAGTTTATGTGACTCCTATGTGGGCTTCGGGAACTGGCACTGAAGGCTGGATCTGTAGTGCCAATAGGACATGGACCCCCTGTAGGACTGTGGGTTTTGGTAACTGTGGCCGGCTTGCGGCCTGGCTTCTTTGCTTTGAATGGGTACCTTCTGCTACCCACCCGGGTTCCGGCATTGCCAGCTGGTTCTCGCCAGAGCCTTTGGACTAGGTGCCTCCATCTTGGTATCCGAAGGTCCAGCACCGTCAGCTGGTCCTTGGTAGTGCTTTTTAGCACAGGTACCTTCTGCTTAGTAACCGTGGTCCAGCACCGTCAGTTGGTCCTCGGTAGTGCCAATCGCTCTTGTTCCTTCTGCTACCCATCTGGTGCCAGCACTGTCTGCTGGTTCTCGCCAGAGCCTTTGGCCTAGGTGCCTCCATTTCGGTATCCGAGGTCCATCACCGTCAGCTGGTCCTTGGTAGTGCTTTTTAGCACAGGTACCCTCTGCTTTGTAACCGTGGTCCAGCACCGTCAGTTGGTCCTCGGTAGTGCCATTGGCTCTTGTTCCTTCTGCTACCCATCCGGGTGCCAGCACTGTCTGCTGGTTCTCGCCAGAGCCTTTGGCCTAGGTGCCTCCATCTCGGTATCCGAAGTCCAGCACCGTCAGCTGGTCCTTGGTAGTGCTTTTTAGCACAGGTACCTTCTGCTTAGTAACCGTGGTCCAGCACCGTCAGTTGGTCCTCGGTAGTGCCAATCGCTCTTGTTCCTTCTGCTACCCATCCGGGTGCCAGCACTGTCTGCTGGTTCTCGCCACAGCCTTTGGCCTAGGTGCCTCCATCTCGGTATCAGAGGTCCAGCACCGTCAGCTGGTCCTTGGTAGTGCTTTTTAGCATGGTACCTTCTGCTTAGTAACCATGGTCCAGCACCGTCAGTTGGTCCTCGGTAGTGCCATTGGCTCTTGTTCCTTCTGCTACCCATCAGGGTGCCAGCACTGTCTGCTGGTTCTCGCCAGTTTCTCAGCCTTCTTGTACCTTCTGCTACATTTCCAAGATCAAGCTTTTTGAAATTGTCTTTGGTTATCCTTATTGATCTCCATGACGACGACCCTGATGACGACGACCCTGAAGACCACACCAAAGAAGACCAGAAATATGACCCTAAATAATAAGACCAAGAGGACAAAGAACATGAAGACAACCATTAAGATACAGAACAAAAGACAGAAGAACAAGAAGCAGAAGAAGCAAAAGCAGAAGAACAGAAAGCAGAAGAACATTAAGCATAAGACTAAAAATAAGCATAGAAGAAATCAAAATTATAAGCAGAAGAAGACTAAGCAGTAAATGGGGGTGAGTCCGTTCCTCCTCGTGGTGCCCCAGGAAAATGCCTGCTGCTGCAGGCCAAACTGAATGCGGACAAATCCTGTTGTAAATCTTTAGTGACAGGCAGAACATAAGGTGTAATCTTATAACTTTTATAGATAAGTACTACAGGAATGCCTGTCACCATTAGAAAATGAAGACAAAGAAGAATAGGAAGAAGATGAAGAAATAGCATATTAAAATTAATAATAGCTGAATAAGAAGAATATGAAGAATGGCAAAAAAAATTAATGGGAAGAAGATGAAGAAGAAGAAGAAGAAGATGAATAAGGTGAAGAAAACGTTGATGAAAAAAATGCTACTGCTGCGGATCATGAAGGAGAAAGTGTGGGAGAAGTACAAAAGAAGGTGAAGAGCATGGAAGTTGTGAAACATACATATCTGACAAAATATAAAAAAAGATTAACATAGTCAATATCTTTTTAACTCCGAACGTCTTGAAAAAAAAATTGGAATTAATGCTATACCATGTGATTTGAATAAACCACTATGCCTTTAATGTCACCTCCACCTCCCACAATACATTCTACATGATTCTTATTTGTTTTCAATTATGTAGAATTAGCCAACAAGGAAATAAAGGGCTTTTTTAAATTCCGATACCGGAAGTCCCATTGACTTGAATGGGACTTCCGGTATCGGAATCGGCGATACCCGATATTTTTTTCGTATCGGGAGATACCATCCGATACGATATTTTTGGGTATCGAACGGTATCGCTCAACACTAGTGAGGAAGCATGAGCAATCTCAAGGCTACAAGTCCATCTCCAAAGACCAGAATGTCCCTGTGTCTACCGTGTGTAGTGTCATCAAGAAGTTTAAAGCCCATGGCACTGTGGCTAACCACCCTAGATGTGGACGGAAAAGAAAAATTGACAAGAAATTTCAACACAAGATTGTGCGGATGTTGAATAAAGAACCTCGACTAACATCCAAACAAGTTCAAGCTGCCCTGCAGTCCGAGGGTACGACAGTGTCAACCCGTACTATCCGTCGGTGTCTGAATGAAAAGGGACTGTATGGTAGGAGACCCAGGAAGACCCCACTTCTTACCCCGAGACATAAAAAAGCCAGGCTGGAGATTGCCAAAACTTACCTGAAAAAGCCTAAAACGTTTTGGAAGAATGTTCTCTGGTCAGATGAGACAAAAGTAGAGCTTTTTGGGGAAAGGCATCAACATAGAGTTTACAGGAGAAAAAAAGTGTCATTCAAAGAAAAGAACACGATCCCTACAGTCAAACATGGTGGAGGTTCCCTGATGTTTTGGGGTTGCTCTGCTGCCTCTGGCACTGGACTCCTTGACCGTGCGCATTGCATTATGAAGTCTGAAGACTACCAACAAATTTTGCAGCATAATGTAGGGCCCAGTGTGAGAAAGCTGGGTCTCCCTCAGAGGTCATGGGTCTTCCAGCAGGACAATAACCCAAAACACACTTCAAAAAGCACTAGAAAATGGTTTCGGAGAAAGCACTGGAGACTTCTAAGGTGGCCAGCAATGAGTCCAGACCTGAATCCCATAGAACACCTGTGGAGAGATCTAAAAATGGCAGTTTGGAAAAGGCACCCTTCAAATATCAGGGACCTGGAGCAGTTTGCCAAAGAAGAATTGTCTAAAATTCCAGCAGAGCATTGTAAGAAACTCATTGATGGTTACCGGAAGCGGATGGTCGCAGTTATTTTAGCTAAAGGTTGTGCAACCAAGTATTAGGCTGAGGGTGCCAATACTTTTGCCTGGCCCATTTTTGGAGTTTTGTGTGAAATGATCAATGTTTTGCTTTTTGCTTCATTCTCTTGTTTTTTTGTGTTTTTTCATTTAAGACAAATTAAATGAAGATAATAATACCAAAGAATTTGTGTTTGCAATCATTTTCAGGACGAAACTGAGTATTATCTGACAGAATTGCAGGGGTGTCAATACTTTTGGCCACAACTGTAGGCGGCCAGCCAATCATAGTAATGCCACCCACAACCTAAAAGGGTGCGGCATTACTGTGATTGGCAACTGCTGGGTGGGAGAACCAAATAGCGAGGCGAGTGGTGAAATTCTCGCTTTGGTTCGAGTACCGCGAGTATTGCATTACTCGCCGAGTACATACCTATGAATATGCTCGCTCATCCCTATTTCTGACAATAAAAAAATACATTTTTAAAAAAGTGATTTTTTTTTTTTTTTTTTACAATAGAGTTAAAATATCAGCAACCTATATAACTTGGGTATCATTCATTTTTACTGAACCAATCTTTGCTAGAAAATTCTGTCATTATTTAGCCTACACTATGAATTCGAAAAATGCAAAAAATACAGTGGAGTTGCTGTGTTTTGTTCATCATCCATACTAAAAATGAAAGAAAGAGTAATGCAAATGCCTTCTATAACAAAATGTGCAAACTATAGCTTGCTTTTTACTGAAGAACATCTGATTTTTTGGCATATGTTTTAGTTCAATTCTTGGGGTGTCTTGCATTTGGCAACCTTGCTGCTGCGGTCACAAGAGTGCGGTATCCAATACTTTTTTTCAGGAAACATGCTTGGAGATGTTAAACATAACTCAGTGCCCCCCATAATAGACAGGAAGGCAGAGATTTTTTGACTAAGGTCGGGGTCACACTAGCGAGTGCAATGCGAGAAACTTGCGTGAGTCTCTCGCCTCTGACCGGAGTGTGCAGCTGCATGTATTTCTATGCAGCTGAACGTGCCGGTCCGAGTGCCAGCGGCGGGTATTGAGGCGAGAGACTCACGTGAGTTTCTCGCATTGCACTCGCAAGTGTGACCCTGGCCTAAGGAGATTGATTAGTATATGACAGCATTCATGCATGATTATTCTCAGCAAAGAAGCTATCTCATATGAAGTCCTAGGAACCAAGAAACCTAGAGCTCCACATCGGGCACATGAAGGTCACTAACAGTTTCTGGGCCACCAGTAAAGGGGGTTTTACACATAGCGATATCGCTAGCAATATCGCTAAAGCATCACCGATTTGGTGACGCAGCAGCGATATTGCTAGCGATATCGCTATGTGTGATACTTACCTCTGACCGGCTCCCCCGCTGTTTGTCGTTGATCGCGCGAGATCGCGCAGCTCCATTTCTCGTCGGGCGCTTCCTGCTGGCGCCAACGAGCGACGCGTGGATGCAGACGGGAGGACGTCAGGATTGCCGTGTCTGAAAGGTAAGTAGCGACCGCTGTACCGCTGCTGCATTGCTGTGAGATCTGCCTGTGTGGCAGCTCACTAGCGACCATTTAGCGATGCACCAGTGATCCTGACCGGGTCGTATCGTTGTCGGGATCGCTGGTGCATCGCTAAATGTAAAGGGGCCTTAAGTCTTTGTGAAATAAAGTTTAGCAATAAAAGTAAACATGAAATGGCTGAAATGTTAGTAATGTTAATAAGAAATATTATACCAATTAATACTAATGTGATTATTAATGATAACAATAACATTAACTTCTGGCTAATACAAAGTAAAGTGAATACCATTAAATAACATTTAAATAATTTAGTTGTTTTTTTTAAATGAAAGATACAAGCATTAGCCGAGATAATGTGTTAGTTGACAATAAACTTTTTTTTAGCAGGAAACCCAGGTTATATTTATGAATGAAATAAAGCAAACTCAGCAGGATGAGAAAACTTTAATGTATTCGAAATGACTAATTGAGCTTCATAATTATTTTCTTTTCTTTTGCTTTTTAAAGTTTATTAAGAAATCTCCTACAGCTATTACATGGAAAATAACTTTTTTTGTCTTGTAATAAATATGGCTTAATAATAGAGA
The DNA here is from genome assembly GCF_039654945.1 of Dendrobates tinctorius. Taxonomy (NCBI): domain Eukaryota; kingdom Metazoa; phylum Chordata; class Amphibia; order Anura; family Dendrobatidae; genus Dendrobates; species Dendrobates tinctorius. Next base: position 4,147,152 of record NW_027361858.1, on the reverse strand, counting down.
CAAATGCAGCTTCTAAATAATAACTTTCTTTTTATTTCTTCAAAGCCTTTTCATGCCTGTCATTTACAGCTGACTTTTAGATCATCTGTGAAGTCGAGAGCTTCTCAGGAGGCTATACAGGGTTAAAACATTAAAACAATTGGTCAATGACAACATGCAACCTTGTGTAACATTTACATTTTCTATCACTAAAAAAGATCAGTTTAATCTCTGACTATTCAAATATATTGTATATAATTAGAACAATATTACAGTATAGTAATATTCCAAACAATTTATTGTAACAGATTTAATCTGTGTTGTTAGCAGTTGATTATGCACATATATTTTTACAAAACAAGAAAATTTTTCAGAATAAAGGATGTATTTCTTAGCCAGACAAAATCTTGCTTAAAAAGTCCCTGCTAGTGATGAGCGAGTATACTCGTTGCTCGGGTTTCCCCGAGCATGCTCGGGTGGTCTCCGAGTATTTTGGCATGGTCGAAGATTTAGTTTTCGTCGCCTCAGCTGCATGATTTGCGACTGCTAGACAGCTTGAACACATGTGTGGAATGCCTGTTTGTTAGGGAATTCCCACATGTATTCAGCCTGTCTGCAAGTCTCAAATTATTCAGCCAAGAAGACGAAATCCAAAATTCTCGGAGGACACCTGAGCATGCTCGGGAAGACCCAAGCAGCGATGCTACTCACCCATCACTAGTCCCTACATCTTATAACCTGTGGTTAGGAGTGCATCTGATAACCTTAATATGCTATGAAAACACTCATCATAATATTAGTGATCTGTATGATGAGTGTAGGGCAGCACAAGACGTTCTATCTGCATTCAGCTTTCTATCATAAAAAGATTCACAGCTACCCTGTACTATACACTCCCAGTCTGCCTGGCAATGAGCTGTATGATCATGCGGGTATCACTTTGGCACTAAGCATGTTAGCTTGACAGAACTAATAGGACTTAAACAGACAGGCTTTTTGCTACCCACTTAGTACACCTTTTAACTGCTGTAATGTGATCTGGATTTCTATTGGAACCCCTAGATTGAGTCAACAGCATACCTTCTGGCTAGTGGAGCAGGCTAGCAGAGAGTGGTCAGAAAGCCAAGTAAAAAATAGGAGGTCTGAAACAGAAGCAGAATCTTGAAGCTAATGTGTAGTCAAAACTTGGCCAAGGTAAATTAAGAAAATTGCTGCGCTGACTTTTGACTTGATAAAATAGAGTGGACCTACACCATCAGATACCTTGGCTCCCCAAACCATCACTGATTGTGGAAACTTCACACTAGACCTCAAGCAACTTGGATTGTGTGCCTCTCCACTCTTCCTCCAGACTCTGGGACCTTGATTGCCAAATGAAATGCAAAATTTACTTTCACCTGAAAATAACAACTTAAACCACTAAGCAACAGTTCAATTCTTTTTCTCCTTGGCCCAGGAAAGACACTACTGGCATTGTCTATTGGTCATGAGTGGATTGACACAAGGAATGTGACACTTATAGCCCATGTCCCAGATACGTCTGTGTATGGTGGATCTTGAAGCAATGACTCCAGTAGCAGTACACTCCTTTTGAATCTCTCCCAAATTTTTGAATGGCCTTTTCTTAACAATCATTTCAAGGCTGTGATTATCCTGGTTGCTTGTGCACTTTTTTCTAGCACACTTTTTCTTTCCACTCAACTTTCCATTAATATGCTTGAATACAGCACTCTGTGGACAGCCAGATTCTATAGCAATGACCATTTGTGGCTTACCATCTTTGTGGAGTGTGTAAATGACTGTCTTCTGTACATGTGTTAAATCAACAGTCTTCCCCATGATTCTGGAACCTACTGAAACAGATTAAGGGACCTTTCTAAACCCTTAGGAAGACTTTGCAGGTGTTTTTTGTTAATTATCCTAATTTAATGAGATAATGTCATTTAGGTTTTCATTGGCGGTAAGCCATAATCATCAACATTAACAGAAATAAACACTGCAAATAGATCACTCTGTGTGTAATAACTCTATATAATATATGAGTTTCACTTTTTTGTATTGAAGAACTGAAATAAATTAACTTTTTGATGATATTTTAATTTTGTGAGAAGCACCTGTACATATACATCAATACAGACTGAGGTTCTACACCAGCTGATGTGTATTATGTGGTATATACAGTTGTGCTAAAATGTTTACATACCCCAGCAGAAGTTTTGCTTTATTGGCCTTTTTTCAGAGAAAATGAATGATAACACCAAAACTTTCTCTCCACTCATGGTTAGTTGTTCGGTGAAGGCATTTATTGTCAAACTACTGTATTTTATTTTTTTAAATCATAAGGACAACCCAAAACATCCAAATGCCCCTGGTCAAAAATTTGCATAACCCGGTGATTTTGGCCTGATAACATGCTCAGAAGTTGACACAAATGGTTTTGAATGGTTACTAAGGGTAACATCCTCACCTATGACCTGTGACAAATGCCAGGAAAATTGTTAGGGATGCAATGAAAAACCCACAAATAACATCAGCTGAAATACTGGACTCTCTGAAAACTAGTGGAGTGGCTGTTTCAAGATGCCCAAAGAGGAGGCACTTGAAGAAAAATGGGCTGCATGGTCGAGTCGCCAGAAGAAAGCCATTACTGCGCAAATGCCACAAAGTATCTTGTCTACAATACGCAAAACAGCACAGAGACAAGCGTCTAAAGTTCTGGAACAAGGTCATTTGGAGTGATAAGACCAAAATTGAACTTTTTTTTAGCCACAACCATGAAAGTTACATTTGGAGAGAGGTCAACCAAGGAACACTATTCCTAATGTAAAGCACGGCTGTGGATCACTGATTTTTTAGGGATGTATGAGTACAAAGGCACAGGAAACTTGGTCAAATACTGGAGGCAAGTTTGCAAGTATCAGCCCTGAAGCTGCGGATGGGACGTACTTGGACGTTGCATCATGACAACGATCCAGAACACAAGGCCAAGTCAATCTGTCATTACCTACAGCAGAACAAAGTGAAGGTTCTGGAGTGGCCATCTGAGTCTCCTGAGCTCAATATCATTGAACCACTCTGAGAAGATCTCAAGCGCGCAGTTCATGCTAAACATCCCAGGAATTTACAGGAACTGGAAGCTTTTTGACAAGAAGAGTGGGCAGCTTTATCATCTGAGAAAATAAAGAACTTCATCCACAACTACCACAAAAGACTTCAAGCTGTCATTGATGTTAAAGTGGGTAAAACACGGTATTAAGAAATGTGGTATTTGAGAAACGGCCACACCGCTAGTTTTCAGAGTGTCCAGTATTTCAGCAGATGTTATTTGTGGGTTTTCCTTTGCATCCTGAACAATTTTACTGGCATTTGCCACAGGTGAGGATGTTACCTTTAGTTGTCATTCTCAACCAGTTGTGTCAACTTCTGTGAATATTATCAGGTCAAAATCTCCAGGGTATGTAAACTTTTGATCAGGGTCATTTGGATGTTTTGGGTTGTCATTATGATTTAAAAAGAGAAAAAAAGTTTGACAATAAATGGCTTCACCCAACCACTAACCATGAGTGGAGAAAAAGGTTTGGTGATATCATTCATATTCCCTGAGAAAAGGCCAAGAAAGCAAAAATTCTGCTGGGGTATGCAAACTTTTGAGCACAACTGTATGTATACCCATCACTTTTGACTGAGGTTCTGTAGCAGCTGAGGTGTATTATGTGGTATATATGTAGAGCCATCACCATAGACTGAATTTCTGCAGTAGCTGAGGTGTATTTTGTGGCATATATGTATATACATCACTATAGACTGAAGTTCTGCAGCAGCTGAGGTGTATTATGTGGTAAATATGTATACATGTGGAGTGCATTGATTGTGCTGCTTTCCACAGATGAGCACACTGCTCTATTATTTCCAACATTGGAGTGAGTGTGCGGAGGGTGGGGCTAGATACTGAGGTCCAGCAGGCAACCTCTGGCTGTGAGGTTAGATAATAAAGCACAGGGAGCCGTCAAGTTTGGTAGAGCCGCAGTTAAACAAAGTGGGTGCAAGGAATGAAGTGAAATATTGGAGGAACAAAAGGTACAAACAAAAAACAAAATGTTTAGGGGTGTCAGACAACTTATTTAAGAGCATCTTTAAAAAATAGATATTCTTTTATTTCTTTATTCATTTCCCTACTGCTCTGCAGTCAGTTTCCTGGCATATGTTGCTTACTTTCAATTCTGTTTTCTGTGGTTTTTTTCCCCAAAATTAAAACAACAAAGCAATATGATTTCAAGGAGATGCTAAGTCAGCACGATTCTGCATGAAATTGGAGACATACTGATCTACGCTAAGCCTCTTAGAAAGTAAATGAAAAGGCAACAGAAGTTGAGAAATTTTAGCATTCTTACAACATAGCCTGATCAAAAATAATAACTGAGGGAACTCTGGACTCAATTCATTAACAGTTTGCACATTACAACTGTCTTTTCATTGTTGCAAATAATGTTTTCATGAGAAAAATCACAACTTTTTGAAAAGTTGGTGAAGCATAGTGGAAGGGGTATGGCCTAGTACAACCCAACAAAATAATATAATTTACAACACTGAGGTCGTGTAAATCATAGTACAAATGTTCTCCAGTCCATGAATGGAATATATATCTGTCTTTGGGGCACACAAGCTAAAAGATGCACAAAATTCATTAATATGGCACATATTTCTCCAGTAAATAACAATGAATTGAGCAGTCTGCTGCAGTTCAACTTCAAATTAAAATTCCTTGTGCTGTTACACAAGGGTTAATGCTGCCCCATTAGATGCTCCATAAATACCCCCCATATGCTGCTGCACAAGGGTTAATGCTGCCCCATAAGATGCTCCATAAATACCCTCAATAATATGCTGCTGCACAAGGGTTAATGCTGCCCCATAAGATGCTCCATAAATGTCCCCATAATATGCTGCTGCACAAGGGTTAATGCTGCCCCATACGATGCTCCATAAATACCCCTTATTTGCTGCTGCTGCTGCAATTGAAAAAAAAATGACATACTCGCCTCTCCATCGCTGGGGGTCAGGTGTCGGTGTCCTGAGCCCCCAGCACCGGCAATATTTACTGGCCCCTTTTCCATCGCCGTCCACCACTCTGTCTCCCGGGTCTCTGCAGTGATGTCTTCTCTGCAGCCCCTGCTTCTCCATCGGTAGTCTGCTTCCTGCATTCAGCGGTCATATTGGTACTGCTCATTAAACTCATAAATATGCGCATATTCATGAGTTTAATGAGCGGTACCACGTGACCGCTGAACGCAGGTAGCAGACTACCAAGGGAGAAGCAGGGGTTGCAGATATGTTCCAGGAGGGGGTGAGTATGGTCTCTGACACCCCCACTCCCCCTCCCCCACCCACCCCCAGTATATGACTCGCGTATAAGCCGAGAGGGGGACTTTCAGCCCAAAAAAAGGGCTGAAAATCTCGGCTTATACATGAGTATATCCGGTACTTTTATAAAATGAATCTGTCAGTAGGATTTTGCACCCCATAGTAATTATAAATGCATGCAGGTCTTTCAAAGTTAAGTCCAGCAATATTTATACATAACCAGTCCATTCCACTGTTACTGAGAGGTTGAAATTCATATAAAAATGAGCCTGAAGAGCTATTTGTAGATCTGGAGCCTCTGTCACTGCAGCTCTATTCTTCTCCACAGCCAACCAGCAGCACCTTCTTATTTACTGATGGCACCTTTGCCTCAAGTCACCCAGCATAGACTCCAACAGGAAGTGGCACTGAGATGGCAATAGATCTGGAGTGACAGAAGCATCTTATCTACAATTGCTCATCAGTCTCATTTGCATATTAATTCATATATTGATTTATCAATAGTTCAGAAACAAAATGGCCATATAAAGGCATTGCTGGACTTGTCTTTGAAAAACTATTTGCGCATATAAATACTTAGATAGAATCTGTCAGAAAGATTTAATTCCTGTGTAGAATGTTTAGTTTTCCAGCATTCACAGCTGGTGAGCATGTCTATCTATATATGTAAAAAACTGAGTGTATGTGTGTGTATGTATCAAGTCACGCCGACTCCACATAGCCCCACCGACTGGCAGCTGGAGAGCAGGGTAGCAGAGGGAAAGTGCAGGATGCGGGTGGAGAATGGAGCTGCAAGAGAGAGAGCGGGACACGGATGGAAAGCGGGGCTGTGCGTGGAGATTGGGGCTGTGGAGGGAGAGTAAGACACAGATGGAGAGCAGGGCTGTGGCGGGATAGAACGGGATGGCGCATGGAGAGCGGGGCTGCAGAGGGATAGATCGGGACAGCTGTGGAGAGCGGGGCTGCAAAAGGAGAGCGTGATGGCGGGTGGAGAGCGGGGTTGTTAAGGAAGAGAGCGGGTCACACATTTAGTTAGTATACCTGAGCAATGCCGGGCTCTTCAGCTAGTTTGTTATATATTTAAAAAAGAATCTAATATGATCTACCATATACCTATATAGCAAGGATAATGATACTATGTTTGTTTATTGGACTTTTACAAAACACCAAAATAAAACATCCAAACTCAGTTGAAGTTTTTATGCCATTTGTTCTATCTCATTACCTCATTACACTTCTAATGTAACATCGGAAGGTCTTTGGCAGCACAACAGGAAAAAATTGAAAGGGATCAAAATGATTCCACTTAAAAAACAAGTGTGTGATCATTGAAATGTAAAAAGAACATTGCTTGAAAAAAAAACTGTAACGCATTCTCAACAGCTTTTTTGCAAAAGATCAAAGGGATTCTCTTCATGACCAAATACTTCATGATATTTAAAGACAATCAAAGTCAATTTCAGCTTTACCTTAAATCTTCAAAACTGCACAATACTGTCACATGAAAATGTGAAAGGGGAAAGGGTTTCTCTTAGCCTTGCAGAAAGTTTCCAGATTACAAAGAATAGGATTTATGAATGTTCACATAAAAAGCACAAAACCATATAAAATAGATCAAGTCGACAGAAAGATAATTGGATATTTAGACAGACTAGATACATACATAGGCAGGCAAATAGAGAAATGCAAAGGGTGCAAAAAAGTATGACTTTTGTATTTCCTTTTTTTCTATATATTTGTGAATTTGTACATTGTAAATTCAGGCTTCTTACCCCACACAAATCAATCAATCCAAAGTTCAGCACAAGACTAAATAGCATACAGAATTTCTTTATATGGCATTCTTCAAGGAGGTGCTCAAGAAGGATGTTACTTCATTAAGCTGAGTATAAAGAGGTACTTACCTTAAACAAATAGAATATACTATAAGGGTTAATGAACTGACTTACTAAGAAAAAATCTTATTAAAAATAATATTTATTAAGTACTATCTAAAATAGCAATGATACAAATATCCCTTCTATATAAATTTATACCTCACTACAGCGAGCTAAAAAAAAAACTCAGAAAAAATTTCTCAAAAATATATCCTCCAGCCAGTTGAAATTGCCAGTGTAGCTATCTGGTCAGAAACAACACCTCCGCTTAAAAATCAGTACCTGCTGCAGAGGTGCTAACAATAGAAAAAGCCTCATCTATTGGAGAGTGTTCCTCTGCCAGTCTGGTCTCTCCTGGTGAGCCCACAGAGGGGGGAGGAGCGTCGAGAGTGTGTGTGCCTCATCTGGAGGATTATGTGATCATGGGTTTTGGCCGTCTCCATGTGGCACCATGTGCATGATGGGTGTCATATTCGTTCATCATGAGCAATTGATTCTCATGTATCTTTGAATATCTGATGTGATTCAGCTGGCTCACAGCTGTGCAGTCTGTGGTCAGGGCTGTCTCATGAGAAGCTGAAGATTTCATTTGAGTTATTGCGTGTGTCTAGTATTATCTGTATACAGTTGATGGTGTCTAAGTTGAATTGTTTAGAGAGTACTTATTGTTACCCAGTTGGTATATTGTGAAAATATGTGTACCCTATTTGAAGGACCATATGATCATGGGTTTCAGTTGTTTCCATGTGGCATCATATACATGGATAAGCATCATATTTACTAAATATGACCAATTGATTTTCATGTATCTTTGAATATCTGCTGTGACTCAGCTGGCTCACAGGTGTGCAGTCTGTTTTTAAGACTGTCTCGCGAGAAGCTGCAGGTTTCATTTGAGTTACTGTCTGTATTAAGTATCGCAATTGATTGTGTCTCAGTTGGCATGTAATTACTGTATACTATCACCCAGTTGGTATATTGTTTGGTCATATTGTTCAATATCAATATTTTCTTGTGGAAATGTATGAAACGCCATGTGTGACTCAGTGGAAATCTCTCATCATTGTACTCTGAGTTGGGTACGGATATGGTGCTAAACTGATTTAAATTCAACAATATGTGAGTGGTTTTGTCAGTAATTAAGTGTGTCTGAACTACCTTTCCCTATCTCTTCTACGCCTTTAATTATATTATTTTGTGAAAACATCTGCTTACACCCATGAAGACTCAAGTATCTATTTCAGGGGTGAGGATTGAGGAATCTTTTTTCTGCCAAGGGCCATTTGGATATTTATACCATCCTTTGGGGGCCATACAAACTCCGCCCACAAATTACATCCTGACTCTGGCACTGGTTTCATGACTTAATCTTTCATTGCATGCCCTTCAATGTTCAGTAGTGAACACTGTGTGTGTGTGCTAACAGAGCAAGAAGAAATTAATGAGATTGTGGCAATCAAAATACAGCTCCCTGCCCAAGAATGCAGTCCCTGAGAATCTGCCCGGGGGGCCTGATAAAAGGTCATTGAGGGCCCTGGGGCCTGAGGTTCCCCACCCCTGATCTATTTGATAAGAGCATACAAGCCATTTGTCTTTCTTTTTCCTACTCTATGTCTTATAGGAGAGGAGGGACAGCTGTCGGACAAGCGGGGGTGCCATTCTCGCATTTCTTAGGGTGCCAACCTCAACACCTAGGTAGGTTACCAGACAGGATGTATTTAGGGTCAGCTCACTCTTTTCTGCACATCGGCTGAGTGAGACTGATATTTGTGTGTAGCACCATTTATCACTTTTTAGGAAACATGGATGTTGGTTTTTCTTGCCATTGATGAGGCTTCTTCTATTGATAGCACCTCTGCAGCAGGTACTGATTTTTAAGCGGAGGTGTTTTTTCTGACCAGATAGCTACACTGGCAATTTCAACTGGCTGGAGGATATATTTTTGAGAAATTTTTTCTCAGTTTTTTTAGCTCACTGTAGTGAGGTATAAATTTATACAGAAGAGATATTTGTATCATTGTTATTTTAGACAGTACTTAATAAAAGTTATTTTTGAATAGGGTTTTTTCTTATAAAGAGGTACAGTACTTGGCACTCTAGCTAAAAAAAAAAAAATTCCGCATTTTATTATGAGACAATCCAAAAGGTCCAGTGGTAATGTTTCGGCCACAAAATAAGAACCTTCGTAAGACATAGATTGCTTTGGAGTACAAAGAAGTAAGGCTGGGGCTAGTGAAAAGCGGCGGCCATAGTTTCAATGTGTTGAGCTGTCAACAACATAATATACAGAAAATAAGGTTAGAGTTATACTCTGATTTTCTTGCACTATTGATGAATGATCTTAGAATTGTGCAACCGTTGTGAAACTAAAAATGTAGCAGCTGTAAAGGGTGATGCATTAAGATTATTACTTTTTAATTATTATCAAGTTAATGCTTGCACAACAAAAGATACAGTATACAGAAGCTGCATCTCTGAGGCGATATTACACGCATGTCCATATATTGAATTTACTAGTAATGAATGGGAAAAAATCAGAGATGGGTGAATCTTCTGAAATTCTAGTTCATCAGTTTGGCCAAAATTTTCTAGGAAATTAAATTCTAAGTAAGCAAATATGCAGTCAATCAAAAGTGCCACAAAACCTTCATTGGCCCTGATAAACATGTGTGAAACTATTCCCTTTTCTTTACAAACTAATCTTCACTTATCTGCAGTCACTATCTCTTGTATTTTAAGTGACTAAGTTCTATGTAGTGACATCGTCTCAATATCCAGATTCACCACAAAATGGCTGCTGCATTTCTGTTCTGCTTCATACAGGATCCAACATAAGAAAATCTTGAACCAAAAAAGAGAATAAAGAGATGAAGAATGCAATAAAAATATTTCTATATAGCTATCTTTCATAATGTATGTCCCCTCATATTAACCAATATGGAAAACCAGGGGCAGACATATCATTGATGTAACCTGTGCAGTCACTCAGAGGCCCAAAGAAAAAGGGGTCCCATTTCCACCTCCAAAGCTATGAGCATAGACTCATAAATGGGTGCATTATGATAAGCTTCTGAACTGCAAAGGCCCCATATACTGTCCTTGCACTGGGGCCCTTTCGTGTCTCACCTGTCCTGAGAAAAGCCATTACATGAACAGGTGTGTCCAAACTTTTGTATAGTGCAAAACTTAATTTGTTAAAATTAATTCATACATCAAACCAGGCTCAATAATTTGTTAAACCAATGATCAGAAACAAAATGATTCAAACCCTGTTCTGATCGTTAATATTAACCAGACAACAGACCAAAGTCCTTCATTTTTCTCACACTAGACCCCTAAATTAATTTATGCCACAGATCAAACTCTAAATTAATTCAGAGCCTATATTAGAATCCTAATATAATCAAATGTCTGTCAAATATCAAAAATAATTCAATCCCCAGTATAGAAAATTGCCTGTTCATACTGAACTTAACTCACTCCCTAGACTTCTTAATCTCTAGATGCTATCTCCTAGACCAAGCGTGGTCGGTACTTGCCTAGAGCAGAAGACAATTGGACAGTAAGATGGATGAGCCATTTAAAGTATTCTTCCCTGCCTAAATTTGATTTAACATTGTACCTGGGACATATTTTAAGATCCTTTTTCTATCTTTTGCAGTGCCTTGACCCATTTAAGCCAGTGTAAAGGTACTGTCACACTTAGCGATGCACCAGCGATCCCGACCAGGGATATGACGCGGTCAGTATCGCTGGTGCATCGCTAAGTGGTCGCTAGTGAGCTGCCACACAGGCAGATCTCACCAGCGACATAGCAGCAGTCGGGGGGTCACTACTTACCTGTCAGACGAGGCAATCCTGCGTCCTCCCGCCCGAGTCCACGCATCGCTCATCTCCACAGCAGGAAGCCCAGCAGGAAGCTGACGACGAGAAACGGTCCAGGACGTTCTCGCGTGATCAGCGATAACCAGCGGGGGAGCGGTCAGAGGTAAGTATCAGACATAGCGATATCACTGCATCACAAAAACCAGTGACGTTATAGCGATATCGCTTAGTGTGACAGGCCCTTAAGTGACCCCAAACGATATGACATGTGTAAGAAAACACTTTAATACTTTTATATCTAACATCTACATATTATTATATCGTCAATACAATGAAATAAGCAAGGAATAAAACAAAAACATCTAAAATAGGTAATTAAAATCATTTTAGTTATTAATTAAGTTGATTAATGAAATTAATTAATTTTAATTATTATTATTATATATATATTGTAGCAATACTACTCACTTGGGAATGGTATTAGCTATCACAGGAACCATTTCAATGTCTGACTGGTTTATTGTAGTTCTCATAAACCATATTACTGAAGAACTCAAGTACTGCATTTGTCCAGCATAAAGTGAAAAAATAAGATAAAAAGGTCAATATGGGCTGGTTTGCCCATTTGGCACAGATTTCAGAATCTTACACAATCCACGAGGTCTGCAACCTCCAAACACATTAACTTGTGTGAGACAAACAGGCCCCATTTTACAAAGTGAACCAAATCCAGGGGTGGAGACATGGTGACCATATACAGCTCTGGCAAAAATTAAAAGACCTCTTCTAAATGTTCAGTCTGTCTGATTTTTCTCTTTATACGTATATTTTTGAGTAAAATGTAAATTGTTCTTTTAGTCTATAAACTTCTGACAACATGTCTCCGAATTTCCAAGCAATACATTTTGTATTTTTTTTTTTGACAAAGAAAAATGGTCAAAATTAAAAAGAAGAAAAAATGCAGTGCTTTCAGACCTCAAATAATGCAAGGAAAACAAGTTCATAATCATTTAGAAACAACAACACTAATGTTTTAACTCAGGAAGAGTTCAGAATTCAGTATTTTGTGGAATAACCATAATTTTTAAAAACAGCTTTCATGCGTCTTGGCATGCTTGTTCTTCTTTGTTTGATGGCTTGTGACTATCCATCATCCTCTTGATTACACTCCAGAGGTTTTCAATGGGACTCACGTCTGGAGAATGGGCTGCCCATGACAGAGCTTTGACGTGGTGGCCTCTTAATTTTTGCCAGAGCTGTATATATATATATTTTACTTTTTTCTCTTTGTTTTGTTTTTTGTATTGTATTTAAAATAAGCAAGTACGGTCAATCTTTCTACTTCTGGGGACAATTGTCAGCCTGAAATACTCATTAGATCATTGGTTGTTCCTATTGATATGTTGCATATTGACTTTTCTCGAGTATGAATTTCAATTTAAACTTTAGACGCATACAACATTTCTATAGCTATGAGATTACATCTATTTTGCCTGAAGCATTTTGCATAGATTTTGAAGCAATTTGTAACCTAGTTATCTTTTCCAAATATATACATAATCAATACGAAAAATAATCGAAAGATGCTGTAAATGTACTTTTTCATTTAGATGTAATGCAAATGCTTTAGCTAGAAAAGCACATGGCAAGGGTTATTGAACTTTTGATACAATTAAGAAGATATAACTTCCCGGCTTTGCAATAATTCCATCAAGTTTGATTGATTACTTTGATTAATTAGCATTTTCTGAAATCTAGTGGTTAATTATATACACAATGGAATGACGATCAATTAGTTCAATTTACAGCTAATTGCATGTGCAGGGTTCAGCCACCAAAGATCATTAAATGGCCATGCTTAACTACTAGCAAAATGACCAGCAATTACTTTTCATCACAATGTGACGCCATGTGCATATTTACAACTGGAAAGTATAGTGACTCACATCGCATGTATTGTAATTTAATGTCACATCTGAGTATTACAGAATTCGTGCATATATACAGTATACATATATTAACTGCTATTAATGTAATACAGTGAAGTAATAATAATAGATAACTATGCATGTATATATATATAGATCTAATATATTAAGCTCAATGTGGGTGTGTATGCATGTATGTATATATGTATATCCGGGATTGGCATCTGCACCGTCGCTTCTACAGCCATAAAATTTGGCACAGTCACACGTCTGGACCCCGAGAGCGTCATAGGCTATGTTGTGAGGTGAAATTTTAACCCCGCGCGTTCCAATTCACCAAACAATTTTTCCCCTATCTACATAATGGGGAAAAAGTGAAAGGAAAAGTGTTGGAGGCAAATTGACAGCTGCCAGATGTGAACAAGGGGGACTTAAAGAATGAGAGCGATGGCGCCAAAGAGTATATACCGTACAGTTGCTAAGGTGGGGCCCTGACATGGGATACTCACCACACATGGGGATATGAACACACACAGAAAATGCGCCACACACTACTACGTGCTTCAACACATATACCACCCTCAGCACACATTTCACCACACAAACACCAGCCTCGCCACATAAAAGTTGAAACACAAAAGTCGCCACTCAAAACTCGCCACGCTGTCCCAGAGCTGTTTAAAAGATGAAAAATGAGCTGTGATTGGTTGCTATCAGCAACAGTTTTCTTTGTAGACAGTTGTGGTAACTGAGGCCTATTATTCTTATCATTTCTATGGTGTTATCGTCCTTCTGTAAAGCTGGAAATAACACAATTTATTACCGTGCCAACACAGACCACCCTCTGACACAGACTGCAAGGGGAGCCCAGTAGATACACAGCTCAGCAGTCAGTATCACACAGGATAGGATTAGCTACACAGCTCAGCAGTCAGTATCACACAGGAGAGGATTAGACACATGGCTCAGCGGGCAGTATCACACAGGATAGGATTAGATAAACACCTCAGCAGTCAGTATCACACAGGATAGCATTAGATACACAGCTCAGCAGTCAGTATCACACAGGATAGGATTAGATACGCAGCTCAGCACACTGTATCACACAGAATAGTATTAGATACATGGCTCAGCACACAGTATAACACAGGATAGGAATAGATACACGGCTCAGCAGTCAGTATTACACAGGATAGGATTAGATGCACTGTTTTTGTGTGCAATATAATCATTATAATTTGTTATTACTAACCACAGTTGGTTACTATGCCCAGGCAACGCCTGGCTCTTCAGTTAGTATATATATATATATATATATATATATATATATATATATATATATATATATATAATGCCTAATGAATTTTTATCATGTATGCATATATATTACTGTGCAAAAGTTTTAGATAGGTATGTAAAAAATGCTACCAAGTAAGAATGCTTTAAAAATAAAAGTGGTATTGGTTAATTTTTATCACTTAACAAACTAAATGAAATCAAATCAGTATTTGGTGTGACCAAACGTTGCCTTCAAAACAGCATCAATTCTTCGAAAATCATTTGGACACAATTTTGGAAGGAATTCGGCAGAGAGGTTGTTCCAAACATCTGGAAGAATTAACCACAGATTGTCACACTAGCACTGTGCGATGTATCCTATCTGGTGGAGCCAACTGGTAAAGGAAACCTCTTCAATGTCTGGAGGTCCAGTACAAATGCAGAAACATCAGCCAAAATGGTAGTCAAAATACATGCTGAGGTCAAAGTAATGGAATGCACTTAGCAGAGCAGAGGAAGAAAAAAATGTTACCAAGCTCAAGCAGAAGTAACTAAAAAACTAGAAGTGGGAAACAAGAATTCAGTAGCTTACCCCCTTTCTGACATTGAACGTAATGATCCATCCAAGTGACCTGGGGCAATTCGACCATGGACAGATCATTACATCATCGCAATATCCCACGATCACGGGGGTGCAAGGTAGATCGCCGTCGGGTGTCAGCTGATTCTAACAGCTGACACATGCCTCTAGGTGCCAGGAGCGGTCACCGTTCCTGGCACTTTAACCCTTGAAAACAAGATTGTAGCATTCCGGAAGTCAGCAGAAGGCTGACAGCCGCTCTGCCTTTGGATCAGAGACCCTGCGGAGTGATGCAGGGTCCCGATTGTTGCCATGATGACCTGATATCATAATGACAACATCCGGGTCACCAGAGCTAAGAAACTTGTTGCTCATGCGCAGTGCATGATCATTAAGTCTCCCTGTGCAGCGCTGACAGCTTCTATGGCATCAGATGCTGCTTCATCTGCATGCTATAGAAGTGATCAGCCTGCAAAAAATGATTGTCCCATAGTGGGACAAAGTAAAAAAGTTAGAAAAAAGTAAAAAAAATAACATTTTAAATAATTGTAAAAATATAAAAAACGGAAACAATAATAAAAAATCTATATACATTCTATCACGATAAAATATTTGAATGTAAAAAAAATTTAAACAATAAAAGTACACATATTTGGTATCTCCTTGTCCGCAACGACCCAACCTATAAAACTGTCCCACTATTTAACCCCTTTAGTGAACACAATAAAAAAAACACAAGGCAAAAAGCAATGCTTTATCATCATGCCACCGAACAAAAAGTAGAATAACATGGGATCAAAAAGACAAGCTGCCATACAGCTCCATCAGCAGAAAAATAATAAAGTGATGCAAAAATAATTATTTTTTATTTAAACTAGTTTTTATTGTATATAAGCAACAAAACATAAAAAAGCTATAAATGAGGAATCGCTGTAACTGTACTGACCCAAAGAATAAAACTGCCGTATCAATTTTACCACACACGGAATGGCATAAACTCCACCAAAAAGAAATTTATAAATTGCTGGCTTTTGTTCATTTTCCCTCCCAAAAAATAAATAAAAAGCAATCAAAAAATGTCATGTGCCTGAAAGTGGTACCAATAAAAAAAGGCCAACTCGTACTGCAAAAAAAAAGACCTCACATGACTCTGTGGGCCAAAATATGGAAAAATTATAGCTCTCAAAATGTGGTTTTACAAAAGCTAATTTTTTGCAATAAAAAGCGTCTTTTAGGCTATTTGCACACTTCCAGAATTCCTGCGGATTTTATGCGTTTTTGCCGTGCATTTTCGCAACGAAATCGCGGCAAAAACGTATAAGCAACTCATTGAATTCAATGGCATTCCGCACATGCTGTGCTATTGCTGCGTATTTTTCCGTGGTGGAATCACATTGCGGGAAAATATGCAGCATGCTCATTCTTTGTGCAGAATTGTGGAAATTCTGCACACATAGGAATGCATTGTTCCGCTTACTTTCCACATGTGACTATGCCCACCATGCGCAAAGTAAGTGGGAAATGTGCGGATGGTACCCAGGGTCTGGAGGAGAGGAGATTCTCCTCCAGGCTCTGGGTACCATATCCCTGTAAAAAATAGATTTAAAATAAAAAATCGTGATATTCTCACCTTCCAGCTCCCCACACAGCATCCCCAGGCCTCAGCGATGCTCCCGGCATGTCCTGTTCCCAGCGATGCCTTACGACAATGACCTTTGATGACATAGAGGTCTCGCCCGTTCCCTGAAAAAATCTGTCTGCTAGAGTGCATTTCACCACTGACACTTGGATGAGAAGGAAAAATGGGCAGGAGCATTACATCTCGCTGACTGGGCACTGGGTGACTTTGGTGGCTGTGGGGGCAGGTGGTCAAGGGGATGCTTAGCAAGTCTTGCATGACAAACCTCTTTATGTAAAAGTTCCTTCACCACTTCTGCCTCCTCCATCTCCTCTAGGGCCTCCACTTATGCCTTCAACTTCTGCCTTACTCAGACTCGTGTTCCAACAGTGCAAATATAATCTCCCCCACCTCTGTACTGTGCAGCCATGGCTCACCACAACCAGGCAGTGTTTAAATTAATATGCCTTGAAAATCGTAGTCACACAGCTCAAGCGTTGTGGACAGGTGTCCAGGCCGAGTTAGAGCAATGGCTGTCTCCACTGAAACTGGAGCAAGAGAAGGCCATCTGCGATACTGGTGCACACCTGGTGGCAGCCATACACCGTGGTGACCTCACTCACGTGCCTTTCATGGCTCATATGCTCAACCTGATGGTACAGCAATTTCTCCGCCACTATCCGGGCTTGGATGTGCTGCTGCAGAAATCACATTCTCTGTGTGCTCAATTATGATGACTGCACCCTGCAGCTCATTGACTGTCATTCCAACATAGTGGAATTCCACTCTGCATATGTTGCAGAGACTGTGGCAGCCCAGGTGCAATATGTCCCTATGCATAGCCTAGGTCAATGCAATCCAGACATGGTGCAAATCATGATTGTGGAGTGGCACAGATGAAAGACTTCTGCATCCTTCTGCACAGTTTTGAAATGGCTGCTAAGATGGTTAGCACTGATGATGCCATCATCAGCATCACTATTATGGTCACCTGCATGCTGGAGCACACTTTGAATAGTCTGCTTGAGGAGGTGATGTACCAAAGGAAGATTTGGAAGCAGAGGAGAATGCGGAAGAGATAAAAATATCTCAAATTTCCAGACTGTCGTTTCACAGGCGGGCACCATGGGAGGGTGGCTTACAGTGATCAAAGAGGGCTCATGATACCAGATAAACTGGTAGTGAAGATGCAGTTGACTAGGAACAAATTCAGGAGGAGGAGTTGATGGACCTACATCAGTCAGGAGATGAAGAGGATAATTATATGCTCTTTGTTGTCTGTGGTTGGCGGGAGGTGATAGAGGAAGCAACCTTCATTGTTCCCCCAATACCAGCATAGCATGGACTTGGTCCTTATGGAAGCAGCCAACACTTGAGCACCTTCATGCTGCCTATCTTCAAAATAATGACTGTATTCTTAGGTTTAGAAATAATGCTGGGTTTCCAATCTGTTAGATCCATGGTACAAGAGTAAATATAGTTAGATGTTTCCCCCATGGAAAGGGAAGAGCGCATGCTGGAGAATCGAAATACACTTGTAGACAATCTTAAGAGGGGTTTTCCCCAAGACAGCAGTGGCAGCAAACAATGTACATCCCAGTTGTAGACGTCAAACCTCGGGAACGTCAAGACGCCATTGCCAAAACATTAGCATCAGCAGTCTAAGTGGCATAAGCAATTTCTGTGAGTCATTTAACACATTTTTTAGCCCATGCACCATCAGTACAGAGTACAAGTCTGTCATGTAGTAAACAAATTGAGAGGACGGTGCAGGAATATCTGGAGCTCAATAGCATTGATATTAGGGGTGGTTTCTAGCCAATTACATTTTGGTCTCCATCTGGTGGGTTGCCTGTGGTGGAAGGTGTGTCAAAGGCCTATTATAATAGGCCTATTATAATATTTTGTCACAGTGGAAATTAATACCACTTTTCAAAAAATATTTTTTGAAATGTGGAGACTCAAAGTTGGTTCTCCATCTGGTGAGTTACCTGTAGTAGAGGCCTGTTATACTGTTTCTACTTCATGGAAACTGATGCCACTTTCTTGCTGTGAAGTAATAATTTTTTTGAAAAGGGGAGACTCCAAGTTTGGTCTTCATCTGGTGGGTGGCTTGTGCAAGTAGGTCTCCCAGACAGGTAGGCCTGCACTTACTTTCAATCAACTACCTGTGTTATTATCCTTAATTTTTCACTACAAATATTACTGTATGAAACTGATGTCTGTATCATCAGAGTGTGGTTGGAATAAAAAAATAAATTGGAGGTATTGCATCAGGTTTGAGGTCTCCCAGTTAAGAAGGCTTACACCACAACCTTACCCACCAGGTCCTCATTGAAACTTCAATTCCAAGCTGCAAATACTGGGCCATACCAAGATACCTCATGCATGGCCCATGGCTGACTGCTTGTGTTCCATTATAACAGGTTCTACTATTGGTCAATTGATCAGCCAAGTATCTATTCTATTATTCCTACATTTTTCTATCAATAGTAGTCTATAAAACTGATCTTTTTGCCATCTGAGTGTGGCTGAAATAATAAAAAGAAAAAAAATGGAGGTGTCAAGATATCAGGTCTTCCAGCTAAGAAGGCTTACACCGCTCTCTTAACAACTAGTTCTTCATTAAAACTTCAATTTCCAGCTGTAAATGCTGCTCCAGAGCCTTATACCTCATGCATGGCTCATGGCTGACTACTGCAGAAACATTTTATTGTTACACTACACTCCGCGCAGGGAGGCAAAACAATTAAGACTATTTCCACATTCGAATGTAAATTGGCCCAATGTGAGCCGAGTCCAATAAACAACGCAGCACCAACCATGTTGCACCGAAATGGGTCCTGGTTCACAGTCCTCCAGGTGTAATAACTTCCTTAACAAAGAGTGATCCTCACTTTGGATCCACAGTGCTTTACGATGTGCTCCCCCTTCCCTTGCAGGGAGCACGTTTTTTTCTTTAAGGCTACAATGCCCACAGGGACGCGGAATAGTCCCACAATTTTTCTCCAAGGTAGCACAATGTGTGCAACACTTTTTGTTTTATGACAGTTGAGTTCCAACAAATTAGCAGTGGGTTCCTTGTGCCGCTGTAAACGTGGTTGTATCCCATGCCCGATTTTGGGCCATAGACAACGCTGCAGCCACAGGAGTCAATGGTTGCCATGACACTGAAGCAGTGGCCTTGGGAGACAGATAAAGGCAGAGCTCGGTCCAGGCCCTCTGTGAAATGGTGCAAATGAGAGGCACCCAGGGATGTGATGGAGTGGGAAATAGGCCGTTCCTCAGAGGGTCAGGATTGAGGAGCAGATCCCCCTGCTGCAATGTGTGAGCGAACGATGGCCTCCGAGATGGGGGACCGTGACAAGGACCATCCCTCCGGGGTTAAAGGCTGAGGTGCACTCACCCGCTCAGATGCAGAAACGTAGGCCTCGGCTGTCCCGGGAATGCTGGATCCTTCCACGGGGATGCCTGCGCAGTCGGCTGCTAGATAGTGCCCCGACTCATTCTTGGTTTCCGGCAACGATTCCTCCAGGGTGGATGCCAGTTTTGGTCCCAGTTGAACTAACAACAAGAGTCCTGGTCTACAGGGTTCCCCTGTCTGATGTCGGGCCGATGGTTCCGCCTCCAAAGAATGTTGAGATGATGGCTCTGCTGATTGTTCCGGCTGCAGAGGACGTCGGAGAATCAACTCCATACTTAACGGCTTCGGTCTTTGGGAAGTTATCGACTCTGGCAGCCACCGACTGTGCGCTGAGGAACTCTCCGGGCGCTGGTAAGTGGGGTGCTCTTCGATTTCTTCCCACTGTCTGGCGGGCCGGGTTCTTTTGGCTTCCATCTGTCGCCATCTTCCTTTCATGCTGCCTAGGCCACCGCAGCTACACTTGGAGTTTTCTTCTGGGTCCCAACGGTTACTAGGTGAGACCACAAATCACACCGCCGCCATCTTGGTCTCAGTAGAAAAGTTAGATTTTCTTTTCCAATCGGTCAAGTGTGATTCAGTAGTCAAGTCCGGTGTTGTCACAAAATCGGTAGTAGGCAAATCCAGTGTTTCTTTCACTATTTCTTCATCAGATACAGCAACTACTTGCTCTTTCTTCCGGTCTTCTTCCAGGGGCAGTCACAAACACATCTTCATCATCATTTCTTTCAGTGGGTTCTCTGCATTGCGAGGTAGTCGCATTCTGTCGACTACGCCAAATGTAAAGGAGGGACAGGACTGTAGTCATGACCTACGATACTGTAACATCAATGTCCTGTCCTTCCCCTACAGAAAACTATTCTTCTCTTTAGCATATCTGCATCTCCAAATCCAGACTTCCCTGGGCACTTCCTAGGCGATGACGGTCCCTCCTTCAGGCAACCCACCCATAATGGAGACACAGTCCAGGTTAAATTGAACATTCACTTTACTTAATACTTCACACGTTACATCTACATTTGGCACATCATGATATTCACTTGGTTCCTCATCTTTCCCTGCTTGGCTGTCACTTCTGTGCAGTACACGCCCAGACAGAACTGTCCCAGACTGCTCTGCAGTTCCTTCCTGGCTTGACTTTGCCATGATGACAATTCATTCTGCTTGTTTCTCCCCAGACTCAAAATCATCAGTCACCAGGTTTGGTTTCCTCTGGTAAAGCATCCGGCCCATCTGTACCGAACTCATCAAAGCTCCAACTTCCTTTATCTCCTCAGTCCAACCGACTCCTGCCCTAAAAGCATCTGCCCAATTGATAAGTCGCCTCTTTCCTTTCCTGTCCTTGCCCACTGCTATTACAAACAGTGGCCGTGGGTAACGTGCAGCACTTTAATGTTACGTGCCTGCCAAGCTTTCCAGGCTTATAGCCCATGTGGACACTTGGGCACCCTGGCCCCGTCTGACCTAACTTCCTAGAAACTTCCCTCTTAATACCCGGCAGCCCCCCTACACTTAATTCTCTATAAACATCTTATCAATTATACCTAACAGTGCACACTAGTATGCCCCAATCTAGAGGCCCACAACAGAACTACACTTACCTTTGTTTATAAGAACTATATACTAAAGTGCCCTCTTCTAATGTGCCCAAAAGGATGCACTTTACTGACCCTAAACTGTACATGAACTTCAGTCACATTACATTATATGCAGTTTGACACTAAGAAACACAACATAACATCATACAGTTCTCCATTGGTAACACATATATAAATGTGGCAGTACCATAAAATGTGAGCGATAATACATATTTCAATGTAGCAGTACCACAGGTATTTATCATAGACATTATCTGCATTAACATATATAAACATCAATACAGGGGAAACAATTAAAGGAAGGGGAGCAAGGAGGTAATTCTATCTCACCCCCTTATATCTGCCCCTAATTTTAGCTGTTTGGGAAGCTTTTTGTCACCCCTTAATGTGTTGTCTATGCATATGTTTTTGTCTCCCATTTAATCTAATGGTGTTCGGGTACGTTCTTCAAGCCATTCGGTGAACTGTTCGACAAACAGAGGTCTGTTCAGTGAGTCTGAACCAAAGCTTGAAATGTTCTCTCATCTGCATTTATTAGTAGTTGTAGTGGACTTTTTTTTCTAAATTATTAGGTCATTTTCACATGCAACAGAAATGGGCCAATTATTTCTGAGATTAAAATCTTTTTGATGCTTCTGAATACATTTTTTTTAAAGCAAATGCATGGATTCTTGGAACCCCAAGTCGCTTGGTGACCTCATTCTCCCAGTAGACAAGTGCAATAATTCCTATGGGTATGCTGTAAGTGTCTAAGGTAATCAAATCTCTTTGAAGAATATGCATGTCTCTGTAGGATTGCATAGAATAGCATAACAGCTTGTGTCCCAATCTAAAACATGTGCAAATAGATTTAGACTTTCAATTTGTTAAAGAAAACTTAAAAAAATAGATAAATACCAGAACACACTAAACATTGTTTTAATATGTACTCATTTGCAATGACATAAGAAGTAGCTAGCTATTTATCCATTTGTGGGGAGGAGGACCCCCATACAGTGATTGCGCTGGAACCAGAGGGACCGCCATCAGGGTTATTGAAGAAACCACATCAGGGGGATTACAAAGGGAGACATGCGATTGAAGTTGTCAGGGCAACAGGGGGCGGGGCGAGGGAAAAAGGAACAGGGGACGCGCTGAGGTGGCAGTTGGAAGAGAGCCTGACAGGAGAGAGAGAGCCGTGTGGCAGGGGGAGGACTGTGGCAACTGACGGTGTGGGGAAGAGAGACAGGCAGGAGACTGTCAAAGGAAAATTTGAGACTGTCTGAAGAGCGGCGCATAAGAGACTCTTCCCGGGAGTCCCTCCCCGGATACATACAGATAAATTGACGCCCGCTGATTCCCTCCGTGCTGTGACTGGACCGGGATCTCAGGCAACCGCTGCGACGAGACAGCAATCCGGTATAGTGGCCAGAACACTGAGCAGAGTTTGTTAAGATTTTATGTTTTTGGACTGCGTCATGACCTGGCTGGGGGACGAGCGCCTTTAAACGGACGCCTGGGAGATTTATCCCCCCGAACAGTTTCTTCAGGGCCTGTTGTGCCCCTGCTGTGCCCCACCATCCCCATTTCTTCAGGGCCTATTGCGCCCCACCATTCCAGCTTCTTCAGGGCCCATTGCGCCCCACCGTTCAGTTTCTTCAGGGCCGGTTGCGCCCCATCGTTCCGGTTTCTTCAGGGCCTGTTGCGCCCCATCGTACTGGTTTCTTCAGGGCCCGTTGCGCCCCACCGTCCAGTTTCTTCAGGGCCTGTTGCGCCCCAACGTTCCGGTTTCTTCAGGGCCCGTTGCGCCCCACCGTCCAGTCTCTTCAGGGCCTGCTGCGCCCCATCGTTCCGGTTCCTTCAGGGCCTGCTGCGCCCCACCGTTTTGGTTTCTTCAGGGCTGGACGAGCCCAAGTCCTTCCGTGAAATCGTGGATTACAAGGCAGCCACATCTGCAATCCCTGAGTGGTCGTGGACTCGAGCGACGCCCGGGAGGCTAAGTGCATTATAGAGTATAAGGACCCTTTTTGTTTTGAATGTTTGTTTTACGAGTCCCTGCGAGGACAAATAGGTGTTTCCCCTTTTGTTTCATCGAAGCAGTTTAGCCCTTGCGGCTTTAAACTTATAAAAGTATATTTCACCCCACATTCAGTCTCGTGTCTCGTCACTGCATCCTGTGAGCCTGCTCTTACCCTACACTTGGCGTAGTCGGCAGGATGCAGTCTCCGAGCGCGGACAGCGGTGGCCCCGAACATGGGGGAGCTGTAGGCATTACGGGAACAGATCAGAATGAATCCCCAAATAGACTTTTCAGAAGTGGGAAGTCAGGCACGGGTTCGGGAGCAAGAGCAGGGGATGGCGGTCCCCGTGGGGAAGGTCCGAGGTGTGGAGGCCTCCTCGAACACAGTTGAGGAACCTCAATGGGTGGAGGAGATGAAGCGAGAGTTGAGAAATATTAAGAGTGAGTTGGCTGAAGTAAAGAGAAGAACCGAACCGGAGACTGGGCGACCCAGTGTTAATCCCGGTCCCTGGGGGTCACGCTCTTCGCGGGGTGGTCAATCTCTACCAGCCCGGTGTTATGAGTGTGGAGAACCAGGCCACTTCGCCCGAGAGTGTCCGCGGCGTGGGAAATACCCACCCCGGCGGCCATTAAACTAAAGGGCTCCGGGCTGGGGGGACGCCGCTCGGAGCCGAAAACCACAACTAGGGGTGGTGGAAGTCCCGAAGATTTGGTAGCAAAGTGTCCTGTAGTTTGGGCAGAAGTAGAAGGCCGGGCCGTCCGGTGTCTGGTGGACACGGGGTCACAAGTAACCACTATGCCCGCAGCGTACTTTCAACGAAACTTTCCGGAGTCAGCAAGGCCTCAGTGGGGGCCCATGATTAGACTAGTAGCCGCCAACCAACTGCCGGTCCCAGTTGCCGGGGTAGTGTGGGTGCAGGTGACGTTGTGCGGTAAACCCCTCGGCCGCAGAGGGGTGGTGCTGACTCAAGGAGAAGCTGATCAACGACACCCCGTCACTCTAGGCATGAATATTTTAAAAGAGTTTGGTAACCTGTTGCTTAATGATCCCACACAAATGACACTGAAGCAGTGGGGTTCTTGCACGGCTCAGGGACAGGTATTCCAGCAGCTGGTGCGAGGTGCGCGGGTGTATCGAGACTGCCAGGAGGGTGAGGCTCTGGGCAAGGTCATAGCGACAGCGGCACCCCTGCTTGTGCTGCCTCCTGGACAGACAGTGGTGGCCCTGCCAATTCGGGCCCCGATACCTTTGGAAGGCGTAGAGGTGCAGGTGGAGCCGTGTCCCTCAGAGCACTTATCTCCTGGCATACTGGTGGCCCGTTCCCTCGCTACAGTGCGAAAAGGAACCGTCCTGGTCCGCTGCGTTAACCTTGAAGACCGAGATACCATTCTGAAAGCACGGACTGTACTGGCCAAACTAGTAAAGCCTTTAGAAGAAGTGCTGCCCGCTCCTGCGGTTCAATTACGAGTACACCCCGAGGATCCTTGGGAGGTAACAATACGAACCTTACAGGCCCACGAAGTCTCGACACAAGAGAAGGGCCGAAATATTTTGGAGCAGATGCGGGCCGAGCTTTCTGGACTAACTGCGGCCCAACTTTCACAAGTTAAAGCATTGCTGGGACAGTACCATGAAGTATTTGCTAGTCATGAGGACGACTTTGGGTGTACCACCGCCATCACTCATGAGATCCCCACAGCAGGAGCGGCCCCTATCCGAGAACGATATCGACAGATTCCGCCACAACTCTATCAAGAGGTGAAAACTTTGCTGGCTCAGATGCTACAAAAAGGGGTGATACGGGAAAGTCAAAGCCCTTGGGCGGCCCCCATCGTGTTGGTCCGGAAGAAAGATGGTACACTACGATTCTGTGTGGATTATCGTAAATTGAATGCTTGCACTATTAAAGACTCATACCCACTGCCCCGCATAGAAGAATCTCTGTCTGCATTGGGCAAAGCAACATATTTTTCGACCCTGGACTTGGCCAGTGGGTACTGGCAGGTGCCCATGTCAGAAGAGGACAGAGCTAAGACGGCGTTCATAATGCCCATGGGACTGTTTGAGTTTAATCGAATGCCATTCGGGCTGGCCAACGCCCCCGGGACATTTCAGCGATTGATGGAGCGATGTCTAGGGGATCTCAATTTTGAGGCCACGTTGATCTACCTGGATGACATCATTGTCTATGCCGCCTCCTTCGAGGACCACCTGAAGCGGTTGGGACAGGTACTCAGCCGGCTGCAAAAGTACGGGTTGAAGGTGAAGCCTCAGAAGTGCCACCTATTTCGCTCTCAGATTGAGTATCTGGGTCATGTCGTTTCGGCAGAGGGTGTGAGGCCATCCCAGGAGAAGATTGCTGCTATCCAGGAATGGCCTACCCCCGAGACGGTGAAAGACGTGCGGGCTTTTCTGGGGTTAGCTGGATATTACCGTCGTTTCGTAAAGAATTTTGCATGTCGAGCTCGAGCCCTGCATGATCTGCTGAAGGGGGCTCCCGCTGGGGCCAATGGGCGAAAAATCCAGTGGCAGCACCCTCAGGAAGAGGCCTTCCGAGATCTCAAGGCTGCACTCTCGGATGCCCCAGTGTTGGCTTATGCGGACTTCTCTCAGCCGTTTATCCTGCACACTGACGGGAGTCTTCACGGGCTAGGGGCTGTGTTGTCACAGGTTCAGGATGGCCGGGAGAGGGTGATTGCATATGGAAGCCGTCACTCCATGACTCCGAGCGTAACCCTGACAATTACAGCTCTTTCAAGCTCGAGCTCCTCGCAGTGGTGTGGGCTATGACGGAGAGATTCGCAGAGTACCTAGCGGGCTCCGAGGTGGTAGTGCGAACTGACAACAACCCACTGGCTCATTTGGAAAACGCAAAGTTGGGGGCTTTGGAGCAGCGATGGGTGGCCCGAATGGCGAAGTACAATTACAAGATTATTTACAAAAGAGGGGCCGAGAATGTTCATGCAGATGCTCTCTCTAGGATTCGACATACAACTCCCGGACAGAATCGAGACGAAGAATTAGAAGGAGAGGAAATACCGTTCGCTCTTACCGCTGCCGTGCTCACCAATGTTGATGCAAAAGTATCTTCCCCAGAGGCCCACAGGGGCATCCTGGAACAATCTCGTGATAAGTGGATACAACAGCAACAAGAAGATGAAGAAGTTGGACTACTCCGGACATGGGTCGCCGCTGGTCAATTACCCACTGATACTCAACGACAAGCTTTGACCCAAGACCTGTCGCTGATGCTGCGACAATGAGAGAGACTGATTATCCGAAAGGGACTACTGTACCGTAAAATCACTTCGCAAACAACCTCAACGACTGTTTGGCAGGTGGTTACGCCCGGAGCACAACTACACGAACTGGCTCGAGAGGCTCACGAAAAAGGGGCCCACTTTGGAGTCAAAAAGACTTTGCAATGGTTACAACAGAAAGTTTATCACCCACGCTTGTCGGTTGTTGTGGACGAAGTTTGCCGTACCTGCCGCTTATGTGAATTGGCCAAACCGCCTGCTCAGAGGGCCGCAACACAGACGATTGTGACTTCAGAACCCTTTGAGCTCCTGACGGTGGATTATCTGCACATTGGTCCCGCATTCCAGGGATATGAACACTGCCTCGTCATAGTGGATCATTTCACCAAATTCGCTGTGGTCACCCCTACTCGAGACCAGACCGCGGAGTCAGCCGCCTCCGCAATTTGCAGAAACTTTATACAAGTCTACGGCTGTCCTCAACGCAAACATTCCGACCAGGGAGCATGTTTTTTGGGGAAAGTTATGGAAGAACTACATCATCTTTATGGGATTGATAAATCCCGGACCACACCATATCACCCGCAAGGGAATGGGGCTTGTGAGCGATTTAATCGGACATTGATTCAAATGCTACGCACTCTGGAGAGTGACAAGAAAGCTCGTTGGCCTGAATATGTTTCTGAATTAGTGTGGGTTTATAATAATCGGGTACATCGAGTAACGGGCTATACTCTTTATTTCCTGCTGTTCGGACGAGAGGTTAAAGGGATCACGGAGGTAGAGTTGGACCCCGAAGAGCCTCGGCCCTGGCCCGGAGTGTCGTCTTGGGTCCGAAATCATCGCCACAGGTTGCAAACTCTTCACCGAATTGTACATACCAAACTTCAAGACTGGGAACACCCAGGGAAGAATACAACCTCCCCTCCCCATCTCCAAAGCGGGGACCGTGTGCTTGTACTAGATCCACGCCCCCAGAATAAACTGGAGTCACGTTGGGAAGAAAGTCCTTATCGGGTACTACGCCGTATCCATTCAGAAGGACCTGTGTACGAAATACGTCCTGAGCAGGATGAAACACTGCCCACTCGCATTGTGCATCGTAATATGTTACGCCTGTGTATTTGTACCGACCCGAAACAACTGGAACCCGTCCCGAAGACATCCGAACCGGAGTCCATATGCTGGGACTCAGACGACGAGGATTTCCCTCCAGTTCCCAAGGGCCCTCCACCCAATAATGAGCCAGTTGACACAATTAACCCACCGGCAACTTGCAGCCCACCGACGTCCACCACCCCAGAAGATTCCACCCCAGTCGAACTTAGACGCTCCGAGCGGACAACAGCCGGCAAACCCCCCGAACGGTATGAACAAGATCAGTTCGTATGGCAACAAATATTGACACCTTTACAGACCAATCTCAATAGACTAACACCCTCGCCCGAGGACTGGCGAGCTTACAGGGTGGGGGAATGTGGGGAGGAGGACCCCCATACAGTGATTGGGCTGGAACCAGGGGGACCGCCATCAGGGTTATTGAAGAAACCACATCAGGGGGATTACAAAGGGAGACATGCGATTGAAGTTGTCAGGGCAACAGGGGGCGGGGCGAGGGAAAAAGGAGCAGGGGACGCGCTGAGGTGGCAGTTGGAAGAGAGCCTGACAGGAGAGAGAGAGCCGTGTGGCAGGGGGAGGACTGTGGCAACTGACGGTGTGGGGAAGAGAGACAGGCAGGAGACTGTCAAAGGAAAATTTGAGACTGTCTGAAGAGCGGCGCATAAGAGACTCTTCCCGGGAGTCCCTCCCCGGATACATACAGATAAATTGACGCCCGCTGATTCCCTCCGTGCTGTGACAGGACCGGGATCTCAGGCAACCGCTGCGACGAGACAGCAATCCGGTATAGTGGCCAGGACACTGCCCCCCTGTCTTCTCCCACAGCTGCGACCCCGTCATTACCGACCTCAGGGGACGCCACCTCGCTATAGGCGGCCGCAGAGCCCCTGTCCTGCTTACTGAGGGGACACTGAGCAGAGTTTGTTAAGATTTTATGTTTTTGGACTGCGTCATGACCTGGCTGGGGGACGAGCGCCTTTAAACGGACGCCTGGGAGATTTATCCCTCCGAACAGTTTCTTCAGGGCCTGTTGTGCCCCACCGTCCCCATTTCTTCAGGGCCTATTGCGCCCCACCATTCCAGCTTCTTCAGGGCCCATTGCGCCCCACCGTTCAGTTTCTTCAGGGCCGGTTGCGCCCCATCGTTCCGGTTTCTTCAGGGCCTGTTGCGCCCCATCGTACTGGTTTCTTCAGGGCCCGTTGCGCCCCACCGTCCAGTTTCTTCAGGGCCTGTTGCGCCCCAACGTTCCGGTTTCTTCAGGGCCCGTTGTGCCCCACCGTCCAGTCTCTTCAGGGCCTGCTGCGCCCCATCGTTCCGGTTCCTTCAGGGCCTGCTGCGCCCCACCGTTTTGGTTTCTTCAGGGCCGGACGAGCCCAAGTCCTTCCGTGAAATCGTGGATTACAAGGCAGCCACATCTGCAATCCCTGAGTGGTCGTGGACTCGAGCGACGCCCGGGAGGCTAAGTGCATTATAGAGTATAAGGACCCTTTTTGTTTTGAATGTTTGTGTTACGAGTCCCTGCGAGGACAAATAGGTGTTTCCCCTTTTGTTTCATCGAAGCAGTTTAGCCCTTGCGGCTTTAAACTTATAAAAGTATATTTCACCCCACATTCAGTCTCGTGTCTCGTCACTGCATCCTGTGAGCCTGCTCTTACCCTACACATTCACCATTTGAAACTCATACTTTGCTAATTTAATTTTATTCACATATCTTATGTTTTCATCACAAAAACTATTACATTTGCTTTTAAAGCTAAAACTTTAAAAATACAGTAGTAAGACAATAAAAGCTTTTTATTCACCCATTGGCCTTATCCTTTTATTCTCAACGGCAAAGAAGAAAATATCAAAAAATATCAGAGTTTGTCATAAAGGAATGATTCTCTGTCAAAACTACCAAAGTTTGATAAGACTGATTGCTAGTTAGTTTTTCCTGGACATTACTAACTTATAAATGTCAAGGTAGAAACTTCCTCCCATGGAGATCAATTACTTATTGATCATTGCGTTGTGTGCCAGTTAAAATGAAGACGTAAAAGTGAGCAAGCATAACATACTTTTGTAACATTACAACCTATGGACATATCACAAAAAGTATAAAATATGAAATGTCTCACCTTGTATCTTTATTCCTTGAAGAAGTGAAAACATTAAGTCTTTACATTTTTATATAGAAAACCAAATATTACCTAAAATGTCAGATTCCTACTGGGAACACAAGTTATGCAACACTGGCATAATGGCTAATATCTCTTTAGCTGATTTTTTCATATATGGAGGATTTTCCTGAAATACTTAATTGATGTCTTAAGTGACCCTTAAGTAAGACTTATTAATTCATGTTTTAGCATGTTATTTTGAATAGTCATGAATGAAACATCTGTAGTATTATTCTTCACATACAAATAATTGGAGATTTGATTTATATTTGGTTACCTCTAAAGTTTTATTGCATAAACAATGTATCATCATAAATTATTTCAAGGAGTTATCTTAGGCCTGTTTCACACATCAGTTTTTCCAGATCAGCCAAAATCCGCCAAAAAGTGAAAATGGCGGATCCGCTAAAAATGTGTAAAAACGGATGCAAGCGGATGGTACGAATCCGTTTTTTGATAGATCCGCTATACAGATTTGTGTACGGATCTGTCAAAAACCGGATCCGTTCCATCCGCTTGTATCCATTTTTGCTATTCATTGGGTCCATTGGGTTTTTCTGATGTATCCATTTTTACACACCTTCCAAATGGGATGCTCCCAAATATGATTTGCTCTTGGAAAATGCTCCCAAATGTGATTGTATCCTGGAAACTACCTGGGGGTGTGAATGGTGGAAATGAACATAGCTGCTGTGCTTTCTGTAGAAACTCACCCTAGCCAGGATCGTGGTTGAGAAAATGCTGTACCACGAGGTTGAGGATGTGAGCCATGCAAGACATGTGTGTGAGCTTGTCTCATCATAGGGCTGCCACCAGGTTTGCACCATTATCAGACACGGCCTTCCCTGGATGCAGACTCAGCAGAGATAGCCACTGATCAAACTCAGCCTGGAGAGCTGTCCACAACTCTTCAGCTGTATGACTGTGATCTCCAAGACATATCAATTTTAACACTGTCTGTCAGGGATTCGGGAGGCAAAGATTGCCCCCCAGTCATCAGGGATTTATATCTAATATATACTGTAAAGCTCAAGGTGGGTGTGTATGTATGCATGTATTGGCATCCGCACTGTCGCAGCTACAGCCACAAAATTTTGCACAGTCACATGTCTGGACCCCGAGAGCGTCATAGGCTATGTTGTGAGGCAAAATTTTAACCCGGCATGTTCCAATTCACCAAACAATTTTACCCCTATCTACATAATGGGAAAAAAGTGTATGTATGTATTGGCATCTGTACTCTCGTACCTACAGCCACAAAATTTTGCACAGTCACACGTCTGGACTCCGAGAGTGTCATAGGCTATGTTGTGAAGCAAAATTTTAACCCCACGCGTTCCAATTCACCAAACAATTTTTCCCCTATCTACATAATGGGGAAAAAGGGAAAGGAAAAGTGTTGGAGGCAAATTGACAGCTGCCAGATGTGAACAAGGGGGACTTAAAGAATGAGAGCGATGGCGCTAAAGAGTATATACCGTACAGTTGCTAAGGTGGGGCCCTGACATGGGATACTCACCACACACGGGGATATGAACACACACACAAAATGCGCCACACACTACCGCGTGCTTCAACACATATACCACCCTCAGCACACATTTCACCACACATACACCAACCTCACCACATAAAAGTCGAAACACAAAAGTAGCCACTCAAAACTCCCAGAGCTGTTTAAAAGATGAAAAATGAGCTGTGATTGGTTGCTATCAGCAACAGTTTTCTTTGTAGACAGTTGTGGTAATTGAGGCCTATTATTCTTATCATTTCTATGGTGTTATCGCCCTTCTGTAAAGCTGGAAATAACACAATTTATTATCATGCCAACACAGACCACCCTCTGACACAGACTGCAGGGGGAGCCCAGTATCACACAGGATAGGATAGATACACGGCTCAGCAGTCAGTATCACACAGGAGAGGATTAGACAAATGGCTCAGCAGGCACTATCTCACAGGATAGGATTAGCTACATGGCTCAGCAGTCAGTATCATACAGGATAGGATAGATACACAGCTCAGCAGTCAGTATCACACAGGATAGGATTAGATGCACGGTTTTTATGTGCAATATAATCACTATAATTTGTTATAACTAACCACAGTTGGTTACTATGCCCAGGCAACGCCGGGCTCTTCAGCTAGTATTATATATATCTTCAGGTGATATATAAATCCCCATAACTTATGTTTCCACTTTCTGTTCCTGTTCGGAAGGTGCAGCTCTCTGTCACCCCTTTTCCCTCAGGCCAGTCATGGAACTCCACCTAGGTTAAGTAGTCGCCAGAAAGGCTGCCTTGTCGCGTC
Source organism: Dendrobates tinctorius (assembly GCF_039654945.1). Classification (NCBI taxonomy): domain Eukaryota; kingdom Metazoa; phylum Chordata; class Amphibia; order Anura; family Dendrobatidae; genus Dendrobates; species Dendrobates tinctorius. The sequence continues at coordinate 4,114,839 of NW_027361858.1, read as the reverse complement.
CTGGTTATTGGACACTCTGCAGTGAGGGCGGAGTCTATATCACCAGTCCCAGGCCGGGAATACATATATAAACCTTACTGCCAGGGTTTCCCAATACCACCAGGGACGCTATGCTGCCACAAGTTCCTCGTTTGATATCAACATCTATATTGGGCCATGAACCAACATGCAGGTAGCGTAATTAGGCGAAGAGTACGTGTCGGTTTGTTCATAGAGCAAGGATAACAAAACTAGTAGTTTTTTACGTTTACTCCAGAAGAGATAGGCAGTGTTTACAAAAATACAAAGATATTGCAAAGCGAGACAAAATGCAGTATGTACAACAGCAAATAAAAGGAATTAAAATAAGAGACTTACTGTATCTCAGTCCCAGATGTGAAATGTTGATAAAGGGGAGGAAAATCTTCCCAGGACAAAGGGTCATTCAGCACAGCTTGGTACCAAGACCAAAGGAAACACAGTCATGAAGTCTAACTAGATAAACAACTATGAAAATCTTCATTATTTATGTATTAAAATGGAACAAGGACAAAAGCAGGGGCCCTGAGGAAGGAGTCCGCTCCAAAATGCGTGTCGGGGTGGGCTGGTGGACCCTGTTCCTAAACCTTGTCAGACATATACTTGTACCTTCTATATGGTACTTAATCTATGTCGAATTATTTGATCTATATCTCTATGACATGCCAGTTCACATATTGATAACTACTACAGGTGCAATATTACATATGTATGCATATGATTTTTAGTACATGGTCCCTCCAGCCTAGTTTTTTTATGCTGGTTACAGGGTTGCATTTGTACTGTATTCTCCTCCCCTGCTTTTGTACTTGTTCCATTTTCACACATGAATAATAAATATTTTCATAGTTGTTTATCTATTTGGACTTCATGACTGTGTTTCCTTTGGTCTTGTTGCTAGTATGTGCAGTTGGTTCAGATATGGTCCATATATGCAGTTTGGGTGGTGTATGATTTAATGCTAATTTCATCATTATGTGTGGATAGTTTCAACCATGTGTATATTATGCTTGCCATTATTCTTTTTTGTAGCACAGCTTGATGTAGCTGATTCTCCAAGCATCTGACAAACCCCCAAATGAAAGTCTCAGCTTTATGCTTTTCTCTTGCTAACCTCACTAGGTGGGCTGAGCTAGGGGATGTACACCTCTTTTTTAAAAGTTATTAAAACTTCTATTAAATTTCAGTTTGAACAGACAAAGAACCATGTGGCTGGAACTAAAATGCATTTAACTGGTATGGGTAATAAAGTTACCAACAGCTGAAAAGGAGGGGAAGGGAGGGGGAAGGTGGATGGTATTTTACACAGGCATAGAGAGTAGGGCTGGAAGCTGAGAGGGGGATTGTTTCTGAAGTTTGTCATTCACAAACCAATTAAAGGCAACAGGCAGCCCTGGATGGGTACTTCGGTTAGTTTGGAATTACTCATATTTTCCTGACACTGCCTGATTGTGCTGAGCCCTAGCTGCACAGTATGAAGGTGGTGGGGATTCGCTCTGCACTGTTGGAACACGTGTCTCATTAAGGCAGAATTTGAGGGTGCAGGTAGAGGCCCTGAAGGAGATGGAGGAGGAGGCACAAGCAGTGGAGGAAGTGTTAAATATAGAGTTTTGTCCTGCAAGCCTTGGGGTTTCCAAGACTTGTGGTGCAGCGCCTGCCTCCACAGCCACCATAGTCACCCAGTGTCCAGTCAGTGAGATGTAATGCCGTTGGCCATGCTTACTCATCCAAGTATCTGTGGTGAAATGCACCTTGGCAGCCATAGATGTAGTCACAGAATGGGTGATGTTGTCTGTGACATGCTGGGGTAGTGCAAGCACAGCTTTCTTAGAAAAGTAATGGCAACTGGGCTATTGGTATAGGGGACTGCAATGGTCATCAGCATTCGGAAATCATCTGTATCTACCAGGCGAAAAGGCAGCATTTCCTTGGCCAAAAGATTGGAGATGGTGGAGTTCAGCCTCTTAGCTTTATCATGTGTAGGAGGAAATAATCTTTTATGTGACCATAACTGCAGTACCATGAGCTGGCTGCAGAACTGAGAGAGGGTGAACCAGACAACCATTTGGACCATGAGAGAGGTGCAGGTGGAGATGTTATGGTGGATTGAGAAAGTTGTGGTGTGCTCATTCTCTGAGATTGGTCAAAAACAGTAGGCATTTCCACTTTCATTACAGCTGAAGGCAGGTACTTTAGTCAGCATGACTGGAGCGGATAAAGAACCCGAGGTTCTGCGGTCAAAGACCTGCGTCTCAATAGTTGGCAACAGATGCAATTGATGGGGTGGCTGATGTTTGTTGAGGTTGGCTGGTCCACATTTTAACACAGTGGGATTCCTAAAGTAATGCATGTAGATTGCGCATTTAAATGTTCATACATGTAGTAATGAAATTAATGCACTTTTTACCTCAGTTTGTTTGCAAAGTTAGCAGATTACCTGATTTTGCTCATCCTTTGCAGTGTCAGAAAAGTCCCAGACTAGGCAACCGTTGCCATCAGTGCAGACTCACAGATGCTGCTGGTCACAGCCACAGTTGTGGCTGAGGATGCATTCCTCGTTGTGGCTGCATCACTACGTGTCTGCTACTTATGGTGCAATGTATCCTCCTCGTCTTTCTCCTCAGATGACCTACTCACCTGTGTGCCTCTATGTTCATGCCAACTAGGATCTAACAGCTCATCATCATCATCCTCTGTGCTATCACATTCCTTGCAATTAGAGTCACCATCTCCCTATTTCAGCATCAGATATCCGAGTCTCATCAGGAACAATTTTATTGGACAACTACAAAAATAATGAAAAATTTATGTAAAATTCTTAATACAGCAATTACCTATACACACCAGAGGAGAAACAATATTTACAATATTTGCATTTTTTATTGTTGATCCAATCAGCACCACTTGTGGGGTATAAAGAGAGGAGGATTGCATCTTGAGTTAAATAATGAATAAGACTTTATTAAGTTGAAACGCGTAGATCTTCTCCTCTGGTGTGTATAGGTAATTGCTTTATTAAGAATTTTACATGAATTTTTCATTATTTTTGTAGTTGTCCAGTAAAATTGTTTCATTTTAGCTACTTCGCCTTGAGCTGGATTTTTTTTTCTTCTGTTCTAAGAAGTTCAGTGGCGACTCACCATGATCCATGCTGGGCATTAGCTGGCTTGGGGAATAAACAGATCAGTAAGCTGACTATGTTTTTTTTACTTCTCTTCATCAGGAACACCTCCCCCTAGTGGATAACGTCTGATGACAAGGGTCAGGATGCTGCTCAGACCCTTCTTCGTCCTGCCCCAGATCCAAGCTAAAAAAAAATTGTGCATCCACACAGATTTCCTTCTCTTGACTCTGTGAAGCTTTTGTGTACAATTCTGATGACCATGGCATAGAATGTGTGAACAGCTATTCAGACTCACCCATCTGTGGTTCCGTACAGTCAGTTGTACGGTTGGAGGTTTGGGATGCGGGGGAAGCAAGGGTTATTTGGGTGCCATCTCTGTGGACTGTACTGGGGGGATGATGAGGTGGTGAAAGAAGAGGAGAGGCCACTTGAATCTGTGCTTGCCATCTACTCAAGCACATGCTTTTTTCTGGAAAGGTAGTGGAGTAGCTCATCTAGTGACAGATGTCAGTTGTCTTTGCATAGGACATGACACTGTTGGTTCACTAGTGTTTTCTTAAACATTGCTACCCACCCCACGTACACCTTGAACACCAAACCTAAATCCCTTTTCACCACAGCCTCACATTTTCCCAGTCATGATGCTCAGATAGTGTGGTAAGAGCACAGTATTAGCAACAAAAAAAATAGATTTTTAACTCTGCAACAGCTCTGCAAACAGCTGAATTTCAGCTGCAGTAAATTACAAAGTGAAATATGGCTTGCTGAATCGCATTAGTCAAAGAAGAAATAATTGTTTAAATGTGAATGAGGCCCGTATGACAAAGAAGATATGCTACAAACAATTTGAAATTTAGATGTCCCCTACTGTATGACATTAGTAAGAGAAGAATTTTTTGGTAGCCTCTGGATCAGGCCTCTATAACACCCTTGATGCTACAAACAATTTGAAAGTGAGATGCCCCCTACTGTATGACGTTAGTAGCTGAAGAATTTTTTGGTGGCCTCTGGATCAGGCTTCTATAACACAGTAGATGCTGCAAACAATTTGAAAGTCAGATTTCCCCTACTGTATGACATTAGTAACATAAAATTTTTTTGGAGACCTATGGAACAAACCTCTATAACACACTAGAAGCTACAAACAATTAGAAACTGAGATGTCCCTTACTGTATGACAATAGTAACAGAAGAATGTTTCTGTGGAATCTGGATCAGACCTCTATAATACACTAGATGCTCCAAACAATTTGAAAGTTAGATGTCCCCTACTGTATGACATTAGTAACAGAAGAATTTTTTTGGTTGCCTCTGGATCAGGCTTCTATAACACACTAGATGCTACAAACAATTTGAAAGTCAGATGTCCACTACTGCGTGACGTTAGTATAAGAAGAATTTTTTGGTGGCCTCTGGATCAGGCCTCTATAACAATCTAGATGCTACAAACAAATTGAAAGTGAGATGCCCCCTACTGTATGACGTTAGAAACAGAAGAATATTTTGGGGGCCACTGGAACAGGCCTCTATAACACACTAAATGCTACAAAGAATTTGAAAGTGAGATGTCCCTTACTGTATGACATTTAGCAACAGAAATTATGTGCGCGAGATCTGCAGACAGCTTAGTTTCAACCCAACAAATTGACAAAGTGGGATACGGTGGGCTATATAACGTTTTACAGCAGAAAAATTATATATGTTTTTTTAATGTGCATTAGATCTGCAGACAGTTTCATATCAACACAGCGCTAAATGACATGGTGGGATACAGCAGTTTGTTTCAAATTTAGTTAGTGAAAAAAATGATTTAAAATGCTATACTCGTGCATGAAGCACAATAGAAGCAGCACACCACACACTACTATGACATATGCCCTGTTGGCTTTGTCTGTGGACTTCAGTAATGGAAAATAAATCTGCTGGAAGGTCAATTTCACAGCCACATTGGACAGTAGCTAGCTAAACTATCTGACTGATAAACAACCGCCTAACTACCAGCTATTTGGCTAAAATCTTGCTGATATCAGTGCCGGCGTCAGGAGCAGCCTTTCTGTGCTGTTACAGTGTAAAAATGGTGCTAAAACAAGATGTCCGCTCTTCAAACAGAGGCTGGACAGACATCTGACTGGGATGATTTAACGAATCCTGCTTTGAGCAGGGGGTTAGACCAGATGGCCTAGGAGGTCCCTTCCAACTCTGCGATTCTATGATTCTATGATTTATATGGAGAGTGACATGTGATTTCAGCAGCCAATGACACAAGCCATTAGGTCAGGACATTGTGGATGTCTCCTAAACCCTGAGTGGCTAGCTGCAATGTACACACATAAAGTTAGGAAAAAAAATACTGTTTACAAGAACACTGCATCTTTGAGCTCTGCAAACCTCCTCCCCTCATCAAACAAGTACCAAATGCTCATGATGCACCACCATTATCGTTGCTAAAGTGATGAAAATACTTTTGTGGCATCGCAAATATTTTTTAGCACTTTTTACCGAATGTTACTGATTTTTTACGATTTTAGAAAATTTTGCTCGTGTTCCGATTATGAATCCGAATGTGCCATGTTCGTGCCAACTTTATGTTTGGCCATCGATTTCTGAACAAATTCGCTCATCACAAGTTAACCCCTTAAGCCCCAAGGGTGGTTTGCACGTTCATGATCGGGCCAATTTTTACAATTCTGACCACTGTACCTTTATGAGGTTATAACTCTGAAACGCTTCCATGGATCCCGGTGATACTGACATTGTTCTCTCATGACATATCGTACTTCATGTTAGTGGTAAAATTTCATTTAAATAACTTGCGTTTATTTGTGAAAAAAATGGAGATTTGGCGAAAATTTAGAAAATTTCGCAATTTTCAAAATTTGAATTTTTATGCCCTTAAATCACAGAGATATGGCACACAAAAAACTTAAAAAATAACATTTCACATATGTAAACTTTACATCAGCACAATTTTGGAACCAAATTTTTTTTTTCTTAGGAAGTTATAAGGGTTAAAATTGACCAGTGATTTCTCATTTTTGCAACAACATTTTATTTTTACGGACCACATCACATTTGAAAGTCACTTTGAGAGGTCTATATAATAGAAAATACCCAAAAGTGACACCATTCTAAAAGCTGCACCCCTCAAGGTGCTCAAAACCACATTTAAGAAATTTATTAACCCTTCAGGTGCGTCACAGGAATTTTTTGAATGTTTAAAGAAATGAACATTTAACTTTTTTCACAAAAAAATTACTTCAGGTCCAATTTTTTTCATTTTACCAAGAGTAACAGGAGAAATTGAACTGCAAACGTTATTGTGCAATTTGTTCTGAGTATGCTGATACCTGATATGTGGGGGGGACCACTGTTTCGGCGCATGGCAGAGCTCAGAAGGGAAGGAGCGCCGTTTGTCTTTTTCAATTCAAAATTGGCTGGAATTCAGATCAGACGCCATGTCACGTTTGGAGAGCCCCTGATGTACCTAAACAGTGGAAACCCCCAACAAGTAACCCCATTTTGGGATCTAGACCCCCAAGGAACTTATCTAGATATGTGGTGAGAACTTTGAACCCCAAGGGCTTCACAGAAGTTTATAATGTACACACATACAATTAAAAACTCATATTTTTTCCACAAAAATGATATTTTCACCCGCAATTTTTATTTTCCCAAGGGTAAAAGGACCCTAAAAGTTATTGTGCAATTTGTACTGAGTACGCTGATACCCCATATGTGGGTGTAAACGACTATTTGGGCGAATGGCAGAGCTCGGAAGGGAAGCAGCGCCAATTTGACTTTTTTGGCTGGAATTGAGATCGGACACCATGTCGCGTTTGGAAAGCCCCTGATGTACCAAAACAGTGGAAATCCCCCACAAATGACAACATTTTATAAACCAGACCCCCCAAGGAACTTATCTAGATGTGTGGTGAGAACTTTGAACCCCCAAGGGCTTCACAGAAGTTTATAATGTACACACATACAATTAAAAACTCATATTTTTTCCACAAAAATGATATTTTCACCCGCAATTTTTATTTTCCCAAGGGTAAAAGGACCCTAAAAGTTATTGTGCAATTTGTACTGAGTACGCTGATACCCCATATGTGGGTGTAAACGACTATTTGGGCGAATGGCAGAGCTCGGAAGGGAAGCAGCGCCAATTTGACTTTTTTGGCTGGAATTGAGATCGGACACCATGTCGCGTTTGGAAAGCCCCTGATGTACCAAAACAGTGGAAATCCCCCACAAATGACAACATTTTATAAACCAGACCCCCCAAGGAACTTATCTAGATGTGTGGTGAGAACTTTGAACCCCCAAGGGCTTCACAGAAGTCTATAATGTACACACAAACAATTAAAAAATTATATTTTTTCCACAAAAATGATCTTTTCATCTTCAATTTTTATTTGTCCAAGGGTAACAGGACCCCAAATCTTATTGTGCAATTTGTCCTGAGTACGCTGATACCCCATATGTGGGTGTAAATGACTATTTAGGCGCATGGCAGAGCTTGGAAGGGAAGCAGCGCCATTTGACTTTTTTGGCTGGAATTGAGATCGGACACCATGTCATGTTTGGAAAGCCCCTGATGTATCAAAACAGTGGAAACCCCCCACAAATGACACCTTTTTGGAAACTAGACCCCCCAAGGAACTTATCTAGATGTGTGATGAGAACTTTGAACCCCTAAGGGCTTCACAGAAGTTTATAACGTACAGCCGTACAATTAAAAAATCATATTTTTTTTCACAAAAATGATCTTTTCACCCTCAATTTTTATTTTTTCCAAGGGTATCAGGGCCCCAAATGTTATTGTGCAATTTGTCCTGAGTACGCTGATACCCCATATGTGGCGATAAACCACTATTTGGGCGTATGACAGAGCTCAGAAGGGAAGCAGCACCATTTGACTTTTTTGGCTGGAATTGGGATTGGACGCCATGCCGCGTTTGCCTAAACAGTGGAAACCCCCCACAAATTACACCATTTTGGAAACTAGGCCCCCCAATGAACTTATCTAGATGTGTGGTGAGCACTTTGAACCCCCAAGTGCTTCACAGAAGTTTATAATGCCCGGGCGTGAAAATAAAAAAATCATATTTTTTCCACAAACATGATCTTTTAGTCCCCAATTTTTTTAATTTCCCAATGGTAACAGGAGAAATTGGACCCCAAAGGTTGTTGCCAATTTGTCATGAGTACGCTGATACCCCATATGTGGGAGAAAACTACTGTATGGGCACACGTCGGGGCTCGGAAGGGAAGTAGTGACGTTTTGGAAGGCAGACTTTGATTGAATGGTCTGAGGGTGTCATGCTGCCTTTGGAGAGCCGCTGATGCAGTGGAAACCCCCCACAAGTGACCCCATTTTGGAAACTAGACCACCAAAGGAACTTATCTAGATGTGTGGTGAGCACTTTGAACCCCCAAGTGCTTCACATAAGTTTATAACGCCCGGGCGTGAAAATAAAAAAATCATTTTTTCCCACAAAATGAAATTTTTGCCCCCAATTTTTTATTTTTCTAAGGGTATCAGGAGAAATTGGACCTCAAAAGTTGTTTTGCAATTTGTCCTGAGTAGGCTGATACCCCATATGTGGGGGTAAAACACTATTTGGGTACATGGCAGAGCTTGGAAGGGAAGGAGCACCATTTGACTTTTTCAACGCAGAATTGGCTGGAATTGAGATCAGATGCCATGTTGCGTTTGGAGAGCACCTGATGTGCCCAAACAGTGGAAACCCCCCAATTCTAACTCCAACCCTAACCCTAACACACCCCTAACCCTAATTTCAGCCCTAACCATAACCCTAGCCCTAACCCTAACCATAGCTCTAACCCTAGCCCTAACCCTAATGGGAAAATGGAAATAAATACATTTTTTAAATTTTATTATTTTTCCCTAACTAAGGCTGGTTTCACATTTGCGTTTTTTTGCGCTGGAAAAAAACGCATATGTGCGCATGCGTTTTTTCCCCTATATTTAACATGGGTGCGCATACCTGCGTGCTGGTAAGCGCACGTATGCGATTTTCATGCGCTGCGTTTTTTTGGGGTGTGCGTTTGTATTTTCCAGACGCAGCATGTTGCATTTTTTGGCCCTGCAAAAAAGCGCATGCGCACATATGCGCACGTTTTGCGCTAAAAATGGCCAATATAGCCTATGGATGCGCATACATGCGCACTGGCATGCTCATTTATGCGTTTTTTTGCACATGCGTTTTTTTTGTTAACCATGGAATTTAGGGGTTTGGGTTAGAGTTAGGGTTAGTTAAGGGGGTTTAGGGTTAGGGTTAGGGTCAGGGTCAGGGTTAGGGTTGGGGTTAGGGTCAGGGTTAGGGTTAAGTATGGTTTGGTTAAGGGTTAGGGTCAGGGTTAGGGTTAGGGTTAGGGTCAGGGTTAGGGTTAAGTATGGTTTGGTTAAGGGTTAGGGTCAGGGTTAGGGTTAAGTATGGTTTGGTTAAGGGTTAGGGTCAGGGTTAGGGTTAGGGTTAGGGTTAAGGTTAGTTAGGGTTTGGGTTAGGGTTAAGTATGGTTTGGTTAAGGGTTAGGGTCAGGGTTAGGGTTAGGGTTAGGGTCAGGGTTAGGGTTAGGGTTAGGGTTAGGGTCAGGGTTAGGGTTAGGGTTAAGGTTAGTTAGGGTTTGGGTTAGGGTTAAGTATGGTTTGGTTAAGGGTTAGGGTCAGGGTTAGGGTTAGGGTCAGGGTTAGGGTTAGGGTTAGGGTCAGGGTTAGGGTTAGGGTCAGGGTTAGGGTTAGGGTTAGGGTTAGTTAGGGTTTAGGGTTTGGGTTAGGGTTAAGTATGGTTTGGTTAAGGGTTAGGGTCAGGGTTAGGGTTAAGTATGGTTTGGTTAAGGGTTAGGGTCAGGGTAAGGGTTAGGGTTAGGGTCAGGGTTAGGGTTAGGGTTAGGGTTAGTTAGGGTTTAGGGTTTGGGTTAGGGTTAAGTATGGTTTGGTTAAGGGTTAGGGTCAGGGTTAGGGTTAAGTATGGTTTGGTTAAGGGTTAGGGTCAGGGTTAGGGTTAGGGTTAGGGTCAGGGTTAGGGTTAGGGTTAGGGTTAGTTAGGGTTTAGGGTTTGGGTTAGGGTTAAGTATGGTTTGGTTAAGGGTTAGGGTCAGGGTTAGGGTTAGGGTTAGGGTCAGGGTTAGGGTTAGGGTTAGGGTCAGGGTTAGGGTTAGTAAAGTCATGGTTTGGGTTAGTGTGAGGGGCCACCTAATGTTGGAAAAAAACGCAAACGCGGTAAAAACGCACTAAAAACGCATACAAACGCATAAAAACGCTGCATTTTTTTCATGCATGCTCATAAAAATGCTTGAAAAAAACGCAGCAGTTGTATGCTTTTGTATGCGTTTTTTCAATGCGTTTTTTTGCGGGAAAAACGCGCTGCAAAAAAAAGCAAGTGTGAAACTAGCCTTAGGGGGTGATAAAGGGGGGTTTGATTTTTTATTTATAGCGGGTTTTTATTTTTGGCAGGTGTCACACGCTAAAAGACGCTTTTTAGTGTAAAAATAGTTTTTGCATCACCACATTTTGAGGGCTATAATTTTTCCATATTTTGACCCACTGAGTCATTTGGGGTCTTATTTTTTGCGGGACGAGTTGACGTTTTTAATGGTCCCATTTTCGGGCACACGACATTTTTTGATCGCTTTTTATTCTGATCTTTGGGACGCAGAATGAACAAAAACCAGCATTTCATGAATTTCTTTTGGGGGATGCGTTTACACCATTCTGAGTGTGGTAAAATTGATAAAGCGGTTTTATTCTTTGGGTCAGTACGATTACAGCGATACCTCATTTATGTTGTTTTTTTATGTTTTGGCGCTTTTATGCAATGAAAACAATTTTATATAAAAAATAATTATTTTTGCAGTGCTTTATTCTGCCAGCTATAACTTTTTTATATTTTTGCTGATGATGTTGTATGGCAGCTCGTTTTTTGTAGGACAAGATGACATTTTCAGCGGTACCATGGTTATTTATATTCGTCTTTTTGATCGCGCGTTATTGCACTTTTTGTTCGGCAGTATGATAATAAAGCATTATTTTTTGCTTTTTTTATTTTTTAAGGGGTTCGCTAAGGGGGTTAAGTAAAGGGACAGTTTTATAGGGCGGGTCATTACAGACGTGGCGATACCAAATATGTGTACTTTTATTGTTTTTTTTTTATTTCCAAAAAATGTATTTATTAGGGAATATATATTTTTTTATTTATTTAGCGATTTTTTAAAAATTATTTTTACACTTTTCTTTTTACTTTATTACATTGTCCCAGGGGGGACATCACTGACATGTGACAGATCGCTGATCTGTCACATCACAGATCGCTGTGACAGATCAGCGATCTGTCACAGGCAGTGCAGAAGGCTTTCTCGTGCCTGTGCTTTGCAGGCATAAGGAAGATGGCTCTCTGCAGGCCCCCAAGGGTCCCCGCCACCATTTTGGATCCGGGGACCTGCAGGGAAGGAGGATCCCGGAGCAGCGCTTCACATCGCACTGTTCTGTGGGTCTCAGGGATGCACAGAGGGAGCCCCCTCCCTGCCAATGCTTCCCTAAACCCCTGGTACACTGCGATCGTGTTTGATCGCAGTGTGCCAGGGGTTAACATGTTGGGGGTGCCCCTGACACATAGTGCCGAGTGTCAGCTGTGATAATCAGCTGACACCAGGCCACGATCAGTGGCGCTCCCCACGTGGGCACCGCTGATTGCTATGACGTACTATCCCGTCCCTGGGAATTAAGTTCCAGGACACGTGGACGGGATAGTACGTCATATGGCAGAAAGGGGTTAAAAGTTGCCCAGCAATATCTCTTTTTACAACACCATTTTTGTTTTAGTGACCACATCACATTTGAAATCACTTTGAAGGGTCTATATGATAGAACATACCCAAAAGTGACACCATTCTAAAAACTGCACCCCTCAAGGTGCTCAATACCATATTCAAGAAGTTTATTAACCCTTCAGGTGCTTCACCGGAATTTTTGAAAAGTGTAACAGGAAACAATGGACCACAAAATTTATTGTTCAATTTCTCCTGAGTACGCTGATACCCCATATGAGGGAGAAAACTACTGTTTGGGTGCATGGCAGAGTTCAGAATGGAAGGAGCGCCATTTGACTTTTTGAATGCCAAATTTGCTGGAACTGGGGAACGCTATGTCGCATTTGAAGAGCCTCTGATGTGCCTAAACAGTGATAATCTCCCACCAGTGAAACCATTCTGGAAAATAGACCCCCTCAGGGAACTTATCTAGGTGTGTTTTAAGCACATTGAACCTTCAGGTGCTTCGTAAAAATTTATAACGTTGATCCATAAAAATAAAATGAAAAAATAATTTTCCCTATAAATATCTTTTTAGCACAAAATACTGCATTTTCATAAGGGTAACAGGAGAAATTGCACCATAACATTTGTTGTGCAATTTCTCCTGAGCACACAGATACCCCATAAGTGGGGGAATACTACTTTTGTGGCACAGTGCAAAGCTCAGAAGGGAAGAGGTGCCATATTGGAGTTCAGACTTTGCTGGTATGATTTGAGGGTGCCATGTCACATTGGCAGAGCCCCTGAGGTGCCAGACCAACAGAAATCCCCTATATGTGAACTTATTTTACAAACTACACTCCCCCATAAATTCATCTAGGGGTGCAGTGATCATATTGACACCACATTTTCCTCACAGAGTTTTATACCACTGAGCAGTGAAGAAGAATAAATTGCATTTTTACAACTAAAATGTTGTTTTATCCCCAATTGTTTAATTTTTCTAAGAACTAATAGTAAATATTTTTACAACAAACTGAGTGTGGCAAAATTGATAAAGAGATTGTTATCGGGAAAATTTTTTCAGGCACAGTGCCACGCTCAAAAGGCAAGGAGTGCCAGATTTTACTATTACGGTGTGCAGGTGCAATGGCCCACTGGGAGAGCCCATGAGGTGCCAAAACAGCAGAACCCCCCCATAAGTGACACCATTTTACAAACTACACCTCTATATGAATTCATCTACTGGTGCAGTGATCATATTGACACTATAGGTGTATCACAGAATTTTATTCCATTTGACAGTGAAGAAAAAATAACCACTTTTTTACCAAAAAAATTTGTGTTAGCCCCAAATTTTACATTTTTACACAAGAAGTGGGTAAAATGACATCAAAACGGGTCCCACAATTTCTACTGAACATAGAAATACTCCATATGTGACTGTACAGTACTACTTAGCCATTCGGAGAGATATGGGAGGAACGGAGCGCTATTTGCCTCCAGGAGCACAGATTTTCCTGGAACAGTTTTCAGACTCCTTATACAGAGCCCCAAATTGCTACAAGAGCAGGATACCACCTAGAGTCACCCTATTAGGGCAAATATACCCCTTGGGGAATTATCTACAGGTGTAGTGATGATTTTGACTCCATGGGTAATTTCCAGAAACAAGCAGCAATGAATGCAGTCAAAATTGCAAACTGCCACTGTAGTGACCAGTATGCTGTAGTAACAATTACGTTACAGTCACTAGTATGTTATGCCCAGCCCGAGATTCTGGAGGCTTGCACAAGTAAGTTAGGTGGGTTCTCATTGCTTTAAAAATGCCAAACGTGGATGCGTTATGTGGTTTAGGTACACTCTGGGGCTCAGAAGAGAGGGGGGCTTTTGGATTTGGGAACAGAGAATTTGCTGAATTTCTTTTGGCGGGTGATGAGCCATTACACTTTCCCAGAGCCTTTGTGCTACCACTGATGTAGAAGTCCCCTACATTTTCGTTAACAGAGGACAGTGTTGTGAGCTCATTTTCGGGTTTGCCTCTGGCTTCTGGTGAGGGTTATGGAGCTGGCTGTGCTGACAGAGGAGTAGTGAGTTCTCTATCTGGACTTCCTCTGTTGGTGAAGGGAGGTAATGAAGCTGATCTAAATGGCAGAGACCGGCCACCTGAGGAAGAGGACTGCGATTGGACATCAGGAGTTTCTGATTGGATTTAAGGCAGCCGACTCCCTAGTTTCTTGCTGGTGATTTTTCCTGACTGTGGCTTCTGGTTTCCAGTTTGGTTCCTGCCTTCCTAAAGCTAAGTTTTCTCTGCTATTGTTCATATGAGTTTTTGTCTGATTTACTTAGTTTTTGTGTTCTGCCAGCCCTGGCTGGGACTGGGCTGAATCCCCATTTTGTCTCTGATCAGTTGATCTCTTTTGCTCTGTCTTCAGAATATACCGGAGTGCTGATATAGTGTTTTGAAGTCTAGCGACTTCAGGGCCTTTTTCTAGCAGACGTGTTGGACATTATTTTTGGCAGGGTTTTTTGCGTGATTGCAGACAGCGGCTTTTCTTTCCTGTCCTTTCAAGTTAGTGAGGGCCCTATCGTTTGCTCAGCTTATCTTTCTAACTGTGTATGTGTTTTCATCTTGTTTCACTGACAATACATGTTGGGGGCTGTCTATTGCTTTGGGGTCTGCTCTGGGGCAGTTTAGATTTTCCCTTTCTTTCTTTAGGCTTATTTAGTTCTCCGGCCGTGACAAGGCGTCTAGGACCACCATAGGCACGCTCCACGGCTACTGCTAGTTGTTGTGGATAGGATCAGGGGTCTGCAATCCGCTAGTTACCAACCTCTCCGGTTTTCTGGGCTTAGCTTGCTTTTTGTTTTTTCCTCCTCGGTGACTCATTCATAACAGGACAGACCTGAGTGAGGGCTTGCTTTTTTGTGCATTGAGTTGAAGTTTTATTGGGAACATTTTACATAACATTTGAGATCACGTTTATCTGGCGCTCTACACTGACCACTTAGTTTGGGGTTTCCATATAAATCTCCGAGTAACGTGATTCAGATGCAACCCCTGAGGGAGCCATTCACTATAATGAGGCAGCAGAGTTACTCTGGACTCCATTTGGCCTCTGTTCAATGGTATTCTTCTTTCAGAAGTGCATAAAGCTGTGTCCAACAGCACTTTTATGCAATCTTAAACAGACGGACACCAGCGAATACACAGTGCCGCCATTTGCCTCATTATAGGAAATCTTCCTCCAGATGTTCCGTATGAATCATGCAGTTCTGAAACCGTGGTGTAAGAGCTCAACTCAGAGCGCAGGATAAATGTGTGCCAATCCTTACTGCGATCTTTGGGAGGCAGAATGAAAAAATCAAAAGCATGTGAAGAATTAGTTTTATTAGATTTTTTTATGCCATTCCTAGTGCGGTGTAAGTGATTTGGCGACTTTATTCTTCTGGTCAGTGCGATTACAGCAATACCAGATTTATATTGAGTTTTTCTGCTTGGTTGCAGTCACATACTAAAAGATGCTTTTAATTGCAAAAAAAAAGTTTTTGCATCACCAAAATTGACATTTTTATTGGCACTATTTTCAGGCACATGACATTTTTTGAACGCTTTATATTGTGATGTTTGTGAGGCTGAATGAACAAAAATCAGCAATTCATGAATTTTTTTGTGGGGGAGGTGTTTACACTGTTCTATGTGTGGTAAAATTGATAAGGTAGATTTATTTTTTCAGTCAGTACGATTACAGAGATACCTCATTTATAAATTTTTTATGTTTTGGCGCTTTTATACAATTAAAACTATTTTATAGAAAAAATAATTATTTTTGCATCGCTTTATTGTGAGAGCTATAACTTTTATATTTTTCCACTGATGGAGCTGTATTATGGCTTGATTTTTTTGAGGGACAAAATGATGTTTTCAGCGGTACCATGTTTATTTATTATTATTTTTTTATTATTTTTATTTATATATATAACGCCATTAATTCCATGGTGCTGTACATGAGAAGGGGGGTTACATACAAAGTTGTAGATATCGTTAACAGCAAACAAGTTTCCACAACAAATTTACAAAGACAAACTGGTACAGAGGGGAGAGGAACCTGTCCTTGCAGACTTACATTCTATGGGATAGCGGCGAAAAGACAGAAGGTCAGGGGTGCAGCAGCTCTGGTGGTGATGAGGAGGCATCTCAGGCGGTGGTGAGGCGGCAGAATGATTATTGCAGTCTGTAAGCTTTCCTGAAAAGATGGGTTTTCAGGTTCCGTTTGAATATACTCGAGTATAAGCCGACCCCAGTATAAGCCGACCCCCCTAATTTTGCCACAAAAAACTGGGAAAACTTATTGACTCGAGTATAGGCCTAGGGTGGAAAATGCAGCAGCTACTGGTAAATTTCAAAAATAAAAATAGATACCAATAAAAATAAAATAAATTGAGACATCAGTAGGATAAATGTTTTTGAGTAGCCATATTGAATCAGGAGCCCCATATAATGCTCCATACAGTTCACGATGGGCCCCATAAGATGCTCCATACAAAATACACCCCATATAATGCTGCAAAAGGTTAATAATGGTCCCATAAGATGCTCCCTAGAATAATATGCCCCATATGCTGCTCCATAAAGGTTATGGCCCCATAAAACGCTCCATAGATTATGCTACCATATGATGCTCCATAGATTATGCGCCTATATGCTGCCCTCATAAGATGATCCATAGATTATGCCCCCATATGCTGCTCCCATATGCTGCTCCATGGATTATGCCCCCATATGCTGCTCCATTTATTATACCCCCATAAGATGTTCCATACATTATACCCCCATATGCTGCTCCATAGATTATGCCCCCATATGCTGCTCCATATTTTATGCCCCCATATGCTGCTCCATATATTATGCCCCCATATGCAGCTTCCATATTCTGCTCCGTGGATTATGCCCCAATATGCTCCATAGATTATACCCCCTTATGCCCCCATATGCTGTTCCCGTATGCTGCTCCATGGATTGTGCCCTCATATGCTGCTCCATATATTTTGCCCCCATAAGATGCTGCATAGATTATGCCCCCATATGCTGCTCTATATATTATGCCCCCATATGCTGCCCCCATAAGATGCTCCATACATTATGCCCCCATATGCTACAGCTGCAAATAAAAATAAAAAAAATTACATACTCATCTCTCTGTCGCTGGGTGTCAGGTGCCGGTGTCGCTGCTGGCTCAGGACCCGGAACCTGAGACATTCACCTGTCCTGCGTCCATCGCTGCTGCTCACCGCTATCTGCCACATCATCTGTCAGTGACGTTCAGGCAGCAGAGGGCATGGCATGCACTAACCATGTCACCACGCCCTCTGCTGTCTGAATGTCACTGACAGAGGACACATCAGACAGCAGCAAGCAATGATGGAGCGGGGACAGGTGAATATGGCCTTTACTTAACCCATCCTGGCGTGGTCTCTGCAGTTCCATTCTCCCACTGTCTCCCTTTCTGCCTTCAGCGCTTATGTGGTACCGCTAATTAAACTCGTGAATATGCGCATATTCATGAGTTTAATGAGCAGTACCATGTGACCGCTGAAGGAAGGAAGGGAGACTGTGGGACTAGCAGGGGGGCTGCAGAGACCATGCCAGGAGGGGTAAGTATGCAAAACACAAGCCACGGATACACCATCACATGTTTCTCAACGCAAGCAATGACTAGCCAGGTCTTTCCCCGGGAAGGAACAACCACGGGAAGGGCAGTCTCCAATGAAGGAAACCACCTATGCCAAAACATGGTATCCATCCACAGACAGCTGTTTCAGGGTATTGCCCCTCATCAGTGTGGAGTAGGAAACTGGCCAGTAGGAGCAATGCCTAGTAGAAGACTGTGAAAAATGAGGATGAATGAACTCATGGAGATCAACATCCAACACTGCGGAGACACTATCAAATGTTTCTCAACGCAGTGACTCTAGAGTTCATTCATCCTCGTTTTTTCACAGTCTTCTACTAGGCATTGCTCCTACTGGCCAGTTTCCTACTCCACACTGATGAGGGGCAATACCCTGAAACAGCTGTCTGTGGATGGATACCATGTTTTGGCATAGGTGTTTTCCTTCATTGGAGACTGCCCTTCCCGTGGTTGTTCCTTCCCGGGGAAAGACCTGGCTAGTCATTGCTTGCATTGAGAAACATGTGATGTTGTCTCCGCGGCTTGTGTTTTGCATATTTTTACATATTTCCCATAAGGGATGGGGGCATTGCTCTAGAATCACTGCGTTGAGAAATATGTGATGGTGTCTCCGCAGTGTTGGATGTTGAGCTCCATGAGTTCATTCATCCTCATTTTTCACAGGAGGGGTAAGTATGACCTGACACCCCCGCTCCCCCTCCGACCCCCTGGTGTATATGACTCAAATATAAGCCAAGAGAGGGTCTGTCAGCCCAAAAAAATGGGCTGAAAATCTTGGCTTATACTCGAGTATATACAGTATATCCGTCTTTTTAATTGCATTTTATTCCACTTTTTGCTCAGCGGTATGATGACAAAGCATTGTTTTTTTGCCTTGCATTTTATTTATTTTTTAGGGTGTTCAGTTCACTAAAGTGGTTAACTAGTGGGAAAGTTTTACAGGTCGAGTCATTGCGGACACGGTAATACCAAATAGGTGTACTGTTATTGTTTTTTTGTTTATTGCTTTTTCTCATTCAAATGTTTAATTAGAGATACGTCTTTTGATTTTTTTTAATTATTTTTTAATATTTTTACAATTATTTAAAAAAAATGTTTTTACTTTTTTCTAACCTTTTTATTTTGTCCCAATATGGGACAATATTTTTTGCATACTGTTCGCTTCTACAGCATGGAGATTAAGCAGCATCCTCATGCTGCAGAAACTATCAGCTCTGCACAGTCAAACTTGCTGATTATGCACTGGGCATGATCAGCAAGTTTGCTAGGTCTGGTGACCCGGATCTCGTCATGATGACATCAGGTCTCCATGACAATGATCAGGACCCCACTTCACAAAGCAGGGTCTCTGATCCAAAGGCAGAGGAGCCATCAGCCCTTTAATGGCTTCCAGAATGTGTTCCGTGTTTGATCACAGCATTTCAGGGTTAGAGTATCGATCCTGGCACTTATTGCCGGGTGTCAGGTGTCAGAATCAGCTGACACCTGGTGGCATTCGCCCGCATACCTCCCGTATGTGTGGACAATCGCTCAGACGTTATATTCTGTCCCTGGTCAAACAGGCCCAGGGCACAGGGACAGAATATTATGTTCAATGCTTTCTTCTCTGAACAATTAAGTCTAATTCAGACAAACTCCCTGAATAGTATATTCGCTGGATAATATACTAGCAGAATATCTTCACATTGATCACCCTATAATAACCATTTATCATTCCTTGCCAAAGGTCCATAAAAATGTGTTTCCACCTCCATTGAGACCTATAGTAGCAGTGCTAGGGTCACTAGGTGAATAACCAAGGGGCATGGGTGGATCATTATGTACAACCCTTGGTCCAGAATACCCCTAGCTATATCAAAGATACCAATTTTGTCTCCTCAGTATTTGATAAATTCTTCTGGTTTGATAATTACAAATGGTTAACATGAGATGAGGTGACCCTATAATGATCCATTCCACACCATGTAACCCTATCATGCTTATCACATCATCTACATCAGTTCAGTCCCTATGGTCGAGAAATTAAAGAATTCATTATACTAAGCTGTGGAATTTCTCCTTAAACATAATTACTTTTGCATTGACAAAAGATTTTTTTCTACAGAGGAAAGGAATGAGTATGTGTTAGGCATTGGGTTCCGGTTGCTGCACAACAGGAATCCCATTCCTCTCCAGCCGAACAGGAGGCTGCTTAGCAGACTTGTCGATCCATTCGCTCTGCTCAGGCCAGCTCTGTAGGTTTAGTTGCTGCTGCCAACTCTGGATCAGCAATAGCAATGCAGGCTGGTCAGCAGCGAGCTACTCCAGGGACTAAGTCCTCCTTTCGGTCAACTGAGCATGCTCGTGGGACGATTTCTCATTGGAGATCGAAGGACACATGCTCAGGTCCTTCTCCAGCTCGGATTGGACCATCAGAAAGGTCAGAAAGGTCCCAGAAGGACGCGGCTATAAAAGGTTCGCATGGCCTCTCTGCCATGCGCTAGTATAGACTGCAATATCAGACTATAAGGAGTGAGTGTCGTATGCATGCATGTATGAATGTCTCTGGTGAATGACTCATTAAGAAACCCCTACCCTTGGTATGCATGTGTTGTGCAGCCTAGCCTGTTAAGTGCCCAGGCTTAGGTGTAGGTAGGACAGAGTCTGAGGCAGGCATCAGTGTCCACCTGTGTCTCGGCACGCCACGGTGCACGTGATCGACACTCCATAGTCAGTGTCTATAGTGGCATCTGCCATCTGCAGGTGTGACACCACGCGCTCAGGAGGTCTAGAAGGACTCTGACCCCGTGTCCTTGGGGCAGAGTTCTGTGACCACATTCTGAGCGCCCCCTTGCCGAGCTCTGCGAGTGCTAACAGACTCCGACATTTAAGTTTCGCGGTACTGCGGCTGTGACGTAACAGAGACCGCTCCTGTTCACACCGGGTGATGTTAACCTGAATATGACCTTTGCATACCGCTATATACATCCGCCATTACTAAACAGCAGTTTACCACCTCTGCACGGAGGACCCCGGGCTGCGAACGCACCTACTATCATTATATTATTTGTTGCGTTCCGCCAGCCCGTAACAGTATGGGAGCAAAATTCTCCTATTTTTGGCTAACTTGGTCATGTCACGATAGGAAGAAATTTATATCCACAATGGCAAGAATAATTTTAAAGACAAAATAATATGGTACAGCCACTCTTTTGATGATGTTACCTTAGTATGGTTGGGTAAGAAATGAAAGCTCTAGAATTTGTCCAGTACATAAATAATAACTATTTTAATTTGCTGCTCACTCATTTTTTTCAAGATACCTTAAAAAAATGTTTTTGGGATTTACAATTATGGGCTGACATTAACAAACATAAAGTTAACATAACACCTTATAGAAAGTCGTCTGCAAGTAATTCTACCCTGATGGCACAATCCTGTTACCCTGCCAACACTATTAAAAATATACCATTCGGGGAGCTTGTCTGTATTAGGCTAGTTTCACACTAGCGTTTAAACGATGCGCGCACGGCGCCGCTAAGCCACGCCCCCTGCCGGCTCCCTGCCCGCCCCTTCCTGTTATCGCCTCCTCCGAGCGCAGAGGGCTGCATGCGTTATGCGCACCCTATCTTTAGCATAGGGTGCGCAGGCCGTGCGCAACTATGAATATAGCGTGCGCTGCGCATTTTTGAATGTGCGCCGTGCGCGCCAAAATGCAACATGCTGCGTTCGGCGCGCACGGCGCACCTCCAAAAATGCGCAGCGCACGCTATATTCATAGTTGAGCACGGCCTGCGCACCCTATGCTAAAGATAGGGTGCGCATAACGCATGCAGCCCTCTGCGCTCGGAGGAGGCGATAACAAGAAGGGGCGGGCAGGGAGCCGGCAGGGGGCGTGGTTTAGCGGCGCCGTGCGCGCGTCGTTTAAATGCTAGTGTGAAACTAGCCTAAGACGTAATTGTTCAGAGGAGAAAACATTTTATTATTAATCTGCTCAAAATTGTAATAGACTTTACCACAGAGTATACCCTATTTGATCTTTAGATAGAGCACACCATACAGTATCCAGATTGGACCGTAACAATCTACTATATGGTAAAAAAGATTCTAGTAAAAATTCTAATACCCCCTTTACCTTTGCAATGGAATATACAGTTGTGCTCAAAAGTTTACATACCCTAGCAGAATTTTTATTTCTTGGCCTTTTATCAGAGACTATGAATGACAACACCAAAACTTTTTCTCCATTCATGATTTGAGGTTGGGTGAAGCCATTTATTGTCAACTACTGTGTTATCACTTTTTAAATCATAATGTCAACCCCAAGCATCCAAATGGTCCTGTTCAAAAGTTTACATACCCTGGTGGTTTTGACCTGATAACATGTACAGAAGTTGACACACATGGGTTTGAAAGGTTACAAAAGGTAACATTCTCACCTGTAACAAATGCCAGGAAAAGTTTTTAGGATGCAAAGAAAAACTCACAAATAACATCAGCTAAAATACTGGACTCTCTGAAAACAACCGGTGTAGCTGTTTCAAGATGCACAATAAGGAGGTACTTGAAGAAAAATTGGTTGCATGGTCGAGTCTCCAGAAGAAAGCCAAATGACCCTGATCAAAAGTTCACATACTATCTATTGCTCCCTCTAACATCAATGACAGCTTGAAGTCTTTTGTGGTAGTTGTGGATGAGGTTCTTTATTTTCTCAGATGGTAAAGCTGCCCACTCTTCTTGGCAAAAAATTCCAGTTCCTGTAAATTCCTGGGCTGTCTAGCAAGAACTGCACGCTTGAGATCTCCCCAGAGTGGTTCAATGATATTGAGCTCAGGAGACCTTCACTTTGTTCTGCTGTAGCCAATGACAGGTCGACTTGGCCTTGTATTTTAGATCGTTGTTATGTTGGAATGTCCAAGTACGTCACATGCGCAGCTTTCAGGCTGATGATTGCAAATTTATCTCCAGTATTTTCTGATAATGCGCTGCATTCATCTTTCCTTCAACTCTGACCAAGTTTCCTGTGCCTTTGTAGCGCACACATTCCCAAATCACCAGTGATCCACCTCTGTGCTTTACAGTAGGAATGATGTTCCTTTCATCATAGACCTTGCTGTCCTCTCTACAAATGTAATGTTTATGATTGTAGCCAAAAAGTTCAATTTTGGTCTCATCACTCCAAATTACCTTGTTCCAGAGATTTTGAAGCTTGTCTCTGTGCTGTTTTGTGTATTGTAGGTGAGATAATTTGTGGCATTTGTGCAGTAATGGCTTTTTTCTGGTGGCTCAACCATGCAGACCATTTTTCTTCAAGTGCCTCCTTATTGTGCATCTTGAAACAGCTACACTGCTAGTTTTCAGAGAGTCCAGTATTTCAGCTGATGTTATTTGTGGGTTTTCTTTGCATTCCGAACTATTTTCCTGGCATTTGTCACAGGTAACAGGTGAGGATTAGTGATGGGCGAGCATTAAATTGCTTGGGTGCTCGTTGCTCGGGTCGAGCAAATTGGAATGCTTGGGTGCTCGACCCGAGCAACGAGCCCAATATAAGTCTATGGAAAACTCAAGCATTTTTTCAGAGGCCTGCAGAGGGACTAGAGATTGTGTAATTCGATGGGATCAGTGCTCAAATGACATGGGAACAGCATGAGGAAACATTTCTGACTCCCAGGTCACTGCTGTGAACAACGTTGTCAGAGTCTTACGCCACTTTTACAGACCCACAATAAAACATGCAAAAGCAAAACCAAAATG
Organism: Dendrobates tinctorius; assembly: GCF_039654945.1. NCBI lineage: Eukaryota > Metazoa > Chordata > Amphibia > Anura > Dendrobatidae > Dendrobates > Dendrobates tinctorius. The sequence continues at coordinate 4,091,496 of NW_027361858.1, read as the reverse complement.
GATTTTCCTGGGAAATATGTTGAGGAAGATTTTTTCCAGGGTAATGGCTTGTATATAAGGCAACATAAATAGCAAAAAACAAAAATGCCCCTCCACATCTTGGGCTATGTTCACATGTAGCGTTTTTGATGTTCCTTTTTTGTTCTTTAGCATTGCTTTCAAACAAGACAAATGCATTCACTGGGAAATGCAATTTTAACATTTTACAACCTTATCTGGCAATGTAGTGTGTGACACATCATCAGACACATCCTGTTTCATTTATGAAGGAGGGACTCTGAAAGTCACAAAGCCTATTTTTATAGGGCCATCAGGTGGCCTTTAGTATTCTTAAAGGGCCAGCAGTTGGCCCTCACTATTCTTAGAGAGTCATCAGCCGGCTATGCTTTGTTGTTCCCATTATTAAACAGTGGGTCTCCTATACTGTTATTGTGTATACAGTGAGTGGCAGGGCTGCCCAAAATTTGGATGCACCCTAATACTCCTTTGATGTGCTTCTCAGTTATAATTCCACCAGCGGCAGTAAAAACTCGCTCTGACAAAACGCTAGTGGCAGGGCATGCCAGGACCTACAAGGCGTAGAGAAACAGTTCATGCTACGTGTCCATCTTGGATATGAATATTTATAAGGCTTAGAGGAATCATGGAGGACATTGGTATGGTAAGCAAGGTACTCCCTCAGCATCTTCCCAAACTTTGCACTCCTTGTGAGAGTACCCCGCACCTCAGGGCCTGTGCGATTGGAAGGTCTGAGAAAACTCTCCCAGAACTTTTGACAGTGTTCCCATGCCTCTTCTTGATTGGAGTTGTGTCTCTCTCGCATGTACTCCTTGGTTGTCCAATGAACTGTTTCTTCTGCCGCCAGTGTTTTCAGATGGAAATTTTTGTAATAATTCCGCAAAAAGGGCCTTCTGCTACTGCCCCATATTGGTAGACCTGTCTGCCTCAGGAATAAGAGATAGAAAGTTCTCCTTGTAGCGTGGGTCTAGAAGTGTCACCAACCTGTAATGACTGTCACCCAAAATTATGAGAACGTGAGGGTCACGGGAAAGGCAGCGTAACATAACCTCAGCCATGCATGCCAGACTGCTAACAGTCAAGATTTCCGTGTCCTCACCAAGAGGATGACTGAACATGCTCTCCTCCTCATCCTCATCCTCCTCCTCCTCCCTGTCCTCAAGCCATCCATGCTAAACAGACGGTATGACAGTTGTGCAGATAGTACTGGCTATAGAGCATGAAACTATCTCCTGTACTTCCTCCTCCTCCTCTTCCTTATTGTCACCCAATCCATGTTGGGATGAGATGAGGCTGGGCTGTGTGTAATTACTCTGCATGGTTCCTTGCTCCATATCATCGTGCTCCGCCTGCAATGCATCTGCAATGCATCCTCTTTGTGAGCAGAGAGCATTTCAAAACACAGAAGCGGGATGGTGATGCTAATTGAGGTGTTATTGCCTCTCACCATCTTGGTGGAGTCTTCAAAGTTTTGGTAGATGGTACATATGTCTGACATCTATGTCCACTCCTGAGGCCTTATGTGTGGAGTCTGAACAGAATACTAATGACTTTGTTGATGCTGATAATCAACAACTGCCCTCTTCTGCTCACAAATCGTTTCCAACATCTGCAGTGCAGAGTTCCAACACATGGGGAGATCATACACCAGTTGGTGAGCCGGAAGCTGCAAATGCTGCTGAAGGACGACAATGGTGGCGAAAACTGTAGCTGACTTTCTAAAGTGGGAACACATGTGGCACACTTTGACAAGCAGATCCGTCAGCTCCAGGTAGGTTTTGAGAAACCACTGAAGCATGAGGATGAGCACATGGGCCAGGCATGGTACGTGTGTGAGCTCGGCTCACCTCAGAGCTGCCACCAGGTTCTGACCATTGTCACACATGACCATAACTGGCTGTAGGTTCAATGGTGTCAGCCACACATCTGCCTGCTCTTTCAGAGCTGTCCACAACTCTTCAGCATTGTGCGGTTTGTCACCTAAGCATATTAGATTCAGCACAGCCTGATGCCGCTTGGCTGAGGAAGTGCTGACGTGCTTCCAGATTGTGACTGATGTGGTCATTTTGGAGATGGAGGCTGATGAGGAGGATGAGGTCCAGGAGCTTTAGACTGTGAGGGCAACCCTGATTGAAATAGGGCCCGCAATGCTTGGTGTTGGGAGGACGTGTTCCATCCCAAGGTCAGACTGGGTCCCTGCTTCCACTATGTTAACCCAGTGTGCCGTCAGCGAGATGTACCATTCCTACCCACAAGCACTTATGCACTTATCCACGTGTCCATAATTAGGTGGACTTTCCCAGTAACTGCATTGTTGAGGGCATGACTAATGTTGTGGGACATGTGCTTGTGTAATGCGGGGTCGGCAAACCGAGAAAAATAATGGTGCCTGGAGACCGCGTAACAAGGGATGGCTGCCACCATCAGGTTGCAGAAAGCTCCCGTTTTCACGAGCCTAAAAGGCAATATTTCGAGCACAAGCAGTTGCAAATGTGGTAATTTAGTAGTGTGACCTGTGGTGTGTTGGCTGCGTATTTGTGCTTGCATTCCAAGCACTGGCGTATGTACAACTGAACGCTGTGCTGGGACAAGAACATGGATGTGCTTGCTGATGGTGCTAGTTGAGTGTGTGCAACAACAGGTGCAGGGCAGGAAGCATCTTCATATGCAACATGGACAGGCGATTTGCTTGCATGCATGACAGTGGAAGAAGCAGTGGTGTCACCCGCAGACATTGTTCCTGGACCCTGGGGTTCAACCCACAAAGTTGGGTGCTTTGCTGCCGTGTGTCTGATCATGCTGGTGGTGGTCAGGCTGGTAGTTTTGCTACCCCTGCTGATGCTGGCCTGGTAGGTGGTGCAAATGGCCTTTTTAGGGTTATCGCCATAGTCTTTAAAAAACCACCAGACTTGGGAATACCTAACAGCTGGACTGGCAACTTCCGCCGTGTTGGTGTTACACGGAACGGTTGCCCGCCTTCTGTTTGCGGCCACCACACTGCTTCTCCCTGCCTGTTTGGGTGCTACACCTCCCTCCCCCAGTGTGCTGCTGTCCTCGCTCTGCGTGTCCTCCTGCCAGCTTGGGTCAGTTACTATATCATCCTCCACATCCACCACCTTGTCTTCCAGTTCCGTACTCTGGTCCTCCTCCTGACTTTCTTGCAATTGTATCTCATCATCATCCACCTCTTGTGGCACTTTTCCACCTTCCTGTCACCGTGGCTGCTCAAATATTTGGGCATCACTACATGCAATCTCCTCTTGCCCTGCTTCAAGTGGACCTGGTGAGAGGCAGGAATCTATAAATGGAAAAGTGAATAGCTCTTAGGAGTGTTCAAGTGTGAGATCAGTTGTCTCCGGGTACTCAACATGGTGGGAGGAAGGAGGATCAGGGTGAGGAATATGTGGTCCAGACTCACGGTTACTGAGACTTGTCCGTTTGGAAGACAGGGTGGAGGTGGTGGTGGCAAAGTGACTGGAATCATTATCCGCTATCCAACCAACAACCTTTTGACTTGGCTCTGGGTTCAATAGTGGTGTGCTGCGGTCCCCGAGTAATTGGGATGGGAAGGTCGGGCAAGAAGATCTGGGTGTTTGTTTTGGCACAATTTCAGCTTGCCCATGGCCTTAGCCTCAGCACGCAGCATCAACATCACCATGACGTCCAGTTCCCCGTCCTTTGCCACGCGCCTTGCCAATTTTAAATGGAGTACAATATTTTCCACGTTCACTACAAATGGATGATTTTGGAGTGAGCTTATATGTGAACCGTGTGATAGAAAACCACGGTTTTGTATAGCTAGCCTGTAGGTAACAATTATTAACAGCAAACTGGTGTCAATAACTTTGCTAACACACTGCAACAAAATTTAAATGGCAGAATTTTGAGTGCACTTATATGTGATCCATGTGGCGGACAAACCACAGTTTTAAATAGATGGATTTTAAGAGCTGTAATATGGAAAGGACTGAATTCTGCAGTGCCAACAAGCAAATGGAGCAGAAAAGCTGTGTTCTCTGGGTTGCTTTTTAAGCAAATAATCAGGATTAAGATCCCAAAAATTATTTCTGGCCCCTGATACCAGGGGCTATGTCTATAAATATTTGTAAAAGCAGCATCCTCAGACAGAACTGGAATGGACCCTCTTGCTTTATGCACTGCCATCTGCCACATACACTGCCTCCCTGCCTAGCACTGATATCTATGCAGCTGGATTAGTTCTCAGAAGGACTGTTACTTGAGATGGATATGTGTATAATATATTGTGGTATACCTACACTAAGAAACAAGCAAATCTCTCCCTAGCTCAGCATTACCTCTCCCTACACGACCTGATTCTGGAGTAGACAGGGACGAGCATGGCAGTGCTAGGTCTGAAATAGACCTGATGACACTGTGCGGCCAGCAAATCAATGCAATTACACAACCAACATGTCAGCGGCATTACAGTGTGTGTCAGACAATCCCTGCATGTACATTGGCTCTCTAAAGAGTGCCAAACATGCAGGGAGGGGACCCAAACTCCCGCTGAGCAACCTCGAAAATACTCATTGAGCTCAGAGCATCTCGAGCAGTGAGATGCTTGGGAAAATACTGAGTAGTGGCGAGCATGCTCTCTCATCACTAAATTTAATCTCTTCATAATCTTCAGCTCTTAAAAGAGCTTTTTGGAATGAATAAACCCTCAGTATAAACTCCTATCAGTACTTTCACTGTCCCTACGCTGTTTCCAGCTGCATGTGCGCAAGATGGTGCCAGCAGCCTTTAAATATTCCCTAGGACGCTGGAAGGCCAGCCAATCCCAGTAATGGCACACCAAAAATGGCGCCGGCATTACTGTGAATGGCAAGCCAGTCCATCATGTTCATTGGCTGCAAATAAAGCACCAAACATGCTTAGCGAGTCACTTGAATATACCAAGGTGAATACCTAATTACTCAGTGGAGAAGCGAATAGCCTGAATACCTTACTATTCATGCGAACAAATAGTGCTGAACGTGGTTTGCTCATCACTACCTGATAATTCTTCAGGCAGCTTCTGCTTGGAAGCCGTCACAGAAGATAACAGAAAACATGTCAAAAAAGTTGCTTCAGAAAAAAAGGGATTCTCCTCAAACCTCTCCTACTTGAAAAATTTGATGTTCTGTGTAAATTCCTGAAGATTGGGCAACTTACCATCTAGGAACATTAACTGACAAATTACCATGTAATGATGGGACCATGGTCAAAGAATTTTGATTTCAGAAATATCATACTCTGAAAAACTTTCTTAATTACTGTGGATTGAAGCAATCCAATTTTTTTGCATGATTCTTAATATGAAATGTATAATTCCTATGTAGTACAAATGTCAGTATGCCATAGCATGGGGAGGAGTGGGAGGATTAAAGCGTGAAACTGTCACTTCCAAAGCTGAAATTAAACCATTTATAGAATAATATATGGGACTTTACCTCTATATAAATCAAACTTGTGGTGCTTGTTGTACTTATTTTGTTCAATATAAAAACAGTTTTATTATATACTAGCTGAAGAGCCCGGCGCTGCTCGGGCATAGTAACTAACTTTGGTTAGTTATAACAAATTATATCTGTATATATAAAGCTGAGTGTAGAGCCCCGCCCACTCCGCATAGCCACATTCACTATAATATCCCACATCATCCCGTCAGTTAGAGCTACCGGACTACTACCCCTAATATCCCACATCATCCCATCAGCCTGGGGTCAGAACCAGAGCGCTGAGTAGAACGGTCCTAACTTCCATACAGGGGATTCCTTTAAGAGAGGCCTGGTGTCATAAACAGAGCGCTGAGTGGATTTGCCCTGACTTCCATACCAATGATCCCTTTAATAGAAGCCTGGGGTGAGAATCAGAGTGCTGAGGAATTTACCCTAACTTCCATACCGGAGATCCCTTTAAGAGAGGCCTGAGGTCAGTACCAAAGCGCAGAGAGGATTTGCCCTCACTTCCATACCAATGATCCCTTTAAGAGGGGCCTTGGGTTAGAACCAGAGCACTGAGTGGATTTGCCCTGACTTGCATACCAATGATCCCTTTTATAGAACCCTCGGGTCAGAATCAGAGCGCTGAGAGATTTGCCCTAACTTCCATGCAGGAGATCCCTTTAAGAGAGCCTGGGGTCAGTACCAAAGCACAGAGTGGATTTGCCCTAACTTCCATACCAATGATCCCTTTAAGAGACCCTGGGGTCAGAACCATAGAGCTGAGTGGAACGGTCCTAACTTCCATACCGGGGATTCCTTTAAGAGAGGCCTGGGGTCAAAACCAAAGTGCTGGATGGATTTGTTCTGACTTCCATATCAATGATCCCTTTAAGAGGGAAGATGTGGCTGTGATGTCACGGGAGACTGGATACTCCGCCTCCAGCAGGACGAATTTCTATGACACCCATGACCCTGGATACACCACCTCCAGCAGGGCGAATTTAAACAATGAAACATGCAGCCGGATACACCGCCTCCAGCAGACGAATTTCAATAGTTAGGCTGGTTTCACATTTGCGTTTTTTTGCGCTGGAAAAAAACGCATACGTGCGCATGCGTTTTTTCCCCTATATTTAACATGGGTGTGCATACCTGCGCGCTGGTAAGCGCATGTATGCGATTTTCATGCGCTGCGTTTTTTTGGGGTGTGCGTTGGTATTTTCCAGACGCAGCATGTTGCATTTTTTGGCCCTTGAAAAAATCGCATGCGCACGTATGCGCACGTTTTGCGCTAAAAATGGCCATTATAGCCTATGGATGCGCATACGTGCGCACTGGCATGCGCAGGTATGCGTTTTTTTAGCGCTGCGTTTTTTTGGTGGTGTCCACTTGTTGTCCTAGTTATAATCTTCTAAAGTCAAAAAAAAAAAGTCTACATAAAGGAGGTGCCTGCCAAAACTCTGCCACTACTACACTGACAGATTGAAGAGCAGACAGTCAACCAAGAACCCATTATATCAGCGAAGAATGTGAGTATATTACATTATATGCCTGTCCTTTTAAATTATGTATGTACTAATGATTTTTATTATTTTTACATGCAGTATGTCTTCAGAATCAGAGTATTCCCCATCGCGGCAGGAATTGGCGCAAGCAGACCGTGAGGTGATTATTTTCGTGCATCTGGTAAGTATATCTGCTGCTTCTCCAAATCTCTTACGTTTTTTTCAACTTTTTTAAGACATCGTCATCATCATCTTCTGCGGACGGGACTAGTGAGGGCGAAGAGCAGGAGCAGCGAAGCCAAGTCCCGGTGGTGATACGGAATGTAAGTATCAAATGATTTGTAATGTTCTTTATTTTTTATCTTCTATTTTTACTCTTTTTTATGTTTCTTTTTTTGTAACTTTTTATTCAATTTAAATTTGATTATTCTAATGAATGTGTTTTGTCTAGGTTCCACAACGGGATGAAGACGTCTACCTGGATAATGAGCAGCTCATCAGCCTGGTCCAGGAGCGTTCGCCGTTGTGGGACAGCCGTGACCGGCTGCACAAGGACATTGTGGTGACCCGGCGGCTATGGAATGAGGTGGCCGCAGCGTTGATGGATGGCTGGGACAGCGCCACAGCATCCTCCAAAAAGGCGTTTAGTGAGTATTTCCCTGCTCTGTATTGTGCCTCAGTGACTGTTGTCCTTGACGGCACTGTTGGGTTTCGTGCTAGGCGTATTCTAGCAGGAAACCCAACAGTGTCATCGGGGTCTACAGTGACTGCTTTGAGTATTGTATTGCTACATTGTGCCGCAGTGACTGTTGTCCTTGACGGCACTGTTGGGTTTCGTGCTAGGCGTATTCTAGCAGGAAACCCAACAGTGTCATCGGGGTCTACAGTGACTGCTTTGAGTATTGTATTGCTACATTGTGCCGCAGTGACTGTTGTCCTTGACGGCACTGTTGGGTTTCGTGCTAGGCGTATTCTAGCAGGAAACCCAACAGTGTCATCGGGGTCTACAGTGACTGCTTTGAGTATTGTATTGCTACATTGTGCCGCAGTGACTGTTGTCCTTGACGGCACTGTTGGGTTTCGTGCTAGGCGTATTCTAGCAGGAAACCCAACAGTGTCATCGGGGTCTACAGTGACTGCTTTGAGTATTGTATTGCTACATTGTGCCGCAGTGACTGTTGTCCTTGACGGCACTGTTGGGTTTCGTGCTAGGCGTATTCTAGCAGGAAACCCAACAGTGTCATCGGGGTCTACAGTGACTGCTTTGAGTATTGTATTGCTACATTGTGCCGCAGTGACTGTTGTCCTTGATGGCACTGTTTTTTTTTTATCAACAGTGGACAAAGTCCGAACACGTTGGCGTTCGATCAAGGACCGCTTCAACAGTGATGTTCGTGCTGAGGGCCAGGTTCGCAGTGGATCTGCGTCAAGGACCAGAACTAGATACCGTCACTATAACGCGTTGCAGTTCCTAAGACCGGTCCTTGCCACGAGATCGTAAGTATTATAAATTTTGGGTTTTTATTTTTATTAATCTGTGTTTTTCTAATCCACAGCTGATGCTTCTTGTAAAGGCATGGTAGTAATGATTTTCCTTTCTTCAACAGCACCTGGAGCAGCACCCTGCAACCTGGCCCTGGAGCGGTCCTTCCTCGGACGTCCTCTGACCCGTCCCAGCCATCCGACAGCCAGGAAGCACCTTGCAGGTCAACCACACACACAGCTGGTGACCAGGAAGCTGGGCCATCAGGTGTTCCCCTGTCCCAGGTCTCTGCCACTGGTTATGCGTGCACTACCCGCCAGTGGCAGAGGGCCTTGGACAGGAATGTCTTGCCCGAGTTTATGCATTTGAGCGAGACATTTAATTCCAGCCTCAAGTCACTGTCCGACAGAGTTGAAAGCGGTTTTGCACTCATGGAACGTGGTTTTAACCACTTTGAACACCGCTTCAATTCTGTAGAACAGCGCCTTGACCGTCTGGAGGCCGACCTCAACAGACCAGCACACCATTTTTTTAGTAAGATTGAAAAGGGCATGGCGGAACACCTTAGTCCTGATCAACAGCTGAATGTGCTGCAGGCCTGCAACAATGCTTTCTTGCAGGCTATGCAGCATAATCGGTACGGTCAGCAGTCAGTGGTGTCCTTTCCACCTGTGCCACCATTGACTCGCTTCACCTCACTACCGACTTGTGCTGCATACCACTGCACGGACACCTCTATTCAAAGCCAGGACACCCACCGTTACACCACCACAAGTCTGAGTGCAGCTGGTCACTTCACCGACACCACCATGGCAAGCGCTGCTCCTGTCTGGAGCACCACCGCCACTCCCATGCATGCGTGGAGCTCAGCCACCACTAGGCAAACATGGAACAGCCCTGCCGCTACAACAACGTGTAGTAGCCCTGCCACCACCACTCTGCAAACCTGGACCATCACTGCCGCCACCAGTCCTCCTGCAAGGACGAGCACTGACAACGAAGAGCAGCAGCAGCAGCCACCTCAGCAGCAGCTCCAGCCACCTCATCAGCAGCCACCTCAGCAGCAGCAGCAGCCACCTCAGCAGCAGCAGCCACCTCAGCAGCAGCTGCAACCACCTCAGCAGCAGCAACCACCTCAGCAGCAGCAGCCACCTCAGCAGCAGCCGCCACCTCAGCAGCAGCCGCCACCTCAGCAGCAGCAGCCGCCACCTCAGCAGCAGCAGCAGCCACACCTGCAGACGGGGGACCTACACTCAATATTTGCCCCTAGTTCAAGGCGAAATCCATCAAGGCGGGCATTGGGCCAAAGTCGGTCCAGGCACACAAGCCTACGGCGACATGCCATTACAACTAATGTACCTGAACAGATTTCCTCTCCTCCAAGTGTTCCTAGTTTGATTCCCTTAACTGGACTACCTTCCCCCACAAGTTTTGTTGCCCCTTCCCCTCAAACACCGTCTTCAACAGCAAGTGTTGCATATTCCCTGCACACCCCCAAATTGAAACCATCTGCCCCCAAACGCCGGAAAAAATAATTTTTTGGTTTATTTTTGTGATAAAAAATAAATTTACATTTGTGGTTCACCATTACTAAGTTTCATTAATGTTGTTTGCGCCGCTCACACACACTGATGGGTAAATACATGTTAAAAACCAACCCAAGGCCTAGTATAGTCATATGTGAAATAACACGGACTAGTATAGTCATACCAAGGCCTAGTGTAATAACTCGAGTTTTACCAACTTGGATCTGGTTTCATGAAAAACAAACTGTTGAAACTTGTCTTAAAAATAAGTTTCTTTCTAGTTTCACCAGTTTGTTTTTTGTGAAACAAGATGCTAGTTGTTAAAAATCGAGTTATTACAGTAGGCCTTGGTATGACTATACTAGGCCGTGGTATTTCACATATGACTATACTAGTAGGCCCAAGGCCTACTATACTCATATTTGAAATACCACGGCCTAGTATACTCATTCCAAGGCCTAGTGTAATAACTCTAGTTTTACCAACTAGAATCTGGTTTCATGAAAAACAAACTGTTGAAACTTGTCTTAAAAATAAGTTTCTTTCTAGTTTCACTAGTTTGTTTTTTGTGAAACAAGATGCTAGTTGTTAAAAATCGAGTTATTACAGTAGGCCTTGGTATGACTATACTAGGCCGTGGTATTTCACATATGACTATACTAGTAGGCCCAAGGCCTACTATACTCATATTTGAAATACCACGGCCTAGTATAGTCATTCCAAGGCCTAGTGTAATAACTCTAGTTTTACCAACTAGAATCTGGTTTCATGAAAAACAAACTGTTGAAACTTGTCTTAAAAATAAGTTTCTTTCTAGTTTCACCAGTTTGTTTTTTGTGAAACAAGATGCTAGTTGTTAAAAATCGAGTTATTACAGTAGTCCTTGGTATGACTATACTAGGCCGTGGTATTTCACATATGACTATACTAGTAGGCCCAAGGCCTACTATACTCATATTTGAAATACCACGGCCTAGTATAGTCATTCCAAGGCCTAGTGTAATAACTTGTAAGTTGGAATGGAGCAGATTACATTCATCCACTCAATACTGACTTGTATTCCCCATGGACTTTCATTGGGGTTGGGTTTTGAGGGTTGTGTTTTGAGAAAATCACATACTTTGTTTTCAACTAGTTGCACAATTTTCTCTTGAAAAAAAATGGTTTCCTGATTCATGGCCTGCAGCTTTGCTCGTTCCAATATATTTCACGCAGACTAGCAATGCTGCATTTTAACTCATATGTGTATTTACCTGCCCAGGTGTGTGAACATCAAAAAATTCAGTTATACATGGGAAGTTTTTTAATAAATTGGAGTTTCAAAAATATAGTGCACTCAGTAATGGTATAAAATAAGGTTTTTTATTACCATAAACAAACAAAAACATTACACCATTTCATCTTGCCAGTGCACCCGTCCTACATCAGAAATAAAGTAGGCCGCAAATTGGTCCCTCATTTGGCCAACTTCAATGGATGACCTGAGAGTGTGCTGAGTGAATTCAGGCAGTGGGTTAGGAGCATCATCGTCCAGTTCAAAGGTCGGGTGCTCTTTAGCCATCACAAAGTTATGTAGAACCACACAGGCCTTCACCACCTCATCGACTGTTTCAAGTTTAAGATTAATGGCCGTGCCCAGAATTCGCCATCTGGAAACAAGAATCCCAAAAGCACACTCGACAGTTCTTCTGGCCCTGGTCAGCCTGTAATTAAATATTTTTTTGGTGTGGTCCAAGTCCCGGCTGGAGTAGGGTTTCAGTAAGTTTCCGTACATTTGAAAAGCCTCATCGCCAACCATTACAAAGGGCAGTTGCGGAGCTTCGGTGTGAGGAAGAGGCCGTGGCATAGGGAAATTAAATTGGTTGCCATACAACCTCCGGCCCATGTCTGAGTTTTTAAAAGCCTGTGAGTCATTACCACGGCCAAATGCTCCAATGTCCACTGCTACAAACATACATCCAGCATCCGCAATCGCAATGAGTACTATTGAAAAGTACTTTTTGTAATTATAGTACTCAGATCCCGTTCTTTGGGGTTTGATGATCCGTATGTGTTTACCATCAACAGCTCCCAAACAGTTGGGAAAATTGAATACTGTCCAGAATTTGTCAGCAATTTCCATCCACTTTTCAGCGGTGGGCAGGGGCATAAATTCTGGGCAAAGAACATTCCAGAGAGCCCGGCAGGTGTCAGCAACAATTCCAGACAAGGTAGAGATTCCAATACGGTACTGGAAGTGTAGTGAAGATAGGGTTTCTCCAGTCGCCAGGAATCTGTGAACAGACAAAGAAGTAAAATTAATATTTATGTATATTATTTTAAAAAACTATAAAATAAAATATTAGTACATTCACGAAAACTAATTACCCACGGTTTTGAATACTAAATTAAAAAAAAAACCATCAGACCGCACCCCTTGGTTTTTAAAACATACCGTAATGTCACCAGTAGCCGTTCCTCAGGAGGAATCGCACGACGGAGCTGTGTGTCCTGTCTCCGGATGGATTGTTGGACACGAGCAAGCAAATCCATGAAACTTTCGTGGGACATCCTGATATAATCTGTAAATTTCTCCGGGTTTGCCTGTAGCTCGCTGTAGAGGGTGTGGTATGCCCCACGGCTCTCCCGGAGTTCAACAATCGGATGTATCCACATACGCCGCCGTCTTCGCTGCCTCTCTCTCTTCCTTTGTTCATGGCAAGCAACTGCATACGCCTGAGCCATCGCGATGTCCAAATCCAAGTTGAAGTGAAAACTCTTCCAGCGCAGATCCATGGTCACGAGAAGAATCAAGCAAATGTGAAGAATACTGTAGACAGGGTCTATATATTAACATACCACACCCACAATGAAGTCCCATTGGTCTTGTGTGTTGTTGAATGGTTGTTTTTTCATTTTTGTGGGGTTTTTCCAAAATCTGTAAAAAAACGCAAACGCACAAAAAACGCATACAAACGCGCAAAAACGCTGCGTTTTTTTCCTGCATGCGCATAAAAATGCTTGAAAAAAACGCAGCGTTTGTATGCATTTGTATGCGTTTTTTTAATGCGTTTTTTTGCGGGAAAAACGCGCTGCAAAAAAAAGCAAGTGTGAAACTAGCCTAACACATGTATCTGGATACACCGCCTCCAGCAGGGAAAATTTACAGAGATAAGGGAAACAACAGGGAAACCGATACAATGGAGGGCCCTGCAAAAGGGAACGGGGCGTGGAGACCTCCTGAACTCCCCTGAGTCAGTCTCTCTACACTCCTGACGGTCCCTAGGCAGGTTCCGCAACTGGCGACGAGCAGGATACCTAAAAACCCTAGCTCGCCCTGCACCTATCCCTTTCTAATGAATTGGACAGTGCAGAAACTAATCCCACCACTGCACTAAAACACACATAAGGAAAGTTACAAACAGGGAAAAACCACTTAGCTTTGCTCTGTTGCTATTGCTCCCAGCAACAGAGTCCAGCACCTGATTGCAGCTTTCCTCCTGAATAGCTGCTATTTCACCAAAGCTTTGTCAGAGCTGCAAGGAACTCCTCACTGTTGCTCCTTCCACACCAGGACTCTGACTGAGCTGCAAGGAACTCTTCTCTAGATCCTTCCTCCACCAAGGATGGTTGGAAATGACCAATATCACCAACAGTGAGTGAGACCACCTGACTCTCCTTTATAGGCAAGAGCCAGAGCCATCACACCTGCTAATGATTCCCGTGTAATAATGCTAGCCACCACCAGGGGCAAAACTAGAACTAAAGACTCCACTGTGTAATGACCCTAATGGCCACCGGGGGCAAAACTAACTTTAAGCAAACAGCTTAAAGGAAAAAAAAGGTTACATGTGCTTTTATCTGTCACAATCCAGCATGGATCGTGACAGTGGCTATAGGATGGAGGATGTGTGATGTGTATATGGGCACGGGAGGGGGGATTCATTTCTGTCATGTGCTCTCTGCTCCTTTCAGGGGGGCAGACAATGGCTGGGAGTTTATGCTCCCAGGGATGCTAGATTTCTCCCACCATGTCAATGTCTGCTGAGGTGTTGTCAAGTGGGAAAACTTGCTCATAGCAACCAATCACAGCTCAGCTACTTTTAACCAGCTCTGGTGAAATGAGAGATGCTTAGTGATTGGTTGCAAGGAAAACTGTTGCTCATAGCAACCAATCACAGTTCAGCTTCTTTTGAACAGCTCTGGTTAAATCATAGATGCTTCGTGATTGGTTGGTGATACACACATACATACATTCAGTTTTATATATATAGATGTACACTGCTCAAAAAAATAAAGGGAACACTTAAACAGCACAATGTAACTCCAAGTCAATCACACTTCTGTGTTTTCAATCTATCCAGTTATGAATCAATTTCTCCTGCTGTTGTGCAAACAGACATAAATGGTAGTCAATGTTAGGCGTCAAGTTTCCCCCACTGCACAGGGGGAATCTCAATCCATGTCCTCTGTGGTCTCCTATATTTCTGCAGCTGCAGAGATTCCTGTTTAGCAGAGAAGTCAGTCCCTGCGTCTTGCTCAGACTAATGCTATGCGTCTGATTGCTGCTGCAGCCCCAGGTTCAGCTATAGCATTCAGCAATAGTCAGTGGCGAGCAGATGCTCCTGGGACTAAGTCCTGCTTTTTTACATCTGAGCATGCCCGTGAGACAACCGCTCATTGATGGTCAGAGGTCTCATGCTTAGGTCCTCAAGCAGCTCAGATTGGGCCATCAGGAAGGTCCTGGAAGGCTGCGGTTATAAAAGGATTGCACGGCCGTGTGCTAGTATAGACAATATGGAGTGAGTGTTGTATGCACGTATGAATGTCTCTGGTGAATGACTCATTATGAAACCCCTACCCTTGGTACACATGTGTTGTCCAGCCTTGCCCGGTATTGCCTAGTGCAGGTAGGAGGCAATCATTGCCTAGATTCAGCGCTTAGGCGCTTAGTAGTGGCTTTGCCTGTACGCCACTGAGCACTTGGGCTGCACTCCATAGTAGCCAGCGTCTATTAGTGAAGTTCGCAGGTGCGACGCCCTGTGCCTAGTGGGTCTAGAAAGGCTCTTACCCTCTGTCTTTGTGGCAGTCTTGTGACCTTACACTAGTGCTGACTCAGCTGTGCCCTGTGACAGTCAAGAGGTTACGGCATCTGTGTTATGCGGTACCGTGGCTCTGGGAAGCAACAGAACCCTTCTCTATTACATATTGGGTGGTGTTTAACCCATGTGTGTCCAGTGCGATACCGCCATTTAGTTTCCGCCATTACCGAGCACAGTTAACATCTCTGCACAGAGGACCCCGAGCTGTGACCACACCTTATTACCAGCTTTATATTATTAGATGCTTTCTGCCAGCCCTAACACTGTCAATTCTTGTGGATCTAATTTATGGACTTCCATGCACTGCTTGAGAAAATACAGGATTCCAATTATGGTGAAAGATTAATCATTTATTTCCAATGCGTTTCGAAGTAAGAACTACTTCTTCCTCAGGGGATGACAAAACATGAGCAGATAGCGTTGTCTCAGGACTATATACACTCCACATTTAAAAATTGGCGCCAATAGTCACATGTTCACTTGCAAGGAGACAAAGTTCAAACATATAGAATAACATAATCATTAATCTTTATCTGTTAAAATAACAATATTCCTTAATTATATTATAAATGAGATTTGAAAAAGAAGAAAAAAGAAAAAAAAGGAGAAGAAAAAGAAGAAAAGAAAATATATCAATGAAAAAACGAACTTGCCGCAAAAAAGGCTGGAAAAAAGCAGTGAATCTCGTTATCTGCTACACCAGAAAGGAGATACATATCAATGGAAGAAAGAAATGAAAGTGCAGGACAAAACAATCAAAAAGACAATGTATATACGAAAAAATATATTTATTAAAAAACACCTTTTTCTGAGTTTAAAAATGCCATCTCAAAAAATAAATAAAATATGTAAATCTCAATAAAAATTATAAAAATTTGAAAATGCATGTGTCATTTAATTTCAAAACTAAGCGTTGTCTCTTTAAAAAAATCACATCACACTAAAACAATGAATCCATTGGTATTTCATAAAACAATCTGTCCATTGATATTTCGTTGAAATAACGTGTCAACTGACACTATATTAACCCAGATATCAAAATCAGTAGTGGCATCCAGCATAAGGGTCTGACTAGCAACCAGATCAGTGCTACCGAGGAGGCCAGAATTGCTCCCTGTACACAGACATACAGCTCCATAAAATGAAAGAAAGCCATGAATCAATAAAATATATATAAGTTATCTACATCAGAACATGGCTGGAGGCATCACAATAAATTTTTCAACTAGTGAAATATCAAGAATATTTTTTCCAGCTCTGTTTTTGCGGCAAGTTCATTTTCTCATTGATATATTTTCTTTTCTTCTTTTTCTTCTCATTTTTTCTTCTTTTTTAAATCTCATCTATAATATAATAAAGGAATATTGTTATTTTAACAGATAAAGATTAATGATGATGTTATTCTATATGTTTAAACTTTGACTTGCAAGTGAACATGTGACTATTGGCGCCAATTTTTAAATGTGGAGTGTATATAGTCCTGAGACAACGCTATCTGCACATGTTTGTCATCCCCCTGAGGAAGAAGTAGTTCTTACTTCGAAACGCGTTGGGAATAAATGATTAATCTTTCACCATATTTGGAAACCTGTATTTTGTCAAGCAGCGCATGGAAGTCCATAAATTAGTTCCACAAGAATTGATACATTAGCGGTCACTTGATTGACCTTTGGACGTGCAGCAGCTGACTTCTAACCTTACATGCCTGATCTCTCCTGCAACAGGTGAGTGGATTTCTTATATATCTTTTACATTAACCCGGATAAGACCCTATTTGCGCTTTTTTGTTCCTATAGTGTACTATATTGAGCCCTAACACTGTGTTATTCCCCATTTAAGAACGTAGGCGGTGGTGCTTCACTATTCACTTTGGTGCTCTTTGAATCTATAAACACCATTCATAGGATTTGTATTTGGCAAAACAGTATGCATTTCCATTAATATTTGGAGAAGTTCAGCACACTGTTACCTTCAGTGACTTCTTCCATAGATTTAAATTTTTTAAAACACTAGTGAAAATGTCACTAAATTGCAACCATGGATCAAATAACTCTAGTAGCAGAAATATTGTAAATATTGTAAGACTCATAATATACAGTGAATACTGATAGTATTCAGACCCCTTTAAATTTTTCACTCTTTGCTTCATTGCAGCCATTTGGTAAATTCAAGAAGTTCATTTTTTTTTCCATTAATGTACACTCTGCACCCCATCTTGAATGAAAAAAACAAATGTAGAAATTTTTGCAAATTTATTAAAAAAGAAAAACTGAAATATCATATGGTCATAACTATTCAGACCCTTTGGATACCGGATAACATTGTCTATACCACATACCTATTTTCTATTTGCAGTCGGTTCAGTGAGGAAGGGCTGATTGACCAAAATGTTTGTATGTATGATTTTACTACAACAGGTGGATCATATTATTTAAAACACAACTTAAGCAATTTCTTGTGTGCCAAGTTTATTCTACTAGTCAAGCACAGTTTGGGAACCTACTTGTGCACCCGTTAACAGTTATGCTTACGTGTAAATATATTTATTTGGAGCTCAGCCACAGTGATCGTGGGGTTCTTCATTACCTCTCTCACCAAGGCTCTTCTCCCATGATTGTTCAGCTTGGCTGGACGGCCTGGTCTAAGAAGACTTCTGGTGGTCCCAAACTTCTTCCATTTAAGAAGAATTATGGAGGCCATAGTTCTCTTAGGAACCTTGAGTACTGCAGAAATTCTTTTGTAACCTTGGCCAGATCTGTGTCTTGCCACAATTCTGTCTCTGAGCTCCTTGGCCAGTTCCTTTGAACTCATGATTCTCATTTGGTCTGACATGCACTGTGAGCTGTGAGGTCTTATATAGACAGGTGTGTGCCTTTACAAATCAAGTCCTATTAGTTTAATTAAATACAGCTTGACTCCAATGAAGGAGCAGAACCATCTCAAGGAGGATCACAAGGAAATGGACAGCATGTGACTTAAATATGAGTGTCTGAGCAAAGGGTCTGAATACTTATGACCATGTGATATTTTGTTTTTTCTTTTTTAATAAACTGACAAAAAATTCTACATTTCTATTTTTTTCCGTCAACATGGAGTGCAGAGTGTACATTAATGAGGAAATAAATGAACTTTTTTTGAATTTACCAAATGGCTGCAATGAAACAAAGAGTAAAATATTTAAAGGGGTCTGAATACTTTCCATACCCACTGTACATTTTAAAGCCTATAAAAGGACAATAGCTGTCAGATTTCTCATTTCTTTTTGAACTAAAAGACAGCTATAAAAAATAAATCTTTTAAGCTTATTACCTTTTTGCATATTCTGATAAGTTTTCCAAAGTTGTTGAAAAAATATTATTTCTGGGAAGGACAAAGCATTATAAATATATTAAGTAATGAAAGCTTGTAAGTAAATAAGTAATAAGATTCTAATGTAGTTAGACAATTTTTGATACCTATGACATCTGTACTGCAGTTTTTACAGTTAGACTGCTAAATTGAAAATATTAGTACTGCATCTTAAGTTATCTCAAGAGCACTTTTACTTAGGAATTTTGATACTTCAAATGGAGTTGACACATAATTCAGTTTCTGTCTGCACGATAAGAACATATTTCCTATAAAATTTTTGCGATTAATTGAAAGATGTTCTCCAGACATCAGTGATGCTAGCAAACAAATAATATAAAACTCCCTAGATATATTTAATTGTCAAAAGCCTACTTCAAACATTCATCAACCCCTTTCCTTTGCCATACATAATCTACCAGTTTAATATCAATTCCTCTGCTAAAGCCCTTTAATTCAAGAAGTACCTTTTATAAAAACTCATGTTTCTACATGTAGTATCTTTGGCATCACTTGGCTTTCTCATTGACTGCCCAATTCTGTACTATGAGAAGGAACATAATAATGAAATTGCAGTCACTAAAAACATATTGTCCCATTAATTTAAGTACTGTTTCTGATACCAATGCATGTTTCTGCATGGATAAGTAAAAAAACAAAGAAATAAGGGACAAAGTGAATATAGCAATGATGACCTACCTCAACCACTGATAGGCAAAGCAGGCATTTTCACCCATTTCTTGTGTGTCAAGGTTGCATCAGGAAGCAGAAACCAGCAGGGACCAAGTAAGCATCAAAAAGAAAGCAGCAAGAGTGAGAGTAAGAGTAAATATTACTTCCTGCCAGTGAAAATTCTAGCAAAAATTATAATGACACACCTCCCAAAACTGCACTAAATACAGTACATGCAGTGAATAAACACAATTTCAACATTATTTTTGGGGTTTTACTTTTAAGTTATTCATAGTTTTCGTAAAAGGTAAACTTGTCCTGTGAGCATGATTATCCAGTTCAGTGCAATTGGAGCAATACAAAACTGTCACAGATTTTTTTTTTTGTAAAAAAAATGCTTGGTTTGTGAGTAAGAATTAGTGTACCTGTGGGTGTTTGGGTTCATCGGGTTTGGCCAAACTTTGAAAAAACAGTTTGGCTCGGGCACCAGAAAGTTATCAAACTTGATTCCAAACTCCATTCAAGTCAAAAGGGGGGTCTGAACATCCAGTGGTTCCCACATTGATCTCTGTGTGACAACACCAGATCTTACTGGCAGTAACTTTACTGAAGTCAATGACAGTCACTGCCACTGGATATCATGGATCCAAAGCTCTCACACAGGTGACAGTGTGTGAGCCAGCAGCTGAAACTGGCGATGATAAGGTTACCGCCGGTTAGGCGCCGGCTGATGAATACTACTGTCATCAGCTTCTCCTGCTCTCAATAATGGTAGTGAGAGATGGTGATGCTGATGAGAGTATTCAACAGCCGGAACTTGTGCATAGTGGTAGCTTTACTGCTACTTTCAGGTTTCCGAGGCAAAAAAGAACGTCGAAGTGGAATACTTTGTGGAAAAACATTACTAATAATTGGGTGAGCAAGGTTATTTTTACTACTGGGTAAAAACAATTACCCTCATTACCACCACCATAGGGCAATCAGGAAGAACTGAGGTTAATTGCCAGAATTGGCGCATCAAATATGGATTTGAAATTTGTGTATGACATGTTTATTTGTGAAAAAGTCGGAAATTAGGCGAAAATTTTGAACATTTTGCAATTTTCAAACTTTTTTATGCCCTGAAATAACAGAATAATGCCACACAAAAGAGTTAATAAACCACGTTCCCTGCATGTCTAATTTTTAAAACATATGTTTTTTTTAATTAGAAAGTTATACGGGTTAAAAGTTAACCAGCCATTTCTCATTTTCACAACAAAATTTTGAAAATCATTTTTTTAGGGTGCACATCACATTTGAAGTAACTTGGAGGGGTCAATATGGCAGAAAATACCCCAAAAAACACATTATTCTAAAAACTACACCCCTCAAGTTGTTCATTCAGCAAGTTTAGTAACCCTTCAGGTGCTTCACAGGAATCAATGCAATGTGTAAGGAAAAAAATAAACATTTAACTTGTTTTCACAAAAATTTTCCTTTAGACTCAATTTTTTTAACTTTCACAATGGTAACAGAAGAAAATAGACCATAAAGATTGCCATGCAATTTTTCCTGAGCATGCCTCGATACCACATTTGTGGAGTAAAATCACTAAAATTTGATAGAATAATTAGCGGATGCCATGTCGCGTTTGGAGAGCAAAGCCACTGAAGAAGACTCAGGTCTTCAAAAATTCATTCATATCAACAAGCAAAAAGGCAGCAACACTTACCTGCCCAGGTCTAGAACAAATGCACTGCAGGGTGCAGCCAGCCCATAAAGCAAGATGTTAGCAACACAGGTGCAAAATACCAGATTAACAGCCACTCTCCACATACCCATTCCTGGAGGGGGTGACTGCCCAGTATACAATTGCACAATAGGGGTCCGCATGGGGTACCGTTCACACAAGGGAACTGCATGGTGTCTGGTTCACTAATTGTTAAACTTTTTGCACTACATTTTTCGGGGTGCAGCCGAGCCCAGACACGTTTGGTCTCGTATGAGGGGTGTTCACACTGGGATGCATTGAGAGGGTGCTGGCCAGCCCGCCTAATCGAATAGTAGGGGCGTGACTAATAGGCTGTGAACCAGACACCATACAGTTCAGGAATGGGTATGTGGAGAGTGGCTGTTAATCTGGTATTTTGCACCTGTGTTGCTAACATCTTGCTTTATGGGCTGGCTGCACCCTGCAGTGCATTTGTTCTAGACCTGGGCAGGTAAGTGTTGCTGCCTTTTTGCACGTTTGGAGAGCCCCTGATGTGCCTAAACAGTGGAAACCCCCCAAATGTGAAACCATTTTGGAAATTAAACCCATCAGTGAACTAATGTAGATGTTTGGTGTGCACCTTCAAACACCAGGTGCTTCACAGAAGTTTATTACGTTAAGCAATAATGAAAATTAAAAAAAATCACATTTTCCCACAAAAATATTCTTTAGCCCCAAATTTTGTATTTTCACAAGGGTAACAGGAGAAAATGGACCCTAATATTTGCTGTACAATTTCTCCTGAGTTTACTGATACCCAATATATGGTCAAAAACTACTTTTGAAGCACAGTGTAATGCTCAGAAGGAAAGGAGTGCCATATGACAATGCAGATTTTGTTACGCTGGTTTGAGGATGCCATGTCACATTGGCAGAGCCCTTGAGGTGCCAGAACAGCCTATAAGTGACCCCATTTTACAAACTAAACCTCTCAATGAATTGATTTAGGGGTGCAGTAATCATATTGGCACCACAGGTGTGTCACATAATTTTATACTATTGGGCATTGAAGAAAAATGCAGTTACTTACCAATAATGGTGTTTTCAGAGCCCATGACAGTACCACTGAGATAGGGGATCTGTCCTTCAGGGACAGGAAACCTACAGATAAAAGGGAGGTACCTCTCCCTTGCATCAGTTGGTTTACAGAGCATTGGAGGACCTCCAGGTTAGTAACAACAGCAAATATATATACACATTATAGTACTGCTTATCAGAAAGAAAACACTGTCCCTATACAAAAACACTATGAGCAGTAAACTGTGCTCACCACACACGTGATGGGAGGGAATAAGCAGGTGCTTTCATGGGCTCTGAGAAATGCCGTTATCAGTAAGCAACTATGTTTTTCTCAATCCCCCATGACAGCACCATGGAGAGAATTACAGAGATTGGAAGCTTAGGGAGGGACCACGGCTTGAGGAACCTTTCTTCCGAAGGTCAAGTCATATGCAGAGGCTAGACCTAATTGATAGTATTTAAAAAAGGTTGAAGGTGATGACCAGGTGGCCGCCTTACAGATTTGTTCTATCAATACCTCTGACCTTTCTGCCCATGAGGTCGCTATGGCCCTTGTGGAATTAGCTTTTAACCCATATGGAATGGTGTTCCCGGTGGATGAATAGGCTAGGGCTATCGCATCTCTTATCCATCTTGCCAGGGTACTCTTGGATGCGTGGAGTTCCTTCCTAGGTCCCTGGAAACACACAAAGAGAGATCCTTCCTTCCTACACCCCTGGGTGGACTCTAGGTACTGAACCAGACATCTTTTAACATCTAGAGAGTGGAATTTCTCCTCTTCCTATTTCTAGGATTTGGGCAAAAGGAAGGACTACCTCTTGGGACCTATGGAATTGAGATGCTACCTTGGGTAAATAGGCCGGTTCAGGTTTTAGGATAACTCTATCATCTAGGATCTTTGTAAAAGGGGGGCCCACAGATAGGGCCTGAATATCGCTTACTCTATGGGCTGATGTTAGAGCTACCAGGAGGACGGTCTTTAATGATAAGATCTTGAGGGGGCTGTATCTATAGACTCAAATGGGGGACCTGTTAGAGCGGATGGGACCAGATTCAGATTCCAGGATGGTAGCTTTTGACTAACTAGTGGTCTAGATCTTGCTGCGACTTTAATGAACCGTGCTACCCATTAGTTACCTGCGATGTTCTGATTATGGAGTGCACCTAAGGCTGCCACCTGTACCTTTAAAGTACTGACTGCCAGGCCCTTTTCTAGACCCTTTTGTAGAAATTCAAGATAATTGAGGCCCCATCCTGGACTTTTACTTTGGAGGTGGACAGGAACTTCCTCCAGGTTTTGCCATAAGACTTAGTAGTAACTGGTTTCCTACTTTTTAGCAGTGTAGAAACTAGGTTCTCTGAGAACCCTCTTTCTCTCAGCAGCGCCCCTTCAAATTCCATGCTGTTAAATGGAGGTTTGGTGCCCGAGCATTTAACACCGGTCCTTCGGACAGAAGGTCCAAGAGATCCGGTATAACCCAAGGGTCGGTGAAAGACAGTATCCTCAGCCAGGAGAACCAAGTTCTTTTTGACCAAAAGGGGGCTATTAGTATCATCCTTGTTTTGTCTTCTCTGACTTTTCGTATGACTGCTGGAATACAGACGATTGGGGGAAAGGCGTATGTCAGGTTCTGAGTCCATGAAAACATAAAGGTGTCTAGTGCCCGAGGATTCCCCCTTGAGTTCGGAGAGCAGAATGCCTCTACTTTTTTGTTTTTTAAATCGGCAAATACGTATATTTCGGGAGTCCCCCGTATCCTTGTAATCTGATGGAAAATGGACTGATTTAAAACCCACTTGCTTTGCCTTAGTTGAGTGCGATTCAGAAAATTGGCCTTTTGATTTATTACCTCCAGAATGTGTAGTGCAGAGAGGGATAGAAGGTTTTCCTCTGCTAGGCTGAGGATCCTGGAGGTAGTGTCCATTAGAGTTCGGGATCTGGTTCCCCCTGATGGTTTATATAAGCCACCGTTACTTGGTTGTCTGAAAATATGCGGACATGATGTCCGCGTAGGAAAGGCAGAAAAACAGAAAGAGCGTGACCCGCAGCCCAGAGTTCTTTCTGGTTCGAGGAAGCCCTTAATTCCATTTCCCCTGAGCAACTTGGTTGTCCATGTGAGCTCCCCATCCCGTGAGACTTGCGTCGGTAGTAATTATGTGGGACATTTTTGTGACCCAGGGAATCCTTCTGGATAGGTTGAAGGCATCCTTCCACCAAAGTAGGGAATGAATAGAAGAAGAATTTAGAGTTATGTGACCCTCTAGGTGACCTCATAGCACCAACTCATTTTCTAATATGTCCCACTGGAGATCTCTTGTGTGTAGCTGTGCCCACTTAACTGCTGGTAGACATGCGGAAAGAGTGCCTAGTAGTGACATTGAATTCCTTAATGTCATGGAGGGGTTCCGTAAGGCCTTTGCCACTATGTGCATAATGTTTTCTTTTTTTGCGAACTGGGAGGCAACACTCTTGTTTTTGACAGTCCAATGTTAGCCCTAGGAACTCTTGAATTTTATTTGGTTCCAACCTTGACTTTTTTAAATTTAGAAGACAGCCCAGGTTCACCAGGGTGTTCATTACTCTGTCCCCGTGTTCTCTGCAATTTTGGGCTGAGTCGCTCGCTATCATAAAATCATCCAGGCAGGGGATTATTAAGATATCTTGCTCCCTCAGATGAGCCATCATTTCCGCTACCAATTTTGTGAATACGTGGGGAGCTATTGATATTCCGAAGGGGAGGGCTCTGTATTGTAACTCTTTTACCTCTCCATTTATGGAAACTGCTAGTCTGAGGAATTTCCAGAATTCCTTGTGGATAGGGATGTGATAATATGCATCACTGAGATGCAAGACGGTCATAAAACAGTTCGGGGACAGTATTTTGATGGTGGATCTTATTGATTCCATCTTGAATCTTTGGTTCCTGACATATCTGTTCAATTTCCGCAAGTTTATTATTGTCCGGTAGGTGCCGTCTGGTTTGGACACTAGTAATAGTGGGAAGTAGAATCCCCTCCCCGTTTCTTGAGGGGGAGCTTCCTGCAGGACTGCTTTCCCTACCAGGTTTAGGACTTCGCTTTCTAAGACCTTTTGTTCTTTTGCCGAAGATCTAGGGGAGTCACCACATAGTTTTTTTGGAGGGGAGAAAAATCTATTCTTAAGAATGACCTGATCAGATTTAGGATCCAAGGACTATTTTATATTT
This sequence comes from Dendrobates tinctorius, assembly GCF_039654945.1. Classification (NCBI taxonomy): domain Eukaryota; kingdom Metazoa; phylum Chordata; class Amphibia; order Anura; family Dendrobatidae; genus Dendrobates; species Dendrobates tinctorius. Next base: position 4,066,437 of record NW_027361858.1, on the reverse strand, counting down.
TTTCCCAGGCCGGAAGGAAAAGGGTTAATCTTCCCCCCACACCATGGGGAGACCGTCACTTAGAGGGTTTTTTGTCTCTGGAAGAGTTACATAGTTACATAGTTTTGAAGGCTGAAGGAAGACCTTAAGTCCATCTAGTTCAGCCTATTTTTAGTGCAGCTGTTCTGCATTGTTGATCCTGGGGATGGCAAAAAACCCACAGAGTAGCAGCCAATTTTCTCCATAGGGAGAAAAGTTCCTTCCCCTAAGCTGGGACAACCATCTACCTATAATATTATGTTATTCGTAACCTTCTATACTGTTACTCACAAGAAAAGCATCCATTCCTTTCTTGAATTCATTCAGTGAGTTGGCCATCACCACTTCCTCAGAAAGAGAATTCCAGAGTCTCACTGCCCTTACCGTGAAGAACCCTCTTCTATGCTGATGCAGAAATTCTCTTTCCTCCAAACGAAGAGAATGCCACCTTGTTCTTGTCACAGTCCTTGGTACATACAGTTCATTGGAGAGATCTCTGTATTGCCCTCTGATATACTTGTACATATATATTAGGTCTCCCCTAAGTCTTCTCTTTTCTAGAGTAAATAGACCTAATTTTGATAACCTTTCTGGGTATTGTAGTGAACCAACTACATTTATCATTTTAGCAGCCCGCCTTTGAACCCTTTCAAGTTCAGTAATGTCTTTCTTGAGCACCGGCATCCAAAATTGCACACAATACTCCAAGTGTGGTCTGATGAGTGATTTGTACAGAGAGAGAATTATGTTTTCATCTTGTGTCCCCAGACCTCTTCTAATGCATCCCATGACCCTATTTGCTTTGGTGGCAGCTGCCTGACACTGGGCACTCCAATTTAGCTTCTTATTGACTAAAATGCCTAAGTTTTTTTCCATGTCTGATTTCCCCAGCAGTTTCCCATTTAGTAAGTAATTGTAGCATCTGTTTCTCCTTCCCATGTGCATAACCTTACACTTTTCTGTGTTAAACCTCATTTGCCATATTTCAGCCCAATTCTCCAATTTACTAAAATCTGTCTGTAGTTGCAAACTGTCCTCCTTTGTGTTAACTACCTTACATAGTTTTGTATCATCTGCAAATACTGATATTTTATTGTGTAAGCCATCCACTAGATCATTAATAAATATATTAAATAGTATGGGGCCCAATACAGAACCCTGTGGTACCCCACTAGTAACCCTGGCCCAATCTGAGTATGCACCATTAATAACCACTCTTTGTTTTCTATCACTAAGCTAGCTACCTACCCATCTACACACATTTTCCCCTAGCCCAAGCTTTCTCATCTTACTTACCAATCTTTTATGTGGGACAGTGTCAAATGCTTTAGAGAAGTCGAGATAAATGACATCCAATGATTCTCCTTAGTCCATTTGAGAGCTTACATCCTCATAGAAGCTGATCAGGTTTGTTTGACAGGAGCGATCCTTCATAAATCCATGTTGATATGGAGTTAAACATTTATTAACATTGAGATATTCCATAATGGTATCCCACAACAGATGTTAAGCTTACTGGCCTATAGTTTCCAGGTTCCCTTTTACACCCCATTTTGAATATTGGTACCACATTTGATAGCCACCAATCAAAAGGAACAGACCCTGTTTCTATAGAGTCTTTAAATATAAGGAATAGAGACATGTCTATCACATTTCTTAACTCCCTTAATACCGGAGGGTGAATGCCATCAGGACCTGGTGATTTGTCAATTTTAAACTTACTATGGCGGTTCTGCACTTCTTCCTGGGCTAGGCAGGTAATACTTAATGGGGAGTTTACATTATCACTCTGCATTTCCCCTGGCAAATCCTTTTCCTGTGTGAACACTGTTGAGAAAAAAGTATTTAAAACATTTGCTTTTCCCACATCGCTCTCTATGATTTCACCCTCATTGTTCTTTAAAGGGCCGACACCATCAATTTTAATCATTTTACTGTTTATATAATTAAAGAATATTTTGGGCTTTGTTTTACTTTCCTTAGCAATGAGTCTCTCAGTTTCCACTTTTGCTAAATGTATTTGTTCTTTACACTTTTTTTTTTTTTCTCTATAACTTTTTAGTGCTTCTTCATTGCCTTCTTGCCTTAGCTTCTTAAATGCCTTGTTCTTGTTATTTATTGCCCTTTTTACATCCTTATTTAGCCACATTGGTGTTCTCCTGTTCCTAGCCCTTTTATTTCTGTACGGTATGGCTAGCTCGCAGTGGGTGTGTAAAACTGATTTAAATATTTCCCATTTATTTTCTGTGCTCCTACTTTTGAGGACATTGTCCCAGTCAATTCAGCGAAGGTCCTCTCTAAGCTGATCAAACTTTGCTTTCATGAAATTCATTGTTTTTGTAACCCCCTTCCAGGCCACCTTACTGAAGGACAAGTGGAATTGTATTATATTGTGGTCACTGTTCCCTAGGTGCCCATCGACTCATACTTCTGTTATTCTATCTGGCCTGTTGCTTAAAATTAAGTCCAGAAGGGCTGTCCCTCTAGTTGGGCCCTGCACAAATTGTGACAGATAATTATCCTTGGTCACTGACAGAAATTGGTTTCCTTTCTGAGATACGCAGGTTTCAGTTTCCCAATCTATGTCGGGGTAGTTGAAGTCCCCCATAATAATCATCTCATTGTAATTTGCTGCTTTGTCTATTTGTTTCAATAATACATTTTCAGTGGTTTCTGTTATATTTGGTGGCTTATAACAAACCCCTATGAGGATTTTATTACTTTTCCCTCTTGTATCTCCACCCAAAGAGACTCCACCTCTTCATTTCCCTCTTGTATATCTTCTTCTTCTCTTAGTGTGGGCTTTAAAGTGGACTTTATATATAGACAGACTCCACCCCCTTTCCTTTTTTTACGATCCCTCCTAAACAAATCATATCCTTGCAAGTTAGCCGCCCAGTCATAGCTGTCGTCTAACCATGTCTCAGTTATTCCTACTATGTCATATTTTTCCTCATACATTACCAACTCCAGATCTTCAATCTTATTGGTCAGGCTCCTTGCGTTGGTCAGCATGCAGAAAATAAGTTTTGCTTCCTTTTTCTTAGCTTCCTTCTGAGTACCCTGTCTTGGGTCCTCTGTAGCACATCTAGTATCCTTGATTAATTTGTCCTTCTGCTGCATGTTCTTTCCTGCTGTTTTTCTTCCCATCCCCTCTTCTTCTAGTTTAAAGCCCTCCTGATGAGTGTGGCAAGTCTTCTGACGAATGTGTGTTTCCGAGGTTTTGTGAGGTGTATCCCATCTCTTGCGAGAAGTCCATCATAGAGGTAATTCATGACATGCTCCAAGAATCCAAATCCTTGCTGCCTGCATCACCGTCGTAGACAGTTGTTCACCTCTAGTATCCTATTCCATCTTCTGATGCCATGACCATCGACTGGGAGGATTGATGAGAAAACAACCTGTACGTTCCGTTCCTTTATTTTCTTCCCCAGAATTTCAAAGTCTTCGCAGATTGTTGGTAGGTCATTTCTTGCCGTGTCGTTTGTGCCTACATGTATCAGTAGGAAAGGGTAGTCGTCCTTGGATTTGAGGATAGTTGGTATCCTGTTGGCCACATCCTTGATTTTTGCTCCTGGGAGGCAGCATACTTCTCGTGTGGTTATGTCCGGCCTGCAGATAGTTGCCTCCATGCCTCTTAGTAGTGAGTTGTCTATAACTACCACTCTTCTTTTCTTTCCGGATGCACTGCTTGTTGTTCGTGAGTGTTTTTGAGTGCCATTTGTTTCCGCTTTTGTTGCTGGAGCAACTTCTTTTGTTGATAGTGTGTCTTCTCTTGTAGATATGTTATCATCCTGAGCTGTGCCATTTTCATTCTCCAGCATGAGGGCTTCATATTGGTTGCTAAGCTGTGTGGGTGGTGATGACCACTTGATCCATTTGCTTCTTTTTGTCACATGGCTCCACTTTTCAGCCTCTGTATGTGCTCTGAAGCTTTTCTCACTTTCCGTTTCCTGAATGGTTGCTTCTGCTTCATCCAAGAAGTCCTCATATTCTTTAATTACCTTCAATGTTGCTATTCTTTTTTCCAGTCCCTGCACCTTTTCCTCTAAGAGGGCAACAAGTTTGCACTTCTGACAGGTAAAGTTGAGTTTTTCGGCCGAAGATCCGTAAACATGTAGCATGTGTTCCTGGTGACCATGTGGATTTTCTTCTCTTCCATGTTGCTATTGCTGATGCAGTCTATGATGGGTGGAAACAGCGAGACCTGGCAAGTCCCAGTGATCGATCAGCTTAAGGCGACTCTTCTCCTCTTCCCAGAATGCACCGGAAATATGCAGATGAGCTTCCTGCTTCTCCAATCCCTGGTTTTGCAATGTCCTCAAACAGCGAGACCCGGCAAGTCCCAGCGATCGATCAGCTTAAGGCAACTCTTCTCCTCTTCCCAGAATGCACCGGAAATATGCAGATGAGCTTCCTGCTTCTGCAATCCCTGGTTTTGCGATGTCCTCAAACAGCGAGACCCGGCAAGTCCCAGCGATCGACCAGCTTAAGGTGACTCTTCTCCTCTTCCCAAAATGCACCAGAAATATGCAGATGAGCTTCCTGCTTCTCCAATCCCTTTATCTTTCTTCATTCCCTCATCCCATCTGTTTTGCTCTCTGGGGGGTTGGTCCTAGGTTCGGGAATCCTTTTTTCTTATCCCCCTCTTTTTGGAGGATATCGTCCAAAGTTTCTCCAAACAGGATTTTACCCTCAAACGGAATCGAGCATAGTTTAACCCCTTAAGCCCCAAGGGTGGTTTGCATGTTAATGACCAGGCCAATTTTTACAATTCTGACCACTGTCCCTTTGTGAGGTAATAACTCCGGAACGCTTCCATGGATACCGGTGATTCTGACATCGTTTTCTCATGACATATTGTACTTCATGTTAGAGGTAAAATTTCATTCAAATAACTTGCGTTTATTTGTGAAAAAAACGGAAATTTGGCGAAAATTTTGAAAATGTCGCAATTTTCCAACTTTGAATTTTTATGCCCCTAAATCACAGAGATATAGCACACAAAAAACTGAATAAGTAACATTTCCCACATGTTTACTTTACATCAGCACAATTTTGAAACCAAAATTTTTTTTTGTTAGGAAGTTATAAGGGTTAAAAGTTGACCAGCGATTTCTCATTTTTGCAACACCATTTTATTTTTACGGACCACATCACATTTGAAGCCACTTTGAGGGGTCTATATGATAGAAAATACCCAAAAATGACACCATTCTAAAAACTGCACCCCTTAAGGTGCTCAAAACCACATTCAAGAAGTTTATTAACCCTTTAGGTGCGTCACAGGAATTTTTTGAATATTTTAAAAAAAAATGAACATTTAACTTTTTTTCACTAAAATAATACTTCAGGTTCAATTTTTTTTAATTTACCAAGGGTAACAGGAGAAATTGGACTGCAAAAGTTATTGTGCAATTTGTCCTGAGTACGCCGATACCTGATATGTGGGGGGGAACCACTGTTTCGGAGCATGGCAGAGCTCAGAAGAGAAGGAGCACCGTTTGACTTTTTTAAAGCAAAATTGGCTGGAATTCAGATCGGACGCCATGTTGTGTTTGGAGAGCCCCTGATGTACATAAATAGTGGAAACAACCCCAAGTGACCCCATTTTGGAAACTAGACCCCCCAAGGAACTTATCTAGATATGTGGTGAGAACTTTGAACCCACAAGGGCTTCACAGAAGTTTATAACGTACAGCGGTACAATTAAAAAATCATATTTTTTCCACAAAAATGATCTTTTCACCCGCAATTTTTATTTTTCCAAGGGTAATAGGTCCCTAAAAGTTATTGTGCAATTTGTCCTGAGTACACTGATACCCCATATGTGGGTGTAAATGACTATTTGGGCGCATGGCAGAGCTCGGAAGGGAAGCACCGCCATTTGACGTTTTTGGCTGGAATTGAGATCGGACACCATGTCGCGTTTGGAAAGCCCCTGATGTACCAAAATAGTAGAAACCCCCACAAATGACACCATTTTGGAAACTACACCCCCCAAGGAACTTATCTAGATGTGTGGTGAGAACTTTGAACCCACAAGGGCTTCACAGAAGTTTATAACATACAGCGGTACAATTAAAAAATCATATTTTTTCCACAAAAATGATCTTTTCACCCTCAATTCTTATTTTTCCAAGGGTAACAGGACGCTAAAAGATATTGTGCAATTTGTCCTGAGTGCGCTGATACCCCACATGTGGGGGTAAACCACTGTTTGGGCGCATGGCAGAGCTCGGAAGGGAAGCAGCGCCATTTGACGCTTTTGGCTGGAATTGAGATCGGACATCATGTCGCGTTTGGAAAGCCCCTGATGTACCAAAACAGTAGAAACCCCCCATAAATGACACCATTTTGGGAACTAGACCCCCCAAGGAACTTATCTAGATGTGTGGTGAGCACTTTGAACCCCCCAGTGCTTCACAGAAGTTTATAACGCCCGTGCGTGAAAATACAAAAATCGTATTTTTTCCACAAACATGATCTTTTAGTCACCAATTTTTTCATTTTCCCAAGGGTACAAGGAGAAATTGGACCCCAAAAGGTGTTGTCCAATTTGTCCTGAGTACGCTGATACCTCATATGTGGGAGAAAACTACTGTATGGACACACGTCGGGGCTCGGAAGGGAAGTAGTGACGTTTTGGAATGCAGACTTTGATGGAATGGTCGGCGGGTGTCATGTTGCTTTTGGAGAGCCCCTAATCTACCTAAACAGTGGAAACTCCCCACAAGTGACCCCATTTTGGAAACTAGACCCCCCACAGAACTTATCTAGATGTGTGGTGACCACTTTGAACCCCCAAGTGCTTCACAGAAGTTTATAACGCCTGGGCGTGAAAATAAAAATATCATTTTTTCCACAAAAATGATATTTTTGCCCCCAATGTTTTATTTTCCTAAGGGTAAGATGAGAAATTGGACCCCAAAAGTTGTTTTGCAATTTGTCCTGAGTATGCTGATACCCTATATGTGGGGGTAAAACACTGTTTGGGCGCATGGCAGAGCTTGGAAGGGAAGGAGCACCATTTGACTTTTTCAACGCAGAATTGGCTGGAATTGAGATCAGACACCATGTTGCATTTGGATAGCACCTGATGTGCCCAAACAGTGGAATCCCCCCAATTATAACTCCAACCCTAACCCCAACACACACCTAACCCTAATCTGAGCCCTAACCCTAGCCCTAACCCTAGCCCTAACCCTAACCCTAGCCCTAACCCTAACCCTAACCCTAGCCCTAACCCTAGCCCTAACCCTAAGCCTAACCCTTGCCCTAGCCCTAACCCTAACCCTAATGGGAAAATGGAAATAAATACTTTTTTTAATTTTATTATTTTTCCCTAACTAAGGGGGTGATAACGGGGGGTTTGATTTACTATTTATGGCGGTTTTTATGTTTGGCGGCTGTTGCACGCTAAAAGACGCTTTTTATTGTAAAAATAGTTTTTGCATCACCACATATTGAGAGCTATAATTTTTCCGTATTTTGACCTACCAAGTCATGTGAGGTCTTATTCTTTGCGGGACGAGTTGACGTTTTTATCGGTACCATTTTTGGGCACGTGACATTTTTTGATCGCTTTTTATTCCGATTTTTGGGACGCAGAATGAACAAAAACCAGCGTTTCATGAATTTCTTTTGGGGGGGTGCGTTTACACCGTTCCGTGTGCGGTAAAATTGATAAAGCGCTTTTATTCTTCGGATCAGTTCGGTTATAGCGATACCTCATTTAGGTCGTTTTTTTATGTTTTGTCGGTTTTTTGCAATGAAAACAATTTTATATAAAAAATAATTATTTTTGCATCGTTTTATTCTGCGAGCTATAACTTTTTTAGTTTTTTGCGGATGATGCTGTATTGTGGCTCGTTTTTTGCGGGACAAGATGAAGTTTTCAGCGGTACCATGGATATTTATATGCGTCTTTTTGATCGCGTGTTATTGCACTTTTTGTCCGGTGGTATGATAATAAATCATTATTTTTTGCTTCGTTTTTTATTTTTATTTTTTAAGGGGTTCGCTAAAGGGGTTAACTAATGGGACAGTTTTATAGGGCAGGTCGCTACGGACGCGGCGATACCAAATATGTGTACTTTTATTGTTTTTTTTTTTATTTTCAAAAAATGAATTTATTGGGGAATATTTTTTTTTTTTTTACTAATTTATTTAGCGATTTTTTAAAAATTATTTTTACACTTTTTTTTTTTTTTTTCTTTATTACATAGTCCCAGGTGGGACATCACTGTCCTATGACAGATCGCTGATCTGTCACATCACAGATCACTGTGACAGATCAGCAATCTGTCACAGGCAGTTCTGCAGACTTCCTCATGCCTGCGCTTTGCAGGCAGTGAGGAAGTCAGCTCCCTACAGGCCCCCGAAGGCCCCCGTTGCCATCTTGGATCCGGGGGCCTGTAGGGAAAGAGCCCCCTGCAGCAGCGCTGCAGATTGTGCTGCCGTGGGGGGCTCAGGGAAGCACGGAGGGAGCCCCCTCCCTGCCGAAGCTTCCCTTTAACTCCCGGTACACCGCGATTGTGTTTGATCGCGGTGTACAAGGGGTTAATGTGTCGGGGGCGGTCCGTGACTGCCCCTGACACATTGTGCCGGGTGTCAGCTGTGATAATCAGCTGACACCCGGCCGCGATCAGCAGCGCTCACCACGTGGGCGCCGCTGATCGCATTAGACGTACTATCCCGTCCTTGGGGATTAAGTCCCAGGGCACATGGACGTGATAGTACGTCTAATGGCAGAAAGGGGTTAAGTTTTGTTTGAAAGTCTCATGGCCAGCTTTTAAGCCATAAGGTTCTCCTGGCCGCATTTGAGAGGGCTGCAGATTTAGATGTTAAGTGGACAGAATTCACTGAAGAGTCTTTTAAAAAGGCTGCTGCCTCTCTTATCAAGGGAATGGATTCTAGGATCTTGTTCTTTGGTGTCCCTTCCTCAGCTGTTTCTCCAGCTGATCCACCCATATCATCAGGAATCTGGAGGTGCATGTTGCTGCTATGGCTGGCCTAAGGTTCCCTCCTGCTGACTCCCAGGCCCCTTTAAGGAAGGTGTCAGCTTTTTATCCAAGGCATCTTTAAGTGTACCCATGTCCTCGAAGGGGGGAAAAAACTCTTTAGAGGCTTTTGCCACAGCTACATCAAGCCTAGGGGCTTTGTCCAAGGATGTGGATGCTTCTTCTTCAAAAGGATATTTCCTTTTAAGGGAAGATACCGATGAGTTTTTCCTATCTGGTCTTTCCCATTCTTTTTTGATTAGGGTCATGACGTTTGGGTTTATTGGAAACACTCTACGTTTCTTCTGTCCTAATCCTCCAAACATTATATCCTGAACTGTTTTATCAGGACGAGGGTCTTCTACCCCCATGGTAGATCTCACTGCTTTTACTAGGGTATCCACTTCATCTAGGGGAAAGGAGTGACGTTCCCCCGTTTCTTCACACCAGGAAGATGAGGAGGAGTCTGATCTGTCTGACGCCACTTCTCTCAAAGTAGAGGGGTCAGATTGTGAGTATGATGTAGCCTCCTTCTTTTTTACTTTATCCCAGTGACTAAGGCTAGTATCACACTTGCGTTTTTTTGCGCTGTTTTTTAGCGCAAGAAAACGCATGCGTTTTTTCCCCCTATCTTTTACATGGGTGCGCATAGGTGCGCATACACATGCGTTTGTACACGTTTGTATGCTCGGGCGCACAAAATGCATCCTGTTGCATTTTTTGTGTATCCGACTTGCCCCCCAAAAAACGCAAGCGCACGCAATGCGGTTTTTTACAGCCAAACACCCATTATAGTCTATGGGTGCGCATACGTGTGCATGGTAATGCGCACGTATGCGCAAGAAAGCGCACCCAAACCCGCAAAAAATGCACACAAACGCATGATGCGTTTTTTATGTGCGTTTGCACTGCACATGGTGCGCAGCGCAAAAAAACGCAAGTGTGAAAGTAGCCTAAGGGACGTAAAGGCACTGTGATCTGATTGCAGATCGCAGTTCAGAGGCAAAATCCGGGGTTTCCTCACATAGTATTTGTTGTATGCAAGATTTACAGAGCTTCTTGTCCCAGGATTCCAGTAAAGCTCTGTTACAGGAGGGACGGCACCTGTTTTCCATTTTCCCCAATCTCTTCTTTCCCTAGTAAGGGAAAAGAAGGAACCCCATTACAATGGTGAACTTTCTCGACGGTCACGCATCATTAGATGCGGTCCAGGTACCAGTTCTGGAGGGGGGATAGGATATTGGAGAGGGAGATCCAGAGATGGTGACTTGCACACTGCAGCAGATCTGCTGTTCTGCGTAGAGTGGCTACTAGACCATCTTCCTCACTTGTCTTTGTCCTTTGGAACATTCGACTGCTTGTGGTGGAGCTGCTGCTGCCTAGGCTGCTGCAGCAGGTTGTGCTTGTGATCGCTGTCTTCCATGGCCACAGGGACTGCTGCAGCAAGGAAGCCTGCACCTTCCCCCTTTTGAATTTGCCGCCCAGCCAGCGTTCATTTACGGTCCCGCCCTCCTCATGTGCCACATCATCGGGGGAGCATTCACTGTGCATGTGCACCCCCTGGGACCCAGAAGCCCCGCTCTACTTCCGGAGCAGAGGCCATCTTGGTACTCCTATCGGAGCACACACTGTCAGCGCACGCCTCTCCGGGAACTCGGGAGCCCCTGCCTCCTCTCCAGAGTGGTGACTGCGCTCCCCTCGATCACTCTGAAGAACCCATTGCTCCCAGAGATGGCGGCCTCAGGAACCGCAGTAGCCATGGCAGGGGTCTCCCCACATTTGCTGATGACACAAAGCTAGGAGGGATAGCTAATACTAGAGAAGAGAGAGAGAGGTTTCAAAAAGATATACATAAACTGGAGCAGTGGGCAGCAACTAACAGAATGGTTTTTAACAGGGAAAAATGCAAAGTACTACATCTGGGCAATAAAAATGAAAAAAACATATACAGAATGGGAGGAATAGGGCTAAGCAACAGCACATGTGAAAAAGACTTGGGTATACTAATAGATCACAGACTGAATATGAGTCAACAGTGTGATGCAGTAGCAAAAAAGGCAAATGCAATTTTAGGATGTATTAACAGAAGCATACAGTCTAGATCATGTGAAGTCATTATTGCCTTCTACTCCTCTTTGGTCAGACCTCATCTGGAATACTGTGTCCAGTTTTGGGCACCACATTTTAAAAAAGACATCAACAAACTGAAGCAAGTTCAGAAAAGAGCGACCAGAATAGTGACCGGTCTGCGAACCCTGTCTTATGTGGAAAGGTTGCAGGATTTGGGAATGTTTAGCTTGCAGAAGAGAAGACTGAGAGGAGACTTAATAGCTGTCTACAAATATCTCAAGGGCTGTCACATTGTAGAAGGATCATCTTTATTCTCATTAGTAGTAGTGTAGCTACTGGACCAATCATCAAATTTGACAGGTACCACGCCCCCTGCCAGGCCATCTGGTTTGCAGCTGTGGGTTTGAGGCAGCTTCCTTTGTGATTTTTATAGGAGTTGATTAAATATTCCTGAGGCTTGTATCTATTTGCTTCTTTCTTTATATCAGTAAGATTCTCATTTTAAAGGCGAGTTATAACAGAATTTAATAGTTTGATTTTTATAGCCTCGTCTATTTCATGTCATTTATTTGATAGCATGTCCAAAAGAAGAATGGAGAATTACGTCCGTGCATCAATTACAGGGGTCTTAACGCCATAACCGCTAAGAACAAATATCTTCTACTCCTGATATCGGAACTGTTTGATAAGCTACAGGGAGCGAGAGTGTTTACTAAGCTTGATCTGCGAGGAGCCTATAACCTCATTCGCATCCGTGAGGGGGACGAATGGAAGATGGAATTTAACACCAGAGATGGGCACTATGAATACCTGGTGATGCCCTTCGGGCTATGTAATGCGCCAGCCATCTTCCAAGACTTTGTGAACGATATCTTCCGGGATATGCTTACCACCTCGGTAGTAGTCTATCTGGACGATATTCTCATTTACTCTCCAGATATTGACTCCCACCGGAGAGATGTTCGCAAAATTTTCGATCTCCTGCGGGCAAACTCCCTTTATGCCAAGTTGGAGAAAAGTGTGTTTGAGCAGGAGTCCTTGCCTTTCCTGGGCTATATCATCTCGGCTCAGGGGCTGGCCATGGATCCTGCCAAACTACAGGCGGTGATGGATTGGCAGGAGCCCCATTCTCTCAAAGCGGTGCAGCGCTTTATGGGGTTCATAGATTACTATCGCCAATTCAACCCCCATTTCTCAACTTTGGTAGCGCCCTTGGTAGCCCTCACCAAGAAGGGTGCAAACCTCACACTGTGGTCGGAAACTGACTCCAAGGCCTTCGCCGCTATTAAATCCCACTTCGCTAGCGCTCCCATTCTACATCGCCCCGATGTAGATAAGCCCTTCATTCTGGAGGTGGATGCCTCTTCCGTCGGTGCTGGTAGCGGTCCTGTTCCAGAAGGACTCGCAAGGTCGGAAGCACCCATGCTTCTTTTTCTCTAAGACCTTCACACCGGCGGAGAGGAATTATTCCTTCGGGGACAGGGAGTTGCTAGCAATGAAGCTGGCCTTCTCAGAGTGGAGACACCTCCTGGAGGGGGCTCGCCATCCTTTCCAGGTGTTCACCGACCACAAAAATGTGGTCTATCTACAGACTGCCCAGCGGATGAATTCTCGCCAGGACAGATGGTCCTTGTTCTTCTCCCGATTCCATTTCACCCTGCATTTTCTCTCCGGGGAGAAGAACGTCTGGGCCAACGCTCTTTCTCACTCCGTGGTGTCATTGGAGGAGGAGGAGTCTCGGCTGATAGTTCCATCGGAGAGTCTGAGGACCGTGGCTCCGGTTTCTCTCGAGTCGGTACCTCCGGGCAAGACTTTTGTCCCTGCCCATCTGCGACCGGAGGTCCTTTCTTGGGCTCATTCGTCCAGGGTGGGGGGACATTTTGGGGCCAAACAAACCTCTGATCTCCTGGCGAGGACGTGGTGGGTCTGCCCAAGTCCAGTGGCAGCACCGTCAATTGGGTGGTCACCGATCATTTCTCCAAGATAGTGCATCTGGTACCACTCTCGCGGCTACCTTCTGCACGGGGCCTGGAAGCGTTGTTTATTAAACATGTTTTCCACCTGCACGGCATGCTGGATAAGATTGTCAGCAACCGGGGTCCTCAGTTTGCGTCTCGGTTATGGAGAGAGCTCTGTACAGAATCGAGCTAAATCTCTCCTCGGCCTATCATCCTGAGACGAACTGGTTGGTTGAGAGAGCCAGCCAGACCCTGGTGACATATCTGCAACATTTTATCTCAGCCAGGCAGGATGATTGGGCATCCTTGCTGCCATGGGCAGAGTTTGCATTGAACAATGCTGTGGCCAGATAGTTTGACCAGATCCTCTTTGGAGTCTAGATACATTTTCTTCGTATGCTCCATTATTTACATGTGAGCAAACTCGTTATTATGGGTATTGCAAAACCTAAAAGAGGGCCGATAAAGCCGCCGGTCTGCTTTAGTAGCCGATTCTTTTTCCTTATGGACTGCGATCTATCACTCATGGTTCTTATAGCTTTACGCCACTTCTTTAGTATGCCTTTTTGGCGCTCTTTCAGCAGAATCCTGCCTTTTAAGATGTTTAAAGCAATTTCGGCTATGGCTGAAATTAAATCGTTGCTCGCATTGTGCAGAATAGATTTCCTGACAGCGGGGGTTGCTTTCAACAATTTTTTTAAGAGAGCCCAGTTACGGCGGAGTCTCTCAGACATCTTTACATCACAAGGCCCACAGCGTGCAATGGGTGATGCCGCATTAAATTCACTTTTTAGAAGTGTTTTTCTTTTGAACATAGACAGCGGGCAACGCCGGTGGAAACAACCCCGTCCATAAGCGGTGATCCTCAGGGGTATTAGCTCGCAAATCTGCCAGCAAATACCCATAAGGCTCTCGCGTGGCATCCTCAAAAGCTTCTAGGAAAAAAACGTGTTTTTCCGGGATACATGTGACGAGCTAGAGTTAAAATTTGTAATTTATCTCGAGGGTTATTAAAAAGCACCATGTACTTTGTGTTTAAATTTATGGTGCAGCTTTTCTTACCCTGACAAAATATGTTTTGTATCAGGTAGAAAATACTGAGATTTCTGTGGTGCACATACTTGGTAAATGCTTTTTCTATTTCACAATTTTCGCTAGCACTCTCCATGAGATCATCAACAATAGCCAAATTCACCTTGTCCGGTGGGAATAATTCGTCATCTACGAATGTATTCGGCAGACCCTCCACAAATCTAGTGTTGGGAAAAGAGAGAGATATTTCATCATATAGTTTTTGCCAGCATGAATAAAACCAAGCAACATTATCCGGTTTGTGAGAAAAACTACTTTCAATATTATACAACAGTTGTTTTACAAAATAACTCTTTCCAGAATTAGACGGACCCGCTAGAATGCATGAGAATGGGTGTTGTAGACGCATATCCATCACAATACAGGCCTAATAGCCAAACGGCAGGGTGGTGAAATTGTCTATTAGTCACCGCGTTGTGTAAACACACTTTTGTGTCTTGTGAAGCGGATGCAATTCAATACTCAATATTTTTTGTTTCTCACAATGCCCCGGTGCTGTATGACGATACGCTTCTGAGTTTCTGCCTCACAATTATGCGGGTAGTCCAGAACTAGATCTTTCAGACTGCTAAAATTAATAGACTGAGAGTTACCAACATTTAGTGTTATTCCCTTCACTTTTAAGACAGTTTCCCCCGTGTTGAGTTTGTAGCCGTATGTTTTGGGGCCCACAGAAACAAATTCTGTCATGTATGTACCGTCGGGTATTTCACTCGTCAATTCCCCCAGGTAATCGCCTAAAGGCGGTTGCCACTAACCTTCCCTAAGCAGAAAAATAACTGAATATTTATTGTGATAAAGACACCTGTCTTGCAGCCGGTCCAACAGCGAATAGAGCTCTAGCCGCACATACTCTGTTTTAAAGCAGGATATAAAAATGTTTGTGTTTTTGTTGACTGTGTGGTGTCCTTCCGCATATTTCCAGTTAATGGTTGCGGTTTCATCATCCATAAAATCCAACATTGAAATGTCATAGTAGGGTAGGAATAATTGAAACTGCAAGGAAAAAAAGCGCAATAGGGTCTTATCTGAGAAAACCAAAATATCAAATAGTAATTTATACTCACCGTATATAGGAGAGTAACAAGCATAAAGAAATGCGGTCAGCTTGCTGCACATCCAAATGACCACGCTGTGGCCATAAATCTTCAGATTCACTAGTAGGACTTTTATGGATTAAAACGTGCGCTGCCAGACCATCAATCCTCACAAGTTGTGTACTTAATATATTTATTTCCCAACGCGTTTCGAGGTCATAAAACCTCTTCCTCAGGGGATGACATGTACCTACATGTACATGTCATCCCCTGAGGAAGAGGTTTTATGACCTCGAAACGCGTTGGGAAATAAATATATTAAGTACACAACTTGTGAGGATTGATGGTCTGGCAGCGCACGTTTTAATCCATAAAAGTCCTACTAGTGAATCTGATAGTAGGGTAGGAACAAATACCTAAAAAGCTCATCCGGGTCACTAACAACGTTGGTACATGTTAGATTAGATCGCTGAGCAAACTTTTCCCATAAAAAATTTAAGAAAAGCTTGGAGATCTGTCTTTTAGCAGTGTTAACAGCTATATTTTCATCTGTTAATGAAAATACAACTGTAAATAAAATATAGCTATTAGTTATTACAGAAATGATGTCTACACACGATACCTACACATACAGTTGTGGCCAAAAGTATTGACACCCATGCAATTCTGTCAGATAATACTCAGTTTCTTCCTGAAAATGATTGCAAACACAAATTCTTTGGTATTATTATCTTCATTTAATTTGTCTTAAATGAAAAAACACAAAAAGAATTGTCCTAAAGCCAAAATGGATATAATTCCACACCAAACATAAAAAAGAGGGTGGACAAAAGTATTGGCACTGTTCGAAAAATCATGTGATGCTTCTCTAATTTGTGTAATTAACAGCACCTGTAACTTACCTGTGGCACCTAACAGGTGTTGGCAAAAACTAAATCACATTTGCAGCCAGTTGACATGGATTAAAGTTGACTCAACCTCTGTCCTGTGTCCTTGTGTGTACCACATTGAGCATGGAGAAAAGAAAGAAGACCAAAGAACTGTCTGAGGACTTGAGAAACCAAATTGTGAGGAAGCATGAGCAATCTCAAGGCTACAAGTCCATCTCCAAAGACCTGAATGTTCCTGTGTCTACCGTGCGCAGTGTCATCAAGAAGTTTAAAGCCCATGGCACTGTGGTAACCTCCCTAGATGTGGATGGAAAATAAAAATTGACAAGAGATTTCAACACAAGATTGTGCGGATGTTGGATAAAGAACCTCGACTAACATCCAAACAAGTTCAAACTGCCCTGCAGTGCAAGGGTACAACAGTGTCAACCAGTACTATCCATCGGCATCTGAATGAAAAAGGACTGTATGGTAGGAGACCCAGGAAGACCCCACTTCTTACCCCGAGACATAAAAAAGCTAGGCTGGAGTTTGCCAAAACTTACCTGAAAAAGCCTAAAACATTTTGGAAAAATGTTCTCTGGTCAGATGAGACAAAAGTAGAGCTTTTTGGGCAAAGGCATCAACATAGAGTTTACAGGAGAAAAAAAGAGGCATTCAAAGAAAAGAACACGGTCCCTACAGTCAAACATGGTGGAGGTTCCCTGATGTTTTGGGGTTACTTTGCTCCCTCTGGCACTGGACTGCTTGACAGTGTGCATGGCATTATGAAGTCTGAAGACTACCAACAATTTTTGCAGCATAATGTAGGGCCCAGTGTGAGAAAGCTGGGTCTCCCTCAGAGGTCATGGGTCTTCCAGCAGGACAATGACCCAAAACACACTTCAAAAAGCACTAGAAAATGATTTGAGAGAAAGCACTGGAGACTTCTAAGGTGGCCAGCAATGAGTCCAGACCTGAATCCCATAGAACACCTGTGGAGAGATCTAAAAATGGCAGTTTGGAGAAGGCACCCTTCAAATATCAGGGACCTGGAGCAGTTTGCCAAAGAAGAATGGTCTAAAATTCCAGCAGAGCATTGTAAGAAACTCATTGATGGTTACTGGAAGCGGTTGGTCGCAGTTATTTTGGCTAAAGGTTGTGCAACGAAGTATTAGGCTGAGGGTGCCAATACTTTTGTCTGGCCCATTTTTGGAGTTTTGTGTGAAATGATCAATGTTTTGCTTTTTGCTTCATTCTCTTTTGTGTTTTTTCATTTAAGACAAATTAAATGAAGATAATAATACCAAAGAATTTGTGTTTGCAATCATTTTCAGGAAGAAACTGAGTATTATCTGACAGAATTGCAGGGGTGTCAATACTTTTGGCCACAACTGTAAACTGAGAATCGTACGTTTTTCAAAGATACGTTAGTAGTTTACCAGTTGTAAATAAAATATAACTATTAGTTATCACAGAAATGATATCTACACACGTTATCTACACAAAACTCTGAATTGCACGTATTTCAAAGATCCGTTACTACGTTACCAGCTGTAAATAAAATGTATCTATTAGCTAACCCAGAAAGATATTCACACAAGGTATCTACACAAAACTGTGAAGCGTACATATTTCATAGATAGGTTACTAGCTTAGCAGCTGTAAATAAAATATAACTATTAGCTAACCCAGAAGTGATTTCTACACACAATATCTACAAAAAAACAGAATTGTACGTTTCAAAGATCCATTACCTTTTCTATTCCTGAGGCCCATGCTTAATGAATTTCTGCATCTTTTAGGAGCGTTGGGTATCGCCGGGGTTGTAGGATTATAATCAGCCTCTACGAATTCCACATCTGAATCCTGATGATCTTCTACGAACTCGACATCAGAATCCGGATGTTCAGTTGCTCCAGGAGCAAGCCTGCTCTCCAACATAGAGCCCACTTGAAGCAGCTCAGTATCTGTATGAGAAAATGTATTTAGTTAGATACAGATATTTAATCAGTTGATATACATATAGGTTTCTTGCCTGTGACAGTGTGCTGCAAATTAGCCGTTCACCGGTTGTTACCAGACTTATTATTTTCTGATGGTTTCATAGTTACGGAATCAATGCGTTCATAATTCTGGGTAATGAACTTGTTGTCATAGGCGTAGTCGGGAAGCGTAATCATATAAATAGTAAAATGATTAAAATTGATGGTGTCGGCCCTTTAAAGAACAATGAGGGTGAAATCATAGAGAGCGATGTGGGAAAAGCAAATGTTTTAAATACTTTTTTCTCAACAGTGTTCACACAGGAAAAGGATTTGCCAGGGGAAATGCAGAGTGATAATGTAAACTCCCCATTAAGTATTACCTGCCTAATCCAGGAAGAAGTGGAGGACCGCCTTAGTAAGATTAAAATTGACAAATCACCAGGCCCTGATGGCATTCACCCTCGGGTATTAAGGGAGTTATGTAATGTGATAGACAGGCCTCTAATCCTTATATTTAAAGACTCTAAAGAAACAGGGTCTGTTCCTTTTGATTGGCGGCAAGCAAATGTGGTACCAATATTCAAAATGGGGTGTAAAAGGGAACCTGGAAACTATAGGCCGGTAAGCTTTTCATCTGTTGTGGATAAAATTTTTGAAGGGCTTCTAAGGGATACCATTATGGAATATCTCAATATTAATAAATGTTTAACTCCATATCAACATGGATTTATGAAGGATCGCTCCTGTCAAACTAACCTGATCAGCTTTTATGAGGATGTAAGCTCTCAAATGGACCAAGGAGAATCATTGGATGTCATTTATCTCGACTTCTCTAAAGCATTTGACACTGTCCCACATAAAAGATTGGTAAGTAAGATGAGAAAGCTTGGGCTAGGGGAAAATGTGTGTAGATGGGTAGGTAGCTGGCTTAGTGATAGAAAACAAAGAGTGGTTATTAATGGGGCATACTCAGATTGGGCCAGGGTTACGAGTGGGGTACCACAGGGTTCTGTATTGGGCACCCTACTATTTAATATATTTATTAATGATCTAGTGGATGGCTTACACAGTAAAATATCAGTATTTGCAGATGATACAAACTATGTAAGGTAGTTAACACAAAGGAGGACAGTTTGCAACTACAGACAGATTTGAGTAAATTGGAGAATTGGGCTGAAAAATGGCAAATGAAGTTTAACACAGATAAGTGTAAGGTTATGCACATGGGAAGGAGAAACAGATGCTACAATTACTTACTAAATGGGAAACAGCTGGGGAAATCAGACATGGAAAGAGACTTAGGCATCTTAGTCAATAAGAAGCTAAATTGGAGTGCCCAGTGTCACGCAGCTACCACCAAAGCAAGTAGGGTCATGGGATGCATTAGAAGAGCTCTGGGGACACGAGATGAAAACATAATTCTCCCTCTGTACAAATCACTCGTCAGACCACACTTGGAGTATTGTGTGCAATTTTGGACGCCGTGCTCATGAAAGACATTACTGAACTTGAAAGGGTTCAAAGGCAGGCTACTAAAATGATAAATGGAGTTGGTTCACTACAATACCCAGAAAGGTTATCAAAATAAGGTCTATTTAGAAAAGAGAAGACTTAGGGGAGACCTAATATATATGTACAAGTATATCAGAGGGCAATACAGAGATCTCTCCAATGAACTGTTTGTACCAAGGACTGTGACAAGAACAAGGGGGCATTCTCTTCGTTTGGAGGAAAGACAATTTCTGCACCAGCATAGAAGAGGGTTCTTCACGGTAAGAGCAGGGAGGCTCTGGAATTCTCTTCCTGAGGAAGTGGTGATGGCCAACTCACTGAATGAATTTAAGAAAGGAATGGATGCTTTTCTTGTGAGTAACAGTATAAAAGGTTACAAATAACATAACAGTATAGAAGGTTACGAATAACATAACAGTATAGAAGGTTACGAATAACAGAATATTATAGGTAGATGATTGACCCAGCTTAGGGGAAGGAATTTTTTTTCCCTATGGAGAAAATTGGCTTCTACTCTGTGGGTTTTTTGCCTTCCCCAGGATCAACAATGCAGAACAGCTGCACTAAAAATAGGCTGAACTAAGTGGACATAAGGTCTTCCTTCAGCCTTCAAAACTATGTTACTATGTATCTATGTACACTCTTCTTTAATAAGAAAGAATGAAATATATCATTAATATACAAAGCACAAACTCAGGCAGCATGAGACAATACACCCTACATCATAATCGATATAATACCTACCTAATTGTGTGGATGTAAGCAAGCTATCGTATTGATCGCAGGAATATTGGGATTCCATCTTAAATAAAAAAGGGTAAAAGTATTAGCTATATGTAGACCCTGCAAAGCTACAACTTATTACCATAAATATCAGTAGATAATATTAGGCGTGTATTGCAAAGGCCCAGTTTATTACTATATAATAAATTTTACAAGAAAATATTAGACATGTATTGGAATGGTACAACTTATTACTACACCATAGATATTACTATATCATAATTTTACTAGAGACTATTAGACGTGTATTGCATTGGTCCAACTTATCACTACGACATAAATATTAGTACAAAATATTAGATGCCAATTAAATTGGTTAACACACAAATATAGCTTAACTATGAAAATAGGGTTAAATTATTTAAGCAGATAGCGGTCTTAACTACGCAGTTAAATATAATTAAGCAATTGTGCGTAATGATAAGCCAAAATAGAATAATGTATCGCGCTGTATATGCTTACATCTAGATTGGTTCTGAGATGTCTGAAATTGCTTGACCTGAGGAACTCTGCTGTTGAGAGATACACCAGTAGGCTGTAACTTCCTCTGAATTTATTTCGGCTAGCAGAAAACACACCTTCTGGCAACACCCAGAAACACACTGAAAAAACATCACAGTTACACCCTCCCTCCACAAGCCTTCTGTGAGCACAATTATTCCCTGTATTAACATAACCATGATATAGCCAAATTAAAATCCGCCTTTTTATACGCTTGAATTTCTGCTCAGCGTCACACATTCATTTATCCAATCATGGCGACTAAACGCGCTGCAATATATTAGAGAAACAATATTTCACGCCAGAAGTCCCCGCATCATTCACAGGTATTGAGAGCCTATTCAGAGAAGTTAGAAAGCGTGGAATAAAAAAGAGTGAAGTGACTGATTGGTTGAATAATCAAGATACGTACACGCTGCACAAACCCGTAAGAAAAAGATTTCAGACAAATAAAATTTATGTCTCGGACGTCGATTCCCAGTGGCAAGCGGATTTGCTTAGCTTGATTGAATATTCGAGGGAAAATGATGATGTGAAATACCTCCTGACTGTGATCGACGTACTCTCCAAACACGCGTGGGTTGTCACGCTCCCCAACAAGACCGGAGCATCTGTAGCTCGATCATTCGAATTAATATTTGAAAATGACCGGCGTGTCCCGCAGAAATTACAGACGGATCGGGGCAAAGAATTTATGAATTCGTCCATGAAACGTATTCGTAAAATACATAAAATTCATAATTTTTTTACCAACAATACCGTCAAGGCCGCTATAGTTGAGCGATTTAATCGCACATTAAAAACTCATATGTGGCGATATCTCACAAAGAATAATAGCTTTAGGTACTGTGTATCGATATTTTACCCAGACTGGTCAACAGTTACAATCATACCTACCACACTATGATTCACAGCCACCCGTGTGATGTGACGAAGCAAAATCCGTTACAAATATGGAAAAATATTTATAGCGCTAATATGACTAATAGGCGTATTAAACCCTCCTTAAAAATTGGTGATCATGTCAGGATATCACGTTTTAAGATCACGTTTACTAAGGGTTATGAGCAGTCGTTCAGTGAAGAGATATTTTTAATTAGCGTGATCTCCAATAAATTTCATAAGCCTCTTTATAAAATTACCGATTTAGTGGGCGAAGCTGTCGAGGGATCTTTTTATAAGGAAGAGCTGCAAAAAATTCCATTTGATGAGAACCGTATCTACAGAGTAGAGCGGATTTTGAGAGAAAAATGTGTCGGGGGTGCAACTCATTGCTATGTTAAATGGAGTGGCTACCCCGAGAAATTTAATAGTTGGGTGCCCTCTTCAGAGCTGACAGATATATAGCCATAGAAGCCGGATCATTCTTTATAACCCTCCCTTCCAACGCGTCCGGTGATATATACCCCGAAAATACAATCGCTGAGTATACCACAAAATTATCTAAGCCCGTTCATCACTCAGGTCAATACAAAGTAAATATCCCCTTACATGGTACACGTTTGAACAGGATGACGGGAATTTCTATATGGGAAAACGCGGCGATGTGCTAAAGGAATATTACGTAAAGTCGGGATTTTATCCAACAATCGCAGACCTCATACGGGCTATTAATGAGAGAATTGATATTTTGAAGATTTCCAGCGACGGCTTCAAGCTGCATTATGACGAGGTGAAGAGGAGTGTTACCCTATCAGACGCCCCTATGATACAGTTTGCGCCGGGTCAAAAATTGGCCCATATTTTAGGACTCCAACCGTACATCGAGACGTACAATAATAGTCTGATTGAACGGAAGAAGATTTATGTGGATATAAAAGCGGGATTTTATACATTATATGTATATACAGATATAATTCAGCATCAACTTGTGGGGGACAGCTACGCTCAACTTCAGAGAACTGCTCAGATAAGCGACAAGAGCGGCAAAATTTTCACTCTTCAATACACACGGCCCGATTACGCGCCCTTATGCAAGCAGCATTTTGACTCTGTGACAATTTCCATCTTATCAGACCAGGGTACACCCGTTAAATTCAAGTACGGTAAGACTATCGTAAGACTGCATTTCTGGAAGAGGGCCACCATTTATAGCACCATTTATAGGGCCACCATTTATAGCACGCTAAAATGGTGGCTCAAAGGCCTTATGGGGACCCTGCTGTTTATGCCTGCTACTATATTGCCCAGTCGGGGCACGGGTTAGAGGGGTTCAGCGGGACTGAGTACATGTATGGTTCCGGTCTGGCCGGAATATTTAAAGGCTTATTTTGCCACGTGGTACCGCTTTTCAGAAAAGGTTTAGAATTAGTAAAGCAGCACGTAAAGATGGCTGTCAAAAACATTGCTAAAGACGCCGTCACAACCGTCTCATAAGCCCTTATGAATAGGATAAATACACAGCCTCAGCAAGATGGCTCCGGGATAATTTATGTCACTAAAAAACACGAAAAAGAAAGAGATGCTCATACCCGTCTTTACCGCCGATGCTCATGAATAAAAATACAACCAAGAGACGAACACGTCAGAAGAAGGCTGAGATGCAGTTCGGAGGAGATCTTCTGACCAAAACGGCTTTCCTGCATGATGCTTCTGCAGAGTGCGCAAAATCTGAACTGGATATTTGTGACATACCCCCAACGCAGACGAGCATAGAGAAATCCCTATTTGTAGAAGCACAGCCGGTTGCCGCTCTGTCAGACAACGCTCCGTTGGAGTTTTTCATATCCGGGAGCGGCGATTATTATTATGATCTGACAACACCTTGCTGTACATAAATTGTCGCATCGTCAAGCAAGATAATTCCACCATCGCCGCTGACACACGTGTGGCTCTCATAAATTTTCCTCTGGCCACTCTTTTTAATCAGGTCGATATTACTCTGGGGGACCGAGTTATCTCACAATCGGACAATCTATACAGCTATAGAGTGTACATAGGGACCCATTTAAATTACAGTTCGCAGACGCTCTCCTAGCAATTTACCGCCGGTTTGTTCTATAAAGGCTCAGCGGGACATCATAATGACCGAAGCCTGCATGGCCCAAATACTGGCTTTGTTAAAAGAGCCGCTGCAACAGCGCATTTGAAACCTTTGGATCTTTTCAGACCTTTTTTCGCGGATATTTTTAATCAACCAAAGCTAATACTGAACGGCCTCGACCTTAAAGTTAAGCTAATGAGAAATAAGGATGCTTTCTGCCTCATGTCGTCTGAGGCCGAGGTGCTGAAAGTGCAAATCACCCACGCAGCTCTCTATGTAAAGAGAGTGCAGGGATCTACGGCAGTCCGAATAGGGCACAGTCAGGCCCTCTTATCCGCAACAGCCAAGTACGCTATTGACCGGACATGTCTGAAAGTGTACAGTATAGCGGCTGGCGCACGGATCACTAACCATGAGAACCTATTCCTAGGGCAGATCCCTAAAATGGTTATATTGGGTTTTGTTGATAATGAAGCATTTAGCGGCTCTTATGCTAAAAACCCGCTGATGTTCCATCACTACAATGTTAGCCACACCGCGCTCTATCTGGACGGCCAACAGATCCCAGCGCGGCCTTATAATCCTAATTTTCATGTTGATTTAGCCATCAGAGAGTATATGGCTCTTGTCGATATATCCGGTAAGCAGAAGGCTGATTGTGCTACGGCCATAGATCGTGAAGAATTTATGGACGGATTCACCCTGTTTGCATTTGATTTATCGCCTGATCAAGAACCAGGCGGGCATTTCTCGCTCATTGAAACAGGTAACCTGCGTGCTGAAGTGCGATTTGCGCTACCGACCCTCCATACGATAAATATGGTCGTTTTTGCAATCAGCCCCTCCATTCTGGAAATTACTAATAGGAGAGAAATCTTGTATGATTTTAATTAATGAATGATTGACACTCTACAACTTACCACTGTACTGAAGGGGGATAGCTATACAGAACCCCTATTCGGCGGCGTGTTTCCGTGTGATTTGCTACCTACACAATGAGTAAAACAACGACCGGTAGCCTACATCGCGAATACGGACCCGTTGCATCAAGCCGGGCGCCACTGGATATTGATTGTACTCTGCGATGATAAGAAGGCCATATTTTTTGATAGCTACTGGTTTTGTCCTGATAGTGTTATGTTTCCTAGCGAGTTTGCGACATTCCTGAACAAGAATTGTGAATCTTATTGCTATCAAACCAACCAAATCCAGGATACATATAGCACTGTATGTGGGCATTATTGCGTCTATGTGCTGCATCATTTAGCCCGAGGCTTATCGTTCAATAAGATTTTACAACGCTTTAGTCACGATTTGCAAAAAAATGACAGAATTGTATCCGATTTTGTGTCCGCAGAGATATCGGCTTTAATGCTGACCCAGAACAGTCGCTTTATTGTTCACCAAAAATGTGGCTGTCTTTCTCAACCACGCTGACCTGATTGTTTTGCTCAGCCCTCTGTGTGTGCCGGTGTAGAATATGCCACCATTCATACCTAGTGTCTGGCATCCATTACCAAAATTCCCTAATGAGAATTTCTTCCCTTTAGAAGACACCGTCCTGTCCTGCGTATGTTGAATAATCGCCTTTCAATCATGTGTATGACATTGCTATATTAGTTCAACCCTCTGACCGCTATTCTCAATTACATGTGTGACAATAAAGACTTTTTTAAACCGGACGATGGCTTCACCCGCTCATATTTTAACGCATAGCTCTGACATTTGGTTGTTGTTTCCGCAAAACACACTGGTTGTAAAAGAATCTCTTCCACAAACAGTGGCTTTGTTTATCCCAGCTAGAAAAAACAGATTTTCCTGCTAGGAAAAACAAGCTTTCTAGGAGACGCACATTGGGCAAACAATGCCTGCTATTTACTTGCAGCGCCTCTCCAAAAAAGAAAAGAGACCGATGTGTTATAAGTCTCCTATAAAATCACATTCCTACTGATAGGATAGAAATATAACTTTCCTGCAAAATCACAATCCTACTGATAGGATATAAAGTGGGGATCGCTGTAGCCAATAAATACGATGCTGGGATATAAAGCCGTATCAAATGCTGCAGAAACACACAGACATATATTGCTCCATGCGAGCACCATGCTATCAAATAAATGACATGAAATAGACGAGGCTATAAAAATCAAACTATTAAATTCTGTTATAACTCGCCTATAAAATGAGAATCTTACTGATATAAAGTAAGAAACAAATAGATACAAGCCTCAGGAATATTTAATCAACTCCTATAAAAATCACAAAGGAAGCTGCCTCAAACCCACAGCTGCAAACCAGATGGCCTGGCAGGGGGCGAGGTAATTTGATGATTGGTCCAGTAGCTACACTACTACTCTCATTTGCACAAGGAAAGACTAGAAGCAATGGGATGAAACTGAATGGGAAGAGACACAGATTAGATATTAGAAAAAACTTTTTGACAGTTAGAGTGATCAATGATTGGAACAGGCTGCCATGAGAAGTGGTGAGTTCTCCTTCAATAGAAGTCTTCAAACAGAGGCTGGACAGACAACTGTCTGGGATGATTTAGCGAATCCTGCTTTGAGCAGGGGGTTGGACCAGATGGCCCAGGAGGTCCCTTCCAACTCTACGATTCTATGATTCTTTGACTCTATGATTCTATGATTCACTGCCGGAACCCGGACTGACCGGCCCTGGATCTTCATCCAGACTTCTAAGGTACCGCAGAACTCAAGGTTTCCCATCAGGGACAGGAAACCAACTGATGAGAGGGAGAGATACCCCCCTTTTATCTGTAGGTTTCCTGTCCCTGAAGGGCGAATCCCCTCTCTCTGTGGTGCTGTCATGGAGGATTGAGAAAAAATGAGTTATCTTTTTACCACAAAGGTTGTGTGTTAGCCCCAAACTTTACATTTTCTTACTGGGAAATGGGTAAAAAAGGCACCAAAATTTGTCCCACAATTTCGGATGAATGTAGAAATACCCTATATTTGGCTGTACAGTACTGCTTAGCCACATGACAACATTCTGGAGGGATGGAGAACTATTTGGCTACTGGAGCATAGTTTGTACTAGAATAGTTTGGGGACTTCATATACAAGAACTAAGTGCTAGAAAAGCAGAATTCCCCCTCAAGTTACCCTATTTTTGAAAATGATATTCCTGTGGGAATTTATCTACAGGTGTAGTGATGATTTTGACTCCATGGGTTTTTTTCCAGAAACAAGCAGCAGTGGTTGCTGCTGAGTGAAAATTGCAAACTGCCATTGTAGTGACCAGTGAGTTGAAGTGACTAGTACGCTGTAGTGACCAGTACATTATGCCCAGCTCATGCTTCTGGAGACATGCACCAGTAAATTAGGTGGGCCCTCATCATTACAGAAATGCCGAAGATGTTGGCACTAAATGTGGTTTAGACACCCTGGGGTTCAGAAAGGAGGGGGCATTTGAATTTGCTAAATTTCTTTTGGGGAGCGAGGAGTCATAGTGCTTTTCCAGATCCTTTGTGCAACAAGTAATGTGAAAGCCCCTATATTTGTGATAACAGATGACCTGAGTGGGGATTTGATTTTTTTGTGGATTAAGTTGAAGCTGTTATTAGGAACATCTAGGATCACGTTTATCCAGTGCTGAGCACATACTTTGAAGTTTCCATCTAAATCTCTGAGTGATGTCACAGATGAAACCCCAAAAGATTCATTCACTATACACTGCGTTCCAAATTATTATGCAAATTGGATTTAAGTGTCATAAAGATGTAATTTTTTGTTTTTCAAATAAACTCATAGATGGTATTATGTATCAGGGCTCTTTGGATCACAGAAATCAATCTCAAATTCCTGTGATAATTAGTTTACCAGGTGAGCCCAATTAAAGGAAAACTACTTAAGAATGATGTTCCACATTATTAAGCAGGGCACAGGTTTCAAGGAATTTAGGAAAGAAAAAGGACCTCTCTGCTGCGGAAAAGCATCAAATAGTGCAAATCCTTGGTCAAGAGATGAAAACATTAGATATTTCCCAAAAATTTAAATGTGACAATCGTACTGTTAAGAGATTTGTGGTTGATTCTGAGCACAGACATGTTTGTGCTGATAAAGGCAGAATGAGGAAGGTTTCTGCCAGGCAAGTTCATCGGATTAAGAGAGCAGCTGCTAAAAAGCCATTACAAACCAGCAAACAGATATTTAAAGCTGCTGGTGCCTCTGGAGTCCCTCGAACCTCATGGTGTAGGATCCTTCAAAGGCTTGCTGTGGTGCATAATCCTACTATTCGGCCACCCCTTAAAAGTGTTCACAAGCAGAAATTGTTGCAGTGGGTCCAGACATACATGAAGACTATTTTTCATACAGTCTTGTTTACTGATGAGTGTCGAGCAACCCTGGATGGTCCAGATGGATGGTTGGTGGATGGCCACTATGTCCCAACAAGGCTGCGACTTCAGCAAGGAGGAGGAGGAGTCATGTTTTGGGCTGGAATCATGGGGAAACAGCTGGTAGGGCTCTTTAAGGTTCCTGAAGGTGTGAAAATGACCTCTGCAAAGTACTTTATATAGAGTTTCTGACTGACAGCTGTCTTCCATGGTATAAAAAGCAAAAATGTGCCTTCAGGAGCAAAATCCTCTTCATGCATGACAATGCACCATCTCATGCTGCAAACAATACCTCTGAGTCATTGACTGCTATAGGCATAAAAGGCGATAAACTCATGGTGTGGCCACCATCTTCCCCTGACCTCAACCCTGTAGAGAACCTTTGGAGTATCATCAAGCAAAAGATCTATGAGGGAGGCAGTTCACATCAAAACAGCAACTCTGGGGGCTATTCCTACTTCATGCAAAGAAATCCAAGCAGAAACTCTCCAAAAACTCCCAAGTTCAATGGATGCAAGAATTGTGAAGGTGATATCAAAGAAGGGTTCCTATGATAGCATGTAACTTGGCCTGTTAGGATGTTTTGGAGTTAAATAGCTTTTTTGTTCAGTGAATGTGACCTCCTAATGCTGCAAATTCCACAAATGAACCTTTTCATTTCTTTAAAACAGATCAAATGTTTAGAAATTCTACTGTGCCTAATAATTTGGAACAGTGCAATTTGAGTTTTTATTCATTTTGGAGATTATACTGTTATCATTGGGAGGTTTCTTCAATAAAATTTGATGTATACTCTAGCGGGTGATGACTTTTATTAGACTGACTGTCATTTGCACTGACTATTTAGGAAAATCATAGAAAAATATCATTTGCATAATAATTTGGAACACAGTGTAATGAGGCAGCAGAGTAAAGGTACTGTCACACTTAGCGATGTACCAGCGATCCCGACCAGCGATATGACGCGGTCAGGATCGCTGGTACATCGCTAAGTGGTCGCTAGTGAGCTGCCACACAGGCAGATCTCACTAGCGACATCGCTGGGGAAGGGGGTCGCTATTTACCTGTCACACCAGGCTCCACGCGTCGCTCGTCGTCACAGCAGGAAGCGCCGCAGGAAGCTGACGACGAGAAACAGTCCAGCCTGTTCTCGCGTGATCAGCGATAACCAGCGGGGGAGCGGGTTGTAGGTAAGTTTCAGACATAGCGATATCGCTAGCAATATCACTATAACATCACAAGTTATAGCGATATTGCTAGCGATATCGCTTAGTGTGACAGGCCCTTTACTCTGGACTCCATCTGACATAAGTTCAGTGTTGTCCTTTTCAGAAGTGTACAAAACTGTGGTTGACCGTGCTTTTATGCACTCCTAAAAAGACGGACACCACTGGATTACAGGTCATATGGCGTCCACAGTGCCCCCATATGCCTTATTATAATGAATCTTCTGCTGGGGGTTCTGTCTGAATCGTGTATTGCAGAGATTTACATGGAAACCCTGATGTAAGCGCTCAGTGTAGGATGCAGGATAAATGCGTTCCAAACCTTACTGCTATTTTTGGGAGGCAGCATGAAAAAAATCAACAGCAGGTGAAGAATTGTTTTTTTTACATTTTTTACGCCATTCCTTGTGCAATATAAGTGACTAGACAACTTTCTTTTTCAGGTCAGTGCAGTTGCACTGATTTCATATTTATATCGGGCTTTTAAGTTTGGCTGCTGTCACACACTAAAATATTCTTTTACCTTACCTTACTAACCTTATTAATATTAGTTGCACTCCTTCATCTCCTTCCTTTAATTGTGCCCTCTGGAATCCACGGTCTGTATGTAAAAAACTTCGTTTTCTGCACAATTACTTTCTGAACAACCCTGCTGCCATTTCCCATGGTGGCTTAAAATTCTCCCATTCCCCGAGATCCACAAACAGACATGGTGGTGGAGTCGTCATACTCCTGTTCCCACAATGCACTTTCCAGGTCATCCCCCCAGTTCCATCACTCTCATTCCCTTTTTTGAGGTTCACACCATCAGGCTCTTCCGTCACCTCTCCCTCAGAGTAGCGGTCATATACCGGCCCCCCAGGATCACCCACCCACTTCCTTGACTATTTCTCTGCCTGGCTGCCGCACTTCATGTCCTCAGAAATCCCAACCCTTATCCTGGGAGATTTCAGCATCCTCATTAACAGCCCCATTTCCACATCTGCATCACAGCTTCTACCACTAACCACTTTTCTCAGCCTCTCACAGTTCTCAACCTCTGGAACACAAAAAGACGGTAACACCCTTGACCTGGTCTTTGTCTGGCTCTGTTCAATCTCCTACCTAGATAACTTACCGCTTCCCCTCTCTGACCACAACATTCTCTCCTTCATGCTCACAAATCCTCGCCCACCCCAGCACACTCCTACCTACCACACATTCAGAAATCTACAAGCCATTAACCCTCGTACACTTGCAGGGTCCCTACACTCATCATTACCCACAATCTCTTTTTCCTGTCCTGCTCTGGCTGTACATCAATACAACAACACTCTTAGAAGCACCCTTGACCAAGTATCTCCCCTCGCCCTCAGAACCGCCAAGCACAGAGTAAAACCGGATTTCTACAGCGATGCTCTAGGTGTGCTGAACGCTTATGGAAAAAAACTCGCAAACCAGAAGACTTCATCCATTTCAAATTTATGTTGAGAACCTATAATTCTGCCCTTCACCTCACCAAGCACACCTACTTCACTGATCAACTCACTATTCAACAATCCCAAGAAACTTTTTGACACATTCACTCCCTCCTCAGGCTGAAAGCACAAGCCCCTATCACAAACATTTGTGCTGTTGACCTGGCCTCCCACTTCATAGAGAAAATTGATAATATCCATCAGGAAATCCGCTCCCTGCCACCAGGGGCAGTTACTTCCATCCCTCCTTGCATTTCCCCTGGCTCACTCTCTGCATTCCATCCCGTCACAGAAGAAGTCTCCAGGCTCATCTATTCTTCTCGTCCAACTACATGCACTTCTGACCCCATTCCCACACATCTCCTCCAGTATCTCCCTCCAGTCATCACAACTCACCTAACTACAATCTTTAATCTCTCCCTATCATTACTCCATTATTAATGAAACCTGCTCTTGACCAATCCTGCACAAACAGCTACAGACCAGTCTCCAATCTCCTCTTCATCTCTAAACTCTTGGAGCAACTGGTCTACCCCTGCCTTACCCATTACCTCTCCACTCACTCCCTCCTAGACTCTTCACAGTCCGGCTTCTGCCCCCTACATTTGACTGAAACTGCACTGATCAAAGTGACCAACGACCTTCTGGCAGCAAAATGTAATGGTGACCTCTCTGCTCACTCTTCTCAACCTTTCTGCAGCTTTCAACACTGCTGACCAACACCTCCTACTCTCTTGGCTCCAGACACTAGGCATTAAGGACACTGCTCTCTCCTGGTTCTCTTCATATCTTTTGTACTACTCCTTCAGTGTTCTGTTCGCTGGCTGCACCTCATCTCCTCTTCCTCTCACTGTTGGGGTACCTCAGGGCTCAGTCCTTGGTCCCCTTCTCTTTCTACACGGCCCCAATTGGACAGACCATCAGCAGATTTGGCTTTCAGTACCATCTTTATGCTGATCACACACAATTATACACGTCATCACCTGACCTTATGTCATGTCCGCTATGTCTGCTATGCTGCAAGATCCCCGGAGCAGTGTGCACATGCACCTCATGTCTGCTATGCTACAAGATCCCCGGAACAGTGTGCATGCGCACCTCATGTCTGCTATGCTGCAAGATCCCTGGAGAAATGTGCCTGCGCACCTCATGACTGCTGTGCTGCGTGACTCCTGGAGCAGTGTGCATGCGCACGCGTACCTCATGGCTGCACACCATTGCTGGATGCGCTCCCGTCTCTGCTCTGCCTGCTGTGGTTGTCTCTGTGGTCCTGCCCCTGATCATGTGACCTTTCCTATGTTCCAGCACTGTCTGACCTAGCTAACATCTCAGTGTTTCTGGAGCCCCTGATCATGTGACCTTCTCTATGGTCCAGCCCTGTCTGATCTAGCAATGCTCTCTATGACCCTGGAGGATCTGAACCGGAAGTCCTTCCCTGGTCCTGACTGAGAAGTGCAGGTGCTATGATGCTATATCAGACCGCCTCTACCTATGGTCGGAGCCTGAGTATTGTGTTGCTTCCTTGCATGGCTGCTTGGTCTGCTCGGTCGCTCCCCGTATTCTGTGCCCCAGCACTTTGCCCTGTCGTGCGTCTCTGCACACGCTCTGTGCTTGTACTCTGCCTCTTGTCCTGTGCCATGTCTTGTGTTGTCCTTTGTGCCATGTTTTGTCTCTGTCATGCTTGGACTTGTAGTCCTTCCTGTGTTCTCTGCCTTTGCCTGCTTTGCCATGTTTGGCTATGCTATGCTTTCCTTGTACTGATTCCGCTTCCATGTTTCTGCTTGGTCTTCCTTGTTCTGTTGGTCCCCATGGATGATGCTCCAGTGTCTTATGGGCCCAAATAATGCTCAATATATAATGGGCCCCATTTAGAATGCTCCAGTATATGATGGGCCCTATGGATGATGCTCCATTGTGTTATGGGCCCAAATAATGCTCCATATATAATGGGCCCCATTTCTAATCCTCCAGTGTATAGTGGGCCCCTTAAATGCTGCTCCAGTGTCTGATGTCCCCCATTTGGAATGCTCCAGTATTTGATAGGCACAATGGATGATACTCCAGTGTATGATGGGCCCAAATAATGCTCCATATATAATGGACCCCATTTCTAATACTCCAGTGTATAATGGGCCCCATAAATGCTGCTCCAGTGTCTGATGTCCCCCATTTGGAATGCTCCAGTATATGATGGGCCTCATGGATGATGCTCCAGTGTATGATGGGACCAAATAATGCTCCATATATAATGGGCCCATTTCTAATGCTCCAGTGTATAATGGGCCCTGTAAATGCTGATCCAGTGTCTGATGTCCCCCATTTGGAATGCTCCAGTATATGATCTGCCTCATGGATGATGCTCCAGTGTATGATGGGCCCAAATAATGCTCCATATATAATCTTCCCCATTTAGGATGGGCCCCATATCTCATTCTCCAGTGTCTAGTGCTCCCCAAAAATTACTCCCAAACTTTAAAAATTAAATACCTCTTCTCGCTGGGCACTGCTCTACTCTGGACTACTCAGCATCACCATTTCCAGCTCTCTGCACTTGGACTGTTTAGGCAGAAGACATACAGACGTGATGTCATCACGCTCTCTGACCTGAATGTCACTGTCAGGAAATGCGGAAGACATCACGGTGGTGGAGCAGGAAGAGGTAAGTATTGCAAGTGCTGTGGCCCTGAGCAAGCAGGGAGGGCCCACTCGTGGGCGACGGCATAGGCACAGGGCCCCTCATAGTATGCCGGTGTCTCCCACCAGCAGCGACACTTTTGCGTACTATGAGGGGCCCTGTGCCAGAGCCATCGCCCACGAGTATGCCCCCCACCTACTCAGGGAACCGGCACTTTCATCCGCACCTTCCTCTGTGTCACTGTGTACGGTGGTATAGTATGCGGGAAGGGGCACCTGAGTTTCATCAGGGTCAGATTCTGGCTCTGTAGAGTGCAAGGGGAATGTAGTGCTGTGGGTGAATATACCAGCAGAATCAGCTAGCAGTGGCTGTGCATCAGTGAACTCCATCTCTGATTCATGTTGGATTGGGGAATTCAGGATTTGACTTGATAACCCAGGCATGGTATGTGAAAAGAGCTCCATGGAGTAATCTGAAGTGTGGGCTGCCACATCCTTCACTTTTGGTGGGGGTGAAGGACTCAAGGAAAGGGGTTCTTCCTGACCAGAAGCCTGCACTGACGACTCAATGCTTGCATTTTTTGCATCTGCAGGTTTACCTACTCCCAGAAAAGTGAGCCTTCCAGGCCTTCCGGAGCCAGACCATGCCACAGTCTCAACACCTCCTGCCTTAGCTGCTATTGTGCTTTTGGCACTACCAGCAGAAGCATCACCACCACCGTCAGTACCAGCTGGCCGCCCATGTACGCGGCCTCTTCCACCATACTTCCTAATTTTTGTGCAAATGTACCAAAAATACCAGCAGATACATGGTACTGTATCAGAAGTGTAAAGCTGTATACAGTCTAGGGATAATTTTAAATCTCCGTATATATTTCATGAGTCAGACACAGACGCTCACAGGCTCAATAAGAATTAGACAATACTATAAAAATTTGAAAAAGGGTACAGTATCACCAGATACAAGGTATATATAGTATAGTTTAAACATTCTAAATCTCCGTATATATTTCAGGAAGCAGACGCAGACGCTCTCAGGCTCAGCATGGATTCAAAAAGAATATAGAAAGTAGAGAAAGAGTACAATAACACCAGATACCAGGTATATATAGCATGGTTTAAACATTCCAAATCTCAGTATATATTTCAGGAGGCAGACACAGACGCTCTCAGGCCCAGTATGGATTAGACAAGAATATAAAAAGTTGAAAAAGGGTACAGTATCACCAGATACCAGGTATATATTGCATAGTTTAAACATTCTAAATCTCCGTATATATTTCAGGAAACAGACACAGACGCTCATTGGCTCAGTATGGATTAGACAATAATTTAAAAAGTTGAAAAATTGTACAGTATCACCAGATACAAGGTATATATAGTATAGATTAAACATTCTAAATCTCCGTATATATTTCAGGAGGCAGACACAGATGCCCAGAGGCTCAGTATGGATTAGACAATAATTTAAAAAGTTGAAAAAGGGTACAGTTTCACCAGATGCAAGGTATACATAGTATAGTTTAAACATTCTAAATCTCCGTATATATTTCAGGAGGCAGACACAGACGCTCTCAAGCTCAGTATGGATTAAAAAAGAATATAGAAAGTTGAGAAAGGGTACATTAACACCAGATACCAGGTATATATAGCATAGTTTAAGCATTCTAAATCTCCGTATATATTTCAGGAGGCAGACACAGATGCTCTGAGGCTCAGTATGGATTAGACAATAATTTAAAAAGTTGAAAAAGGGTACAGTAACACCAGATACCAGGTATATATAGAATAGTTTAAACATTCTAAATCTCTGTATATATTTCAGTAAGCAGACACAGACGCTCTCAGGCTCAGTATGGATTACACCACAATATAAAAAGCAGTAAAAGGGTAATGGATCAGAAGCGTACAGCTTTACACAGTGTAGGGGTCACTGTAAATCTCCATATATATATTTCCAGAGTCGGAAACAGACTCTCACTGGCTCTGTATGCATTAGACCAGAATATAAAAAGCAGTAAATGGGTAATGTATCACAAAACTACAGCTGTATACAGTGTTGGGGTAATTTTTAAATTTACATATATATTTCAGGAATAACACATAGACTCTCACAGGCTAAGTATGGATCACACCATAATATAAAAAGAAGATCCACAAGAAATAATCACACATGTGGGCCAATGTTCAAGGTGTCAATGAGGCACTTAGAGTGGTGGATGGAGGAGGACTTTCTGGCACAAAGGGTACTGTATCAACAGATACCAGGTATATATAGTATAGTGAAAATATCCGTATGTATTTCAGGAGGCAGACACAGACACTCTGAGGCTCATATGGATTAGACAATAATATAAAAAGTTGAAAAAGGGTACAGTATCATCAGATACCAGGTATATATAGCATAGTTTAAACATTCTAAATCTCCGTATATATTTCAGGAGGCAGACACAGATGCTTTCAGGCCCAGTATGGATTCGACAAGAGTATAGAAAGTTTAGAAAGGGTACAGTATCAACAGATACCAGTTATATATAGTATAGCTTAAGCTTTCTAAATCTCCATATATTTTTCAGTAAGCAGACACAGATGCTTTCAGACTCAGTATGGATTACACCACATTATAAAAAGCCGTAAAAGGGTAATGGATCAGAAGCATACAGCTTTATACATTGTAGGGGTCATTGTAAATCTCTGTATATATTTCCAGAGTCAGAAACAGACTCTCACTGGCTCTGGATGCATTAGACCAGAATATAAAAAGCAGTAAAAAATGGGTAATGTATCACAAGCGTACAGCTGTATACAGTGTAGAGGTAATCGTAAATCTCCAAATATATTTCCGGCGTAACAGACAGACGTTCACAGGCTGAGTCTGGATTACACCAGAATCTAAATAGCAAAAAAGGGTACTGTATCCAAAGCATTCAGCTGTATACAGTGTTGGGCTAAATTTAAATCTCGGCATATATTTCCGGAGTCACCCTCAGACGCTCACTCAGTCTGGATTTGACCATGATACAAAATGTTTAAAAAAGATACAGGATAGCAAAATAGCAAGTATATATTTTGTAGGGTACAATTTAAATCTCCGTATATATTTCCGTAGTCACCCTCAGACGCTCACTCAATATGGATTTGACCGTAATACAAAATGTCTAACAAAGGTACTGTATCACAAGATAGGAGGTGTATATAGTATAGGGTAAAATTTTTATCTCCGTATATATTGAAGGAGTAAACCACACACGCTCACTCAGTATGGATTATAACGTAATAAAAAATTTAGAACTAAGGTAGTGTAATAGCAGAGACCAGGTGTATATAGTATAAGTGAAAATGTAAATCTCCCTATATATTTCCGGAGACAGATACAGATAGTCAGCATGTATTTCTCCGTGATACCAGCTGGTACACTGTAGTGTGTGAGGAACGTAATGCTCTATACGGTGTGGGAAATAATGAACGTTCGTTCACTGTGCAGAAAAACAGAATAAAAGTAGGAGTGCTGTGTAAAAAACAGTCTGCACAGCAGTGTCCAGACAGCAATACTGCTGTAGGGCAGGATAATAATCAGCGCTGCTGTACACAAGAAAATCATTCCCTGTCACTGCACACTAAATGTACACAACAATTGTGTTCATCACAAGCACATAAGAACTTCTGTTTACAGGCCTAAGTGTCTCCCAAATGAAAAACAGCGTCAGAAACCTCTCCCTACTTTAAAG
This sequence comes from Dendrobates tinctorius, assembly GCF_039654945.1. Taxonomy (NCBI): domain Eukaryota; kingdom Metazoa; phylum Chordata; class Amphibia; order Anura; family Dendrobatidae; genus Dendrobates; species Dendrobates tinctorius. Next base: position 4,029,225 of record NW_027361858.1, on the reverse strand, counting down.
ATGGGCAGAAGAAAAATGGCGGTCGGTGGTGAGGGCTTTTAAACACACTCCGTATATACAGGGGTTGGACAAAATAATGCAACCACCTAAGGTTTTGGCATCATAATCTTCAAACATGTTATAAACATGCAAACCGTGACATATGGTAATGTTTTGTAGTTGATTATTTGTGTTATGTGATATGTGTATGTAAATTAACTGATATTAATGGCAGACCTCTCTGATTTTCAAAGAGGCCAAATTGATGATGCTTGTATGGCAGGCGCTAGTGTAACAGAAAGTGCCCGTATGCTTGGCATGTCAAGAGGTACTGTCTTGAAAGAGAAGGCAAAACGTCCGCGGCAAAGCACAGGTCCGGCCAAAAGTGGAAGTTGACTGAGAGAGACTGTCGGACTCTAAAGCGAATAGTGAGAGAGGATCGCAAGACCACGGCTCCAAAAATCAATGCTGAGCTCAATGAACACCTACAGAACACAGTTTCCACGAAAAATGTTCATTGGGAACTGCACAAATCTGGATTCCACAGAAGAACTGCAATTTTAAAAACGCTGCTCTCAATGACAAATGTTTCCAAGCATTTAGAGTGCTGTAGAAACCTCCAGAATAGGTCCCTCGAGCAGTGGAAGCATGTGATATTCTCAGACAAATCATCATTTACCCTATTTCCGCCTTCCGGCTGAGTGTACATTTGGAGACAGCCGAAAGAAGCATTCCATTCAGACTGCCTTCTCCCAACCGAAAAACATGGCGGAGGTTCTGTGATGATCTGGGGTGCTATTTCGTGGAGATCCACTAGGCCAATGATATCCCTTCATGGAAGAATTAACAGCCGCGATTATTTAGGCATTTTTGCCCACCAAGTGCATCCTATGGTTCAAGCACTGTTCCCGGAGAGGAACGCCATCTTTCAGGATGATAATGCACCAATTAATACAGCTAGAATTGTTAAAGCATGGCATGAGGAACATATAATGAAGTTGAGCATCTCATCTGGCCCCCACAATCCCCAGACCTCAATATTATTGATCATTTATGGCCGATTTTAGAGATTCAAGTTAGACATCGATTTCCACCGCCATTGTCGCTCAAAGAACCTGAGTGTGTTTTAACATAAGAATGGGCTACAATTCCTTTGGAAACAATTCACACCTTGTATGAATCCTTACCTTGGATAATTGAGGCTGTAATCACCACTAAAGGTGGACATACACCACATTAAACTAACTTTTGTGGATGTTTCCAGGTGTTTCCATTATTTTGTCCAACCACTGGATTTCAGACGTCACCCTCAGACGCTCACTCAGTCATTAGGGATTTAACTGTAATCCAAAATGTTGAAAAAAGGTACTGTATCAGCAGATACCAGGTGTATCCAATCTAGGGGTAATTGTAAATCTCCTTCTATATTTCCGGAGTCAGACAAAGACACTCACAGGCTCAGTATGGATTAGACAAGAATATAAAAAGTTGGAAAAGGGTAATGTATTACAAGCGTACAGCTGCATACAGTGTTGGGGTCATTTTAAATCTCCTTAAAGTTTACCAGAGTCAGACACAAACTCTCACAGGCTCAGTATGGATTACACCATAATATAAAAATTAGAAAAAGGGAAATGTATTCGAAGTGTACATCAGTATACAGTGTTGGGGTACTTTTAAATATTCGTATATATTTCAGTCTCAGTAAGCCAGTCCAGACTCTCCACTACAGGAAACTAGATGGATACAAGTACAGGCGGAAAGTGGAGTGAGTGCAGAAATTTGGGAATTAATAATCACGGGAAAACCTCCCGGGAGAATTCGCAGAGGCAATGGTAACCCTCAATTACTTTGTCTGTGGAGACTGCAAAATCGGTTCTTTGTGAAGAAAGGGTAGCTGTATCGCAGTAGCGTGGAACCCATCAATATTACTTGTCTCCATCAAATTGTGATCACAGATAGAGATGTAGACATGGTCCTCACTGCCTATCGTGATCTGTCTGTTCACTTTGGAGTGCAAAAGACAGAAGCCACAGGCCGTAGGTGATTATTTTGGATTGGCATGAGAGGAGACATTGAAAAATGGTGGCAGGAATGTCATACATCTAGGAAAACTGTGAAAGCTGATCATAAAGCACCACTGCATCCGATTGTGAGTCGACGTCCATAACAAACGGTAGCCATTGATCATCTGAAGGTAGAGCCCAACAGGACAGCTACGTCTTAACCATCATCGATCAGTTCAGCAAATTTGTAGTGGCCGTCCCTGTGAAGGATTTAACTGCCCAGACTACACAGCGGTGGAGCAGGGAGAGGTAAGTCTTGCAAGTGCTTGGGCCCTGAGCAAGCAGGGGGCCCACTCGTGGGTGGCGGTACTAGCACAGGGCTCCTCATAGTATGCCCGTGTGTCTGATGGTGAGTGGGCCCCCCCACCATCAGAGACACTTTATTGTACTATGAGGGGCCCTGTGCCAGTGCCGTCGCCCAAGAGTGGGCCCACCCACCGGTTCAGGGCATCGCCACTTGCCCGGGTGCACCAGGTGGTGACCCCGGCCCTGGGGGGCAGTCCAGTTAGGGAGGTTTAAAAAATGGCATATGTTTATGTGTAGGCTGGACATTCAGCAGCTGCAAATGGAGGAAGTGGAGAAGTACGAGGAAGAGTAGGACAAAAGAGAGCCATTTTTCTTGCAACCTATGTGTCATCAGGGGAAGATGGGACAAAATCCTTTGAAACCCATGCATTGTTCATTTTAATGTAGGTTAGATCATCAACATTTTGGGTTGACAGACGGGTCCATTTTTCTGTCAGGATTGATCCAGCAGCACTGAAGACTCTTTCAGATAGCACACTACCAGCAGGAGAAGCAAGCTCCTGTGAGGCATATTGTGCAAATTCAGGCCAGGTGTCCAGTTTACAGGCCCAATAGTCAAATGGGAATGACCTGTGAGGGAGAACATCGATAGTTTGCAACCATAGTTGGCAACTGCTGTCTCCTGTCACTTGCAATCGATTCAGTATTACCAGTCATGTGAGCGGTACTTGAGAAATCAGTCCACAACATGGTTATGAAACCCCTGTCTCCAACGCCACTTCGGCTGTGTGCACCATGAACACCTCTTCCATTTTGACCTCTACGGCTCGTGGGAGAACCAGCACCGCTGTTGTGTGCTGGGAATGCCTCCAACAAACGGTTTACCAGAGTTGCTTGTTTGTTAGCCAATATTATCTCTAGGTTCTCATGTGGCATGATGTTCTGTAATTTGCATTTATAGCGTGGATCGAGGATGCTGGCCATCCAGTAGTCATCATCCTTCATGATTTTGACAAAGTGGGGTTCCTTTTTAGGATCCGCAAGGCATAATCACACACATGGGCCAATATTCCAGGTGTTAATGATGCACTGGCAGTGGTGGGTGGAGGAGCAATTTCTGGCAAATCCACATCCCTCCAGTCACGCACAAACCCTGTACCTGACCTTGCCACGCCAACATTATCTCTTGCCCCCTGAGAAGCATCCTCCTCCCCAAAATAATCTTCCCCTCATCCTCCTCCTCCTCTTCCTCTTCTTCCTCCACCTCGTCCAGTTCAGTTGCCGTCGCTGACAATGGCTGACGGTCATCAAGGCTTCCCTCCTCCTCTTCCTCCTCCTCTGCTGCAGACGCCTGATCCCTAATGTGCATCAAAGTTTGCATGAGCAGACGCATAAGTGGGATGCTCATACTTATGATGGTGTCATCTGCGCTTACCAGCAGTGTGCATTCCTCAAAACACTGAAGGACTTTACAGAGGTCTTTCAGCTTTGACCACTGCACACCCGACAACTCCATGTCTGCCCTCAAACTGCCTGCCAGTGTATCCTCCCACAAATGCATTACAGCCTGCTTCTGCTCGCACAGTCTCTCAACCATGTGCATGGTGGAGTTCCACCTTGTTGCAGCATCTATGATTAGGCGGTGCTTGGGGAGGTGGAGCAATCGCTGCAGCTTCTTCATATGACTGGAGTGTATGGGCAAGCGACGGATGTGCGTGCACAGTTTTCGCACCTTATGGAGCAGTGCTGTTAATTACGGATAATTATTTAGGAAGCACTGCACCTCCACGTTCAAGGTGTGAGCCAGGCAAGGTATGTGTCAGAGTTTTGCAAGGGCCATGGCTGCCACAAAATTATGGCCGTTATCACTGTCTACCTTGCCTGGCTCAAGATGTAGACTGCCCAGCCATGACAGTTTGTCCCTGCAAGTAGTCGGCCAGTACCTCCGCGGTGTATCTGTTCTCGCCCAAAGACATCATCTTTTAAACAGCCTGGTGACGCTTACCACTAGCTGTTTGATAGTGAGACACCTCGTGTGCCACACTGGCAGCTGCTGATGGAGTGCTCATGCGACTGTGCTCTGTCGACGAGCTTTTGCTTCTGGAGGAGGAGGATGGTTGAACGCCTACAGCCAACTGTTTCCTATACCATGGGCTAGGTAGCACTGTGCCACTGCCGCTGTTCCCTGTGGAGCCTGCATCCACCACATTAACCCAGTGCACAGTGATGGACACGTAACGGCCCTGGCCATGCCTACTGGCCCATGCATCTGTTGTGAGGTGCACCTTTCCACTCACTGATTGAGTGCATGGACAATGCGGTCTTTCACATGCAGGTGGAGGGCAGGGATGGCTTTTCGCGAAAAGAAGTGCCAACTGGGTAGGTCATAGCATAGGACAGCGTAGGCCGTGAGCTCTCGGAACGCTTTGCTTTCAACCAAACGGAAGGGCATCATCTCTAATGAGATCAGTTTGGCAATGTAGGCGTTCAAAGCCAGTGTATGCGGAGAAGAGGATGAGTACTTTCTTGTCCTACTCAGAGAGTCTGGTAGGGTGAGTTGGACTTGAGAGCTGCATATGGGGGAACTAGCGGTGGACCTGACTGACTGAGAGGGGGTTGGTGATGATGGTGTTGGTGATGGCCTAGATTCAGTCTTTTGTTGCAAAAACATTGTGATTCCCTGACTGCTTTGGCCTTGCGACGACACCTCAATATTTCTTGCTGGTGGTGTGTTTAACGGTGGGCTTTACATGGGGGAAGTGATGGAGAGTTGCTGGCTACCTTCAGTTGGAGCAGGTGCACATGTGCTACCTGAGGTTTTGTAGTCCATCCATGCTTGCAAGTGCATGGTGGTTAAATGTCTAAGCATGCAACTGGTGTTCAAATTATGGAGATTTTTGCCTCGGCTAAAGGTCCTTCCGCACTTTTTACAGATAATCCTATTGATGAGGCAAAGGTTTTGGTCAAAAAAGTGCCACACTGCACTCTTCCTACTATGGTATAAGTTTTCGGGGCTTGCACGCTGTGCTAATTTGACCATCTGGCCAAGCTGTCCTGCAACTCTTTTGTTTTTTTTTTACTAAGTTTTGGTACAGCTACGGGCCTGCAAGATAACCACTGCTGCGATGTCGATGCCTGCTGCGGATCCTTCTCCTCTTCTGAGCTATTGCCAGCGGCACCCTCTTTCCCCAATGGATGCCAATCCGGGTAAACAACTGGGTCATCCATCACCTCCTCTTCAATTTCATCTGCACCATCCTCTGTGTCACCGTGTAAGGTGGTATAGCATACGGGAAGGGGCACCTGAGTTTCATCAGGCTAGACTGCAAGGCAAATTTATTGTTCTGGGTCAATGTACCAGCAGAGTCATCTAGCAGTGGCTGTGCATCAGTGCACTCCATGTCAGATTCATCTTGGACTGGGGAATTCAGGATTTGACTTGATGACCCAGGCATGGTGTGTGAAAAGAGCTCCATGGAGGAATCTGAAGTGTGGGCTGCCGCATCCTTCACTTTTGGTGTGGGTGAAGGACACAAGGAAAGGTGTTGTTCCTGACCAGAAGCCTGCACTGACAACTCAGTGCTTGCAGTTTTTGAAACTTCAGAAGAGGAGGCATGAGAGCTGGAGGCTGTTTCGGCAATGTAAGGCAAAACCTGTCCCTAATGCTCCGGCTTTAAAAGCGGTTTACCTACTCCTAGAACCTTAAAGGCCTTCTTGTGCCAGACGATGATGCAGGCTTAACACCTCCTGCCTTAGCTGCTATTGTGCTTTTGCCATAACCAGCAAATGCACCACCACCACCATCAGTACCAGCTGCACCCCTCCACCCACGTACGCAGCCTCTTCCACCATGTGTCCTCATGTTTAGGAAAATGTACCAAAAAAAACAGCAGAGATATGTTACTGTATGAGGAGCATACAGCTGTATAAGGTGTAAGGAAAAATTTAAATCTCCGTATATATTTCCTTAGTCACAGACGCGCTCCCAGTATGTATTTGACTGCAATCCAACCAGCAGATATACGGTATTGTGTCCTAAGTGTACAGCTGTATACGTTTTGGGGGAAAATGTAAATCTCCATATATTTGTTTCCAGAGTCACACACAGACGCTCTGCCAGTGTGAATTTGAACGTAATACAACCAGCAGATATACGGTACTGTATGAGAGGAGGACAGATTTATACGGTGTATGGAAAAATGGAAATGTCCGTATATGTCTTTCCGGAGTCTCACACACACACTGTCTCTGTATAGATGTGACCGTAATAAGAACAGCAGATATACGATACTGTTTGAGAAGCGGACAGCTCTATATAGTGCATGGAAAAATGGAATTGTCCGTATATGTATTTCCGGAGTCTCACACACACTGTCTTTGAATAGATGTGAATCTAATACAAACAGCAGATATACGATACTGTTTGAGAAGAGGACAGCTCTATATGGTGTATGGAAAAATGGAAATGTCCGTATGTGTATTTCCGGAGTCTCACACACACGCTGTCTCTGTATAAATGTGACCGTAATGCGAACAGCAGATATATTATACTGTTTGAGAAGCAGACAGCTCTATGCGGTGTATGGAAAAATGGAAATGTCTGTATATGTATTTCCTGAGTGTCACACACACACGCTGTCTCTGTATAGATGTGACCATAATGCGAAAAGTAAATATACAATACTGTTTGAGAAGCAGACAGCTCTATGCGGTGTATGGAAAAATGGAAATGTCTGTATATGTATTTCCTGAGTCTCTCACACACACGCTGTCTCTGTATAGATGTGAATGTAATGTAAAAAGCAAATATACGAAACTGTTTGAGAAGAGGACAGCTCTATACGGTGCATGGAAAAATGGAAATGTCCGTATATGTATTTCCGGAGTCTCACACACACACACACGTTGTCTCTGTATAGATGTGACCGAAATGCGAACAGTGGGGTACCACAGGGCTCTGTCCTGGGCCCTGTATTTTGTTCAACATCTTTATCAACGATTTAGATGAAGGAATTGAGGGTAAACTGATTAAATTTGCTGATGACACAAAGCTAGGAGGGATAGCTAATACTAGAGAAGAGAGAGAGAGGATTCAAAAAGATATAAATAAACTGGAGACGTGGGCAGCAACTAACAGAATGGTTTTTAACAGGGAAAAATGCAAAGTACTACATCTGGGCAATAAAAATGAAAAAGCATATACAGAATGGGAGGAATAGGGCTAAGCAACAGCAAATGTGAAAAAGACTTGGGTATACTAATAGATCACAGACTGAATATGAGTCAACAGTGTGATGCAGCAGCAAAAAAGGCAAATGCAATTCTAGGATGTATTAACAGAAGCATACAGTCTAGATCACGTGAAGTCATTATTTCCCTCTACTCCTCTTTGGTCAGACCTCATCTGGAATATTGTGTCCAGTTTTGGGCACCACATTTTAAAAAAGACATCAACAAACTGGAGCAAGTTCAGAAAAGAGCGACCAGAATGGTGACCGGTCTGCAAACCCTGTCTTATGAGGAAAGGTTGCAGGATTTGGGAATGTTTAGTTTGCAAAAGAGAAGACTGAGAGGAGACTTAATAGCTGTCTACAAATATCTAAAGGGCTGTCACATTGTAGAAGGATCAACTTTATTCTCATTTGCACAAGGAAAGACTAGAAGCAATGGGATGACACTGAATGGGAGGAGACACAGATTAGATATTAGAAAAAACTTTTTTACAGTTAGAGTGATCAATGAGTGGAACAAGCTGCCACGAGAAGTGGTGAGTTCTCCTTCAATGGAAGTCTTCAAACAGAGGCTGGACAGACATCTGACTGGGATGATTTAGCAAATCCTGCTTTGAGCAGGGGGTTGGACCAGATGGCCCAGGAGGTCCCTTCCAACTCTACGATTCTATGATTCTATGAGCAGATATACAATACTGTTTGAGAAGCTGACAGCTCTATACGGTGTATGGAAAAATGGAAATGTCCGTATATGTATTTCCGGAGTCTCACACGCACACGCTGCCTCTGTATAGATGTGACAGTATTCCGAACAGCAGATATACGATACTGTTTGAGAAGCGGACAGCTCTATACGGTGTACGGAAAAATGGAAATGTCCGTATATGTATTTCCTGAGTGTCACACACACGCTGTCTCTGTATAGATGTGACCGAAATGCAAACAGCAGATATACGATACTGTTTGAGAAGCAGACAGCTCTATACGGTGTATAGAAAAATGGAAATGTCCGTATATGTATTTCCGGAGTCTCACACACACACGCTGTCTCTGTATAGATGTGACTGTAATGTAAAAAGCAGATATCCGATACTGTTTGAGAAGCGGACAGCTCTATACGGTGTATGGAAAAATGGAAATGTCCGTATATGTATTTCCGTAGTCTCACACACACACGTTGTCTCTGTATAGATGTGACCATAATCCGATCAGCAGATATCCGATACTGTTTGAGAAGCGGACGGCTCTATTTGGTGTTTGGAAAAATGGAACTATCCGTATATGTATTTCCGGAGTCTCACACACACACACTGTGTCTGTATAGATGTGACCATAATCCAAACAGCAGATATACAATACTGTTTGAGAAGCAGACAGCTCTATATGGTGTAGGTATGGAAAATTTTAAATCTCCGTCTATTTTTTTCCGGAGACACACACATGCTGTCTCTGTATAGATGTGACCGTAATCCAAACAGCAGATACACGATACTGTTTGAGAAGCAGACAGCTCTATACGGTGTATATATGGAAAATTTTAAATCTCCATCTAATTTTGTCCGGAGTCACACACACACTGTCTCTGTATAGATGTGACCGTAATCCAAACAGCAGATATACGATACTGCAAATAGATATACCAGCAAAGATTCTTAATCAGATACCCATTTCATGTGGCCACTCAAATATAACAATGCAAGCAAGGAGAAACAAAGAATATATGTTGCCACAATTGTATCAAAAAATATATAATTTATTAATTATCAAAATATTAAACAAAATTCCTGAAATATATATCACAATAGTTACATGGGTTTATCTTCCAATCTCGTGACTAAATCCATAGGTTTAGATGACCAGAGGATGCAAGACAGGGTAGACTTTACTAAAGATGACACATGTAATTGAATGTTACCATTGTATACAAATTCCATATATTTCTATAATGTGCCAACCGATATAGTGAAACAAAGTGGAGAGAAATTTCCAGTGCTGTGACTACCACATGTCTACCAAACACTATACCATTTCATATGCACAATATAAGAATCTAAAAGGTAAAGTTCACAAAAAGTAATTACCCATAAGTGTTAGAAGATCCCGTCTTGACCCAGGTCACATACCCCGATTCGCGTTTCGCATACACAAGATGTTGCATCCTCAGGTGGCGTGGCCTAATCCGGGCCTCAGTCCGGTATATATAGTGATCCATTCCGGTCACATGACCGCAAAGTGAAGTAAGTAGTGCACGTGCGTGGAACGTGGAAATGTTTCACCCATCCGATTCAAACCCCAGTCTCAGCACACAATTCCCGGTCAAGTGATGGGGCCGGCGCCAAGCACACCACCATGCGACAAAGGTGTGGCGTCATGTGATACTGAGCATGAAAGGAATAGGGCTGCATGTCCGCGATTCTATATATAAGTGACAAAATAAATAAAAATACAGAAAAATACATACTGTAAGTGCACCATGCAAATAGATATTATGAATATACTAAGTGCATACATCAATAATTCCACAAAGAGTATTACATATACACAAATTAAAACATAAAAAAAATACAAAAATTATTATTCTATGTGCATACTTTCCACAAAAATAGGGAATGCATATACAGAACATTCAATCATTATTTTATCCAAAAATTAAAAATATATATGCATTGGACAACATAGATTAAACAGTTACCGCAAACTGCCAGGAGAGCATATAATATGAGATTTATAGCTGTGAATTTCACATTCCAAAGTAAACTGAGTTTCACATATTATTAAACTTCATTATATCAAAGGAAAGAACATTAAATTGCCAAGATATTAACAGTCTTCACAGCCATATATTGCTTCTTTCTTCCAATTCCCCAAAATCTTCCCATCAACGAGAAGTCTCCTCAGCTATTGCTTAAACTGATGATGTACGCATCCATCTCACACTAACAAATAAAGATAAAAAACAAAGACTAAGACACAAATTAAAATACTAATGGTACTAAATGGAGACAAAGGTAGGACCCTAAAGAAAAATATAATTTTATAAAAAAGAGGAAAATCCCTGAGTTTCATTGAGCCCCATAGGGGTCATCATGCCCAGTGTGGTGATCCACTTACATTCTCTCTGGGCAAGGAGGCATTTTATATCACCACCTCTGATACCACACTGGACACGATCAGTCCCCCTAACCGAGAGGAACTTAGAATTACATTTGTGGAACTGCAGGAAGTGACGAGGTAAAGTTTTCAATTGTGTTACATCAGTCACATTTTCAGCTGCCATTATGTCACGGACATGTTCACGCGTATGTGTGCCTAAACGTCTAGATGTCATCCCAATGTATACTTTTGGACAACTGCACCTTGCGTAATATATAACCTGAGTTATTCCACAGGTAATATGGGACATTATAGGAAAAGTCTTTTTGCCATCAGTAGATGTAAACTCCGTGGTACGACAAATATTACTGCAAGAAATGCAGTTGCCACATGGAAAACACCCCATAGGTGGACCACGGGATCCAAAGACATTCTGCTTAGATGTTGGAACATAGTGACTAGATACTAGTAAATCTTTAAGATTTTTACTTCGTCTTGATATCATTGCAGGGTATTTAGTCAATTATTTAGACAATGTTGGATCCATAAGAAGAATGTCCCAATGTTTTTGGAGGCAATTCCTCATTGTGGCCCATTCTCCATTGTATGTTGAAATGAAACGGATTGTTTCATTATCATTGTCTACTTTTGGGTGTGGGCGTAACAGATCATCTCTTGGTTGATATTTAGCTTTTACATAACCTCTCCTAATACATCTATTACTTTATCCCCTTGCTTTGAATCTGGATTTCAAATCCATAGCCTGCAATTCAAATTTAGCAGCTGAGGAACAGATGCGCTTCAACCTCAGATGCTGACCAACCAGGATGGCATTTATTGTAGAGTAGGGATGACTTGAATCTGCATGTAAAAGTGAGTTCACGATGATGGGCTTCCTGAACACATCCGTTTGTAAATAACGGTTTTCACGAACCTCAATTTTAATGTCCAGGAAGTCCACCACATTGTTACTCACCTGGTAGGTCAATTTAATATTGAACCTGTTGTTGTTTAACTGATGCATAAACTGATGTAATGCACTTTATATACGATACTCTTTGAGAAGCGGACACCTCTATACGGTGTATGTGTGGAAAAATGTAAATCTCCATCTATTTTTTTCCGGAGTCACACACACACACACACACACACACACGCTGTCTCTGTATAGATGTGACTGTAATCCAAACAGCAGATATCCGATACTGTTTGAGAAGCGGACAGCTCTATATGGGGTATGTATGGAAAATTTTAAATCTCCGTCTATTTTTTTCCGGAGTCACACACACACACTGTCTCAGTATAGATGTGACCGTAATCCAAACAGCAGATATACGATACTGTTTGAGAAGCGGACAGCTCTATACGGTGTATGTATGGAAAAATGTAAATCTCCGTTTTTTTTTTACAGAGTCACACACACACGCTGTCTCTGTATAGATGTGACCGTAATCTGCAAACAGCAGATATATACGATACCGTTTGAGAAGCGGACACCTCTATACGGTGTATGTATGGAAAAATGTAAATCTCCTTGTTTTTTTTACTGAGTCACACACATATAGCATGTATTTGTCCGTGATACCAGCCAGTACATGGTAGTGTGTGAGGAGCGTGCACCTCTATACGGTGGGTGAAGAAATGAACGCTCGGTAACTGTGCAGAAAAAAGGAATAAAATTATTTTTGCTTTGAAAAAAACAGTCTGCACAGCAGTGTGCACACAGCAATGCAGCTATCAGGTAGCCTTATAAGGCAGCCTAATAACCACCAGCGTTGCTGCACACAAAAAAATCCTCCCCTGTCACAGCACACTAACTGTAGTGTACACGTAAAATCGCTATCAGCAGAAGCACACATTTTTTTTCTTTCCTGCCTAAACACTCTCCCTATTGAGAACGAGCAGCAGCAACCTCTCCCTATGCTAAGATAGGCAGAAGTAAGATGACGGTCGGTGTTCAGGGCTTTTATAGCCCTTGTGACACCACACAAAGCCAGCCAATCACTTGCATGCCCTTCTCTAAGATGGTGGTGGCCGCTGCCCATGTCATCGCGTTGCCCACAGTGTGCGTCCTCCGTCATTGGCTGAGAAAAGGCGCTGGAAGCATTATGGGAAACATGACTTTGGCGCTCGAGTCGGCGACCGCATGGCCGACCTCACGCTATGGTCGGGTTTCAATCAGCGAAACCCGACTTTAGCGAAAGTCGGCGACTTTTGAATTTGACCGACCCGTTTCACTCAACTCTAGTTATCAGTGTACTCAAAAGAAATTGCACAACAATTTTTGGGGTCCATTTTGTCATGTTATCTTCATGTAAATAAAATAAATTGGGGCTAAAATTATTATTTTTTTAATTTTCACAGCTCTACATTATAAACTTCTGTGAATCATTTGGCAAAAAACGTTCCTTCCTTTACCAGCCCTGCCGTGTGCCCAAACAGTGGATTTCCCCCAAATATGGTGTATTACCATGATGAGGATAAATTGCATAATACATTTAGGGGTCCATTTTTTCCTGTTACTCCTGGGAAAATAGAAAAAAATTGGGACTAAATCTAAATTTTTGCTACAAAATTAAATGTCCATTTTTTCACATTCCATTAATTCCTGTAAAACATCTACAGGGATAATAAATCTCTTGAATATGGTTTTGACGGGTGCATTTTTTAGAATGGTGTCACTTTGGGTAATATCTGTCTTATAGACCCCTCAAAATCATTTTGAATGTGATATGGTCCCTATAAAATTGGTTTTGTAAATTTTGTAAGAAAAATGAGAAATTACTGGTCAAACACAGGGCACAGCTGCAGACATGATGTGACCGCTCTGTGCCTTGCTGGTGACCTGGCTGTGACCTACCTAGAATCAGAGCAAACCTAGGCAGTTGCCATGGTCACTAGGGCCATAACTGATTGGTGGGATTGATGTGATCATTGATAAGCTCCTCCAGTGTAGCAGGAATCTCCCTGGTGGCCAGAGCATCCTTCACATGGCCAGCCAAACCTCTCCAGAATGCCGGAATGAGGACCTTATCTGGCCACTCTAACTCCGAGGCCAGAGTCTGGAACTGGATGGCAAAGTGGCTGACCACGGACGAGCCCTGTGACAATGCCAGCAGCCGGAGCTGCCAGCAGCCGGAGCGCGGTGTCATGGGTGACTCACGGTCCCAGGAAGACATGCTTCAGAGTGTCCAAGAACCGTGAGGCACTCTGCACCACATGATCACCATGCTCCCACAGCGGTGTGGCCCACTCCAAAGCCCTGCCCGACAAGAGGGAAATAATAAATCCCACTTTGGCCCGCTCGGAGGGGAATCGCACTGGCTCACGAAACCCCTACAAGAGGCACTATCACCCGAGAACTTCTCGGGCAGCGGGAGGCGGGACAAAGTCAGGGCAGGGATGGCAGTGGTCACACGGGAGACAGTCTCTGTGGCTGCCTGAACAGCGACCGCAGTGACATCCGCAGCTGAGGCTGAACGCTCGAGAGCCGCCAACCTGCCCTGCAGCTGCCGGATGTACTGTAGCAGTCGCTGTTCGTCCGCCATTACTAGCCAGGCCCTGGCGCTAGGATAATGTTAGAGCTAGCGGAACACACCAAATTATAAAA